>NC_142204.1:2994124-3332458 GCF_049639895.1 Pseudopodoces humilis | reverse complement strand
CAAGTTTGGCTTTTCTCTATGTGCAGATCAAATCTGCAGAAGGGGGCTCTGTTAGTCTGCTGCCTCTGGTTGTGCTTTTCGGGTTCTTGCTCAGGTTGGTTGTGGCTGAGTTTTGTTACTACTTAGAGGGAGAGGGGGCAAGGGATTTGTTCATTGCACAGTATGCTTGTTGCAGGAACCTCTATATATGTATATTTATATGTATTAAAAAAAGAGAGAGAGAAGCTTACAATGGGGGAGGTGGGGGAACCTGTCCTAAACATATACATTTCTGAGGTTGCTTTGATTTTTATTAGAGCTGCTGGATTATACGAGGGAGAGGTGTAGATGGCAGAGCACTTCAATGCTTTTAAATCTTTCTTGGGTCTTGAAAGACTTCTATAATATGAGTGTCATTCAAATTTAGGGTATATTGTAAGCTGACATCTTTCAAAGCTTTGTGGAAATCTAGCGTGGTGCTTCTAATAGCAGACAACAGATATTCACTTTGAAGTCTGAAAACTATTCACAAATTCTTAATCTGGTCTTTCTCCAACTGCAGATGGCTCTTAGAGGAAGATGCTTTGGATTTTTTTAACTTTATTTACAGTAGGCTAGGCTCAACATCTTTATTATAAAACACGAAGGAACAATCATCTGTGAGTGTGACTGAATATCAAAGTATGCTCTACCTCTCGTGTGCTTGCATGTCTGTCTGTCTTGTGGTCAAGGGTGTTCAGCACCTGTAACAAACCCCCTGTCTATTATTTCCCCCCCCCGTTTCCAACACTAGGTAGGGAATAAGTGTGTGTCTTCAGCTCCTGGGACGAGGATGCTGTAGGGGGGAAATGGCTTGGCTTCCTCCAGCATTCGGCTTGAGAAGTGCAGCGAGGGGGGTGGCATGTGGCAAGCGGGGCCCGGGGGTGGCACAGCCGGGGACGGTGCCGGGGAGCGAGCGGGAAACTTTCTCAGCGGAGTTTCCCCTGCTTCCTGAGCAGCTTACATCTAGCACGGGGAGAGGCAGAGTTTTCACCTTCAGGGATTTTTCTCATTACTCATTAATAGAGAGATATGGATCTTGCCTTTTTTTTTTTTTTTTTTTTTTTTTTTTTTTTTTTTTTAGCGTGGGCAACTTCTGGTTTTGCTGAAGCCAAGTATTTTGGGAGGAGTGATGGAGGGTGGGGGGCGCGACTCTCCCCTGGCTGCCCGGGTCTGCTGCTGGAGCACTCTTTGGGAAGGTGATCCTGAGCTGCTTCGGCAGAGGTCACTTGTGTGTGTGTGTGTGTGTGTGTGTGTGTCCCTGGTGTTTGTGTCTAGCATATGCATGTGGTTTTGCTGACTGCACTTGCAGGCTTGTAAATTTTCACCATGGGAAATTACCAACAAAGCCCAATCTGTCTCCTGGCTGCTTTGCACTTTCCGAGGGCGGCTGTACTTGAGCGAGCTGCAGAACGAGAGAGAAAAGCGAGAGGGAGAGAGAGAGAGAGAGAGAGAAAGGGGGAGTTGGGAGGGGGGAAGGGGGAGAGGAAGGGTGGGTGGGTGGGTGGAGGGGGAGAGAGGTAAATAGCCTTAAATCGGAAGGGAGCTGCTTCTCTGTGGTCTTCCACAAGAGCTGCCTGGGCTCTGCTGGCTCAGTAATAACTGAGTGACCTTTTCTTTCGCTGTATTATGTCTGGCTGGTAAGGGATTGCATTTTGCAGCTGATAAAGCCCTGACTTCATTCAACTCGGCTCCTCACACGCTGCTTTAGGTAAGTTGTCTTCAGCCAGGACGGAGACAGACAGCCTTGGACTGCAAGATACTAAAAGGAGGACACCTGTAGCTCGGATGCGGTCAACACAATTACTTGGCGGATCCTTGAGGACCTCATTATTTTAAACTTAAAGAATAGCGATCTCCCTCCCCATCTCTCCCACCCCCTCTTTATTTTTTTCCCCAAACAATGCTTCTTTTTGACCTTTTCCAAGGAGAAGAGCTACAAAGCAGCCACTGTGCTTATTGAACTGCCTCCCCTGTATCGCTTAATTGAGAAGGTAAGTGAGGCAACTGTGTACATAAGCTTTGGGTCATTTGTGTATGTGTGCCTGCATCACTCTCTCTCCCTCTCTCTCTCTCTGAGTCATGAGCCGGGGCTGCAATACACACACACATCTCCGCACTGCAACTTTCACTCGAGCTGCAGCTCTGCTGAGACTGTTTTGTTTAAATCATGTGAGGCTTCATTATTTTTATGATGAGACATGAAATACATGCAAGCAGAGGATGCTGAGCGAAACCCATCCGACTGTACGTCTCGAGAAATAGCAGTCAAAGTTAACAATGAATTGCAGCCCCACCGCTACACCCCCCCTCCCCGTTATTATTGTTATTATTATTCTTGCTTCTTCCAGAGCTTCTCGAAACATGCTCACAATTATCAAGGGAGTCGGTTAATTTCCCACTCCCCGGCTTTAATCCACAAGCCTCCCCGTACAGCAGTTTAATTTGCAGCTGGTTCGGTGCAGGGTTAACCCTTTGGGCCGAGCGGAGGCAGGAGCGGGGCGGGGAGCCCGGGGGGCAGCGGGGCCGGCAGGGACGCGCTCCGCCTGCGGGCTCCGGGCTCCCGCATCCTGCCTCTCCCGGGCCGCCGACAGGGAAGGGCAGCCAAGCTGGCGTTGTGCAGCGGTACTTCTGGCTGCGAGCATTTCTCTTTTCTCCTCTTTATTTTTTTTTTTTTTTTTTTCCCTCTCTTCCCCCCCTCCTTTTCCCTTCCTAGCGAGCACGATACGCTATGCTAACGCCGCATGTGACAGTTTAATCAAACCCATTTGTTACAACAAAGCTAAGAGACCGCTGGGATTATAGGCTTAGGGCAGAGTTAGGGGAGCATGTGGCTGTGTGGCTCGCTCGGGGTGTGCCGTCCCCCCCATGCGCACCCCGGCCCCGCCGCCCCCCGCCCCCGCTGCGGCGCGCCGCGCTCCCGCTCACTTGACCCCAGCCGAGGAAGCACTTGCTACTTTTGCCGGGATTTGGTGCTTCAATGAGAAGGAGCTCTCCAGGCGCCCGTAAATCAACTCATGCAGAAAAAGGAGAAAAGTTTTGGTAAGGCGGCGGTGGCCGGCGCGCAGCGGTGCGCTCCCGGGGGGAGGCGGGGGGGGGGCTCCTCTTTTCTGTCCTCTCCCGTTCTCAGCGCTCTGCCAGCGGCTCCGTGGCTCCGAGGAGACCCCAAATGCCGCTTCCTAGGACAGCTCTGTAGGACCGCTCTTTAAAGCGATTCGTTTTGCTGGCTGCAACAAACATCGCGACGTGCGGTCCCCGACACCTCCCTCTCCCCATCCTTGCGATGCTCGGGAAGGAATTGGCATAAAAGGCTTGAGCGTCTAACTCCGGAAAGGGATTCTTTGTTGTGGAGTATATGTTTCTTATTTATTTTTTTATTTTGCATGTGAGCTGCATCAAAATTGAACTCAGTCTTGCAAATCTCTTGTTGGCCTTTGCCAAGCACTAGCACTTTGCTGCCATGGTAACTGTAATTAAACTGATAAGAGTGGAAAAATGTCAGTATCTCTGAGCCTTGCAGCTGCATTGGAGAAAAAGGGAATCAAATTGGTTCCCAGCACCACTGCTCTAAAAAAGGAGGGGGAGAGTGGTGGGAGGGGGGGGCTGGGGGAGAGAGATGGGGGGGACACGCCAGGGGTAGGAACATAGCTCAGCAGCTCCAGCCCCTGAGATCTGGGTACATCTATTTGCTGTGCTGTCCCTTAGGGGGCTACAGCCTGCAGGGATGCTCTGGGCCAGTGAACAGAGAGAAACAAGCTTTTAGGCCAAATCTAGCTTTCAAAAAGAGAAGGGGGAAAAGAAGAAGAGAAATCTTTTGTTTGGTGTCTCTTGGCAATCGACTAGCCATGTTGGCCAAATTCTTTTAATCTGTATCACTGCTCCCAGCTGTGGGACTGCATTCCCATTTTTATTTTTTGCCTAGCCTCTTCTCGTTTCCTTTTTTTTTTCTTTTTCCATCCCCTCCTTTCCAACCCATATCCTTTATTTAGAGTGGGGGGGGGAAAAAAAAATCAAAAATAATAAAGAAAAAAGCAGATTCCTCTGTAGAAGAATGGGCAGGAGGTGAAGTTTAGTTATATACCAAGGAAAATTAACTCAAAAGTATACAGAAGAGGCTATATTCAGAGTGCTGAAATCCTTACTTTTATTTTTTTTTTTTAAAGAAGCCCGAGTGTTATGGAGTTGCGGTTACTTTGTTGTGTTAACTACAGAAGCTGAGACTGTGCGGATGAATGGCACAGAACAAGAGAGCATAATGGAGGCAATCAACCGTTAGGCTGGTTCACAATGCAATCCAGGCAATTAAAAGCTCACCAGAGTTTAAATGAAATGGTTCCACTTACTTCTGTGCACCACACTGCACAGGCTATTATTTATGTCTCTTTTTTTAATTATGATTTCCCTTAAACTGTCAAATAACTCAGAATAGCAGGGTCTCGGAGGCAATAAGAATTTTCCACTGAACAATTTACATGCCAATCTAAAACTAGTTACGACTCCTGATGTGCTACATATGAGTTCTGAAATGTTTCTTAGCTTCTGAAACCTCAACTTTTTTTTTACTTTTTTTTTTTTCCCCGAGTCTGTGTGTGCTGCCCTGAATTACTGGAGCTCTGAATGCTTTTAGGATGAAGCTACAAAGTGAGAAAGCACCAGAAAAGTATTCTTTTTACCTTCTCCTAGACCCCTAACTCTCTTGTTGTCTGCATGTTGTCTGTCAGTTTGCTTTTAAAGACTGATTCACCCAATACTTAATTTGCCCCAAACTGATTTTTCAATTGTTTTTTTTTTTTTCCTAAGCTGAGGCAAGTTTGCCCTTTTGTGCTGTCTGTGCTACTGTCTTTGGTAGAACTGTGTGCATGCTTCTGAGAAAGGGGGGAAGAGTGGTCTTTAAAAGTTTGCAAGAGATCCAGTGCATATTACCCAACTCTTCCTCCCAAGGACTGCCTGTACCACAAACAAGAACTGAGTTCTCAGTGCCTCATGCCACGCTCAGCACCATCAGGGACTAATCCCACTTACAGATGCTTCTAAATCACTAACACAATATAGTTCATTACATCAAATCTTCATTCCCTTTGATTTTTGAGAAGGATGATGATTTGAGCGAGATGGATTTTTGTTCCTCTGCCTTCCCCGGGAGCCTAATTTAGCTTTTTCCAGCAACCATTCCTCTTTATCATGAAATCATAGTTACAAATCAGTTGACAGTGTTTCATCTCACGATAATAACAATAAACAGGGAGGGGAGTCAGTTCCATCGAACTTATTCGGGGAGATCGGGAGAAATCTGAAAACCTGCAAGTCAGGTTTTTAAGTTGTCCCTACAAAAATCCTAAAGGTGGTGAATGGTGATGAAGAAGTCTTATTCCTGCCACAGCTCTGCAGTTTATGTGCAGTATCCTGGGGACTGGGGGTGGAGGAAGGGAGGGAGCGCAGGGAAGGATAGAGGAAGCCCTTGAAAGCGTATTGGGGTGAAATAAAAAGGGTTTGTTTGACAGTGACAGACTAGGCACTGAAATTTCTCAGTTCTGAGAACTGATCTGCTCTGTGATGCAGAGCATGGGTAGAACTCAGCAGAACTAAAGGGAAAGCTGGGTTTGATTTTCCTTCTTTTTTTTTTTTTTTTTTTTTTTTTTAACAGCCTGGGTGTAGCACTTAGGGAATTGTATGATGTTTTGAAAGTGCTCCATAAGCTCTGCTATCCAGGGGGAGGGGGAGAGGAAGGCAGCAGGGCTGTGCACTGCCACCTGATATTTCAGCAATGAGCAGTTTGGATGGGCTTGTGGGTGCTGTCAGCCTCTGAAAAGGCCCTTCCCATGTCCTAGGAAATAAATGAGTACTTAAACCGCAGCCTGTGAAAAGCTGGCTGACAGTAAGCTGCAAGGTATTCTTATTGCCAAATTAAGGGAGAGCTAAAAATACACGAGCACGTATCTGGAGAGTGCAACTGCATCGGAGATCTTATGGGAATGCTAAAGGAGAGAGAGATGGTCTGTGAGGTGATCTGCATCAGGGTGACTCGTGCAATACAGGGGAAAAAAGTAATAAAACGTTCTCTTGTCAAAACTAGGGGATTGAAACTGGGCGTGTGAAGAAAAGGACATTTTCAAATTCGGAGATTTGTCAAACAGTTCTTGACTTTGTTTAGAACCCTTCTGCACTTCCAAAAAAACATGACTTCTTTTCTTTTCTCTTTTTTTTTTTTTTTTTGTTTTAAAATAAAGCAGTAGTTTGGGGATTTGTAAGTAATAAACTAGAACCAGCTTCATTGCAAGTAAAGTGAGAACAGATCAGATCTATCAGAGGAGAAAAGCATTCCTTCCCTCCAAAAGCTGCTGCAGATAGAATCCCTAATCTGAAGGTGCTGCCAGTGGAGTGTCAGGACCACCTTCTCTCTCTGCCTCGGGAAAATAGGCTTGCAGGGTTGCAAATACTCCTTCCATGGGGTGTTTGCCCCTTTGCAGTTGTCCCTGCAAGAGGGTTTTTGGCTAAGCAGGGTGGATGACGGGGCTCTGCCTACTTTCCTCCTGGGGCAAGTATCTCCAAAGCTGTGCAGGCTATGTGCAAGCTGCAGTTTTATTTGTAATACAATAACCTCATGTTTGCAGCATATACCTCGGGAATTATCAGGCTTGATTACTGCAATCTGCTCAGACATTCACTTGTTTGGCCGTGTTTCTGTGGCATCTTGTTCCCTTCAGACAGCTCAGGACAGTAGATCAGCCTGGATCAGAGACTGTCAGCCTCCACTCTCTAACCCGCTTCCTTATCAGGCGATGAAATTTTTACATTAAGATTTTTTTCGTTAAAGCCTTTAACTGTGTTGGCTCCTAGTTTATTCTGGTTTCCCTCGAGCTAAAGATTAAAGTCCTAGAACAGCCCTTCATGCTTCTAAACTTCTTTTTTTCTTTTTTTACTGAGTTACAAAAAATTTATACAAATTGTGGAGGATTTTGTGCATTTGTCTTCTTCATGGCCAAAGAGAGGGTCGGGGGATAATCCTGTTGTTGGCACCCAGTGGATATTTACACTCTACTGTGAAAAGGAACATACAGATTAAGGCTTTTTGACCAAGTGATGTTATTAGAGTTTCAGCAGAAGTACCTTCACAGTCTGGTATAGGCTCCTTACCAAAAATCTCTGGTATTTTCACTGCTTTCAGTCATTTATTTGTAGTCATGTTACTTTGCTGTTTCATGGTTGTAAGCCTGGATTCAGGGGAGTCAGCTGTCAACTGAAAGTGCTGTAAAGGTTCAGCCTTTGTCTCATGGTGCCTTCTCAAGAGGAAATGTGAGTGTTCATTCCCAGACCTGCCTCAGACTGTGGAGCCCAGCGCAGGTCACTGGATCTCATCCTGCCCCTTGGGAATGAGAGACAGATCTTAGGAGTCTGTGCCTGGTGAGGAGCTATGAGCATCAACTGGGGAGTGATGGGAGCGGCAGCACTGACAATTTTTATGCAGGTTGATAGACAAATGCAGACCTCACACTTCTGTCATGAGGTTTAGAAGTTGTGCAGCAGCACTGCCGGGGTGCTTTGGGGGGTGTCTGCTAGCAGAACTGCCTGCACACACCACACAACAGCTCCTCCACCAGATAAATGTCTCACCCCAAGGTGTGTGATAGGCTGCACTGCAGAGAGGAGCAAGGCTGCTGTGCTCATATGTCACAATAAGAATTACTATTTTAATTCAGCCATCAGCTTTGCAGGTGGGACTTAGGAGTTCAGCTCGGGAGCGCTGGAAAGTCACTTAGCTGAGACTAAGAGAGACTGAGAGAAAGCAACATGCAGTTGCTGCACTCCACATAAATGCCTTGTGTTCTACACATACCTGTGTGGAGATCCCTGGGATGCCTCAGCCTCTTTGCAGCTCTAATATCCACAAAGGCATGCTCTACCATCGCTTCAAGTGTTACGCTGGTTTTCGTGTTTTTCTTACGAGGGATTTCAAAAAAGAAAACACGAACCAAACCAAACAAGTTAACTCCAGGTAGAAGAGTGTTCATCATCAGGGGCTCTTGAATTTGTTACTCCTTGCCATGAGACTCTATTTGGCCTTTCCCAGTTTCTGGATAGTAATAGGGTTCCAAACCCCAAATGCTGGAGTAGGATTTGCTTGTTCCCCTGTCTTGACAAACTCTTGTTGCAGTATTCAGATGCAGTCCAGTGAGTAGCATCTTTTTGAAGTTACATCCCTGGCTCCCAAACAGTGAGGTAACCCACTACTGAACAGCGTGTCGGCTCTTCCCTTCTCTCCTGTGCCTGCATGGTGCCCACTAAAATATCCACAGGGCTATTATTTTGCTTATCCTAAGAGGTAACTGTGAGAGAATTAGTCTGAGTGCACTGGGACTGCAGATAAACCAGAGAGACCAGTCTGTGAGCATTTTGGGGCAGTGACCTCTCCCCATTTACTGTAAAGCCGAGGGCAATTGATTTTTGAATGGATCCCTGGAAGCTGGCTGTGTTGCTCTGAGTAACATCGCTCAACTGTGTTCCACTTTTCGCCGGTTCTGTCCATTAAACAGTGTTTTAGGTGTTTGAATGGTTTTTTAAATGCTCTCAGCTATTACATCAAAAGGTGCATATATACTTAATGGACACTACTGTACTCCTTGTCCCGAAGTAGCTGTTGGCTAAAACTGGGATTGGAAAGCAGGACAGCATTCTTTTATTATTTTTTTTTTTCCCCTTCACAAACTAGAACCTCTCTGACCTTGTGCAGATTATTTTAAGTCAGATTTTTCAGAAGGTCCTTACACTGCAGGTTGTGACTGGCATTGCTGGTACTAAAGTCTTTGGAAATCTCATTGCTTCATTAACATGTCTGAAAAGAACTAAAATATTAGAAAACAAAACAGCCTCTTGCCAGCATCAAAATTTCTGTGTCAAATCTCTCAGACACTCTTGCTCCATGCCTCTAAAAGCTCCAATCTTCTTTAAAAACTGAAGTGCTTTTATATTTTATAAAGATAGCATAAATAAGTCCAAATATGTGGATTTAACTATGTTTGCCATATGGATAGCCTGTTTATTTAAATTTTGGGTTGTTAAGTATTGTAGATGTGCTGTTTATTTAAATTTTGCGTCGCTAAATATTGGATACTGTGGCTGAAATTGGATAACTTTTCAACTGGACTGTTTTAATATTTCATGGGTTTTTTTTAATCTTATTTCTTTTCAGCAAGGAGACCAGGTAAATGAGGTGTTAAAGAGAAGCTGTGGAACTGGAGCAGTGGAAGTTCCTGCTCTCAGATTTATCTTAGCCTTGTTTTCAGCTTGCTGTAGACTGACTAGGTTATTTTATCCGACCTACACCATTGACTTTTAAATGAACTGGGTGTGGGGGGAGCGGCGAGGTGGAGGGAGGAAAGGGAAGGAGATTTTGTACTTGGGAGAATATCTATTTTCAGTCTTCTCTTGTCTTACTGTATTTCAGGTATACAAATGCTCTCAGTCCAGCCAGACACCAAGCCGAAAGGTTGTGCTGGCTGCAACCGTAAGATTAAAGACCGATATCTTCTAAAGGCCCTGGACAAATATTGGCATGAAGACTGCCTGAAATGTGCCTGCTGTGACTGTCGCCTGGGGGAGGTGGGCTCTACCTTGTACACCAAAGCCAACCTTATCCTTTGTCGCAGAGACTATCTGAGGTAGGTCACGGCCTTCTTCAAACTCGGGAAATCTGTTCGGCCCTTCCTGCAGGGCTGCGGGGCCGGGTCTTGGTGGAGGTGAGGAGCCAAATACTGAAATGTGGAGGTTAAATTAAAATCTGGGTCAAAGAGCGCACACAGCCAGGTCGTGGAGGTGGTTGCCAGATTTCTGATGCTGGTGCTGGTGTAGAAGAGGGCGATTTTCCCCTGCTTCCCACAGCGCTGTGCTGCTGGGGAGGCGGTGGTCTCCTGCTCCCCTTCCTCCTGGCAGCACGGTGGTGGCCAGGTGTCGCAGCCTGAAACCACACATGTGGTTTTCACCTCAGGGCAGGGTTGGAACCCTGTGGGTGAGGAACATTTCACCCACCTTCGCTTTTGTCCTCTTAGTTTGCCGAGGGATTTCGTTCGTGGCACTCAAGCTTTTAGGGCACTCAGCTGCTAGAAGCTGGACCAGGATAAACCACTGAATTCCCCATTTTTAATAACCACAAGTCTGGGCTCCAATCCACTCTGCTCCTGGTTCCAGTTGGTGGCCCAGGTGGGATCTGGCTAACCTGTGGCCACTTGTTAGAAGTAGCAAATCAGAACCTGCTTTTCAATTTCATTGCTTTCTTGTGGGCCCACATTCCCAAAAGTACTTGAGGAATAACTCGTAGCAAAGTGCTGGTGAGCAGCACCAGGATAGTTTATCTCCACATCGTGTGTCAGTAGGGCTGCTTTGCAGGATATAAGTTTAACTGGGAAGTTGAGTCTCCCTGGGCTCTCAATGATAAATAGAAAGAAAAGGGTCCTCTAGGGTGATTCCGAGCACCTATTTCCCATAGTAACACCTTTCCTCCATTCCCTGTGGAGGGGGTCTAATGGGAATAGCTGCTCCAGGCTAAGGTGAACCTCTGGGAATATTCCCCCTGCCCCTTTAGTGAAGCCTTTTCCTTTTAAAGGGACATCGAAGTCACTAATACATTGGGGAAAAATTAAAATTCTTTTTGAATGCGTTAACTTCCAAGTTCCGCTTAAGTACAGGTACCAAACAGGAGGTTCCCACACCCTGATCAGTTCCCAAGTTGTATACCATGAGCAGGGTGGAACAGGAATCAAGACTAAAGCCCTAACAACGATTGGTACTCTGGCTCTCCACGTAACCAACTCTAGAAGAAAAGAGTGGAACAAAAACCTTCACAAACGCACCATGCATTTGTTGAGCTTGGGCTGAAAGGCAGATCAGGTTCTTCAGATGAGCTTAGACTACTTAATGGTAAAAGTATTCTGCTATTAAAGCTCTGAACTGAACCCAAGATAGCACAGAGGCTGCATCTTAAACCCACTGTGTTAAAGCTGCCAAAGTAGTAGGTAACAAAACCTCACTTTTAAAACCTGTTGGAACAGAAGGGAATTGTTGTACGTGAACTTAAGTCTCTTGTGGTCCTTAGGTAAATGTGTGGAGAAGGGGTTTGAAAATGGTTTTGGTGCGAGGAAGTAACATCCCAATTTTGAAACCCATTTTAATAATCTTTATACAACAAATGCCTGCAGGAGGGAGAGAACTGCTATGGCTGTTTCATCTGAGTTCCAAATTTACAGGAGACTTTGAGCTTACTGAATCTCCCAAGTGCTTGTGCAGCAGATTTAATGTTTTGAAATCAAATGTTTAAAATCAAAACCAGAAATGATGTGGTAGGAGAGATATGAGCAAAGCATTTCCCCAGCACAGATGCATTCACACACGCTCTTGCTCTCTGGTCTTTGAGGGTTTAACAGGAGTAAATATTTTGCTAACAGATTGTTAAAACTCATACTTAGTGATTCAGAGAAAGGAGATTTTTTTTTTTTTGTCATGATCATATTCAAACTGGTCTTTCATTTATTTCTTCATACATAGCACCTTTTACTTTTGCATGTGAAACCAGCACACATGAGAAATCCTATAATTGGTTTTAAGATGTTTCTGATTTTTGTCTGTGGATTTATTGAGTCTTAATGAAGCTATTTTGTTAAGATTTTTTTTTTATTTATTTTGAGCGATACTTGTGAGTGCATAGATTTAAACTTGGTATTTACACTAAACTTCGAACTGATGCACTTAAGGTAATTGCAGACAGTCATTTGCCTCATTGCATCTTATCTACTTAGTTATGCAGTGAACCTATAAAAGTGATCTTTTTAGTGCTAATATACAAACTAGTTAAATTTTCTCTAGCTTTGTAGCTGAATAAGCTTTCATATTTAGGAACCCACTAGATATGAATTTAAGGAACAAATTGCATTGTACTAATGATCACATTAGACTTCGATTATGGTTTCAAACTATCTTCTTAGGGTTTTTTTTCTTTCTAACCATAAAGGGAGTCTTTGCTGCGTATAAAACTGTTCTGGCTTCCTATTAATTTATGTGGTGCCCTCTAGAGGATATGTGGCTTGAACGATACTATAAAGAGTAAAATTGCTTATTAACTTGTCTCTCAGTGTTCATTATGCCTTTCAATAAGACAGGCATTCTACAGATGCTACAAGCAATCATGTAGCCAGTTTGGGTGCTTTAGCATTCATGTTTAAGTTCATAAATGGTGTGATTGTGTCTCTGCCTGTTTGCAAAAATAGTTCCAGTATCTTTCATTTAGAGATGCCTGCCAAAAGAGCTACACCCTCCCTCAGCCCTGATGCACGCTCTCGCGCTGCAGTCGAGCCCTGAGGTCCCCACTTTGAGCTTCTTATAAATGCTCTGTATCTTCAGAACTTCAAAACTTGCTTTGCTTTAGCTGTCTCCTTTGGTAAAATTAGTTAATTATACTGCATTAAAACCCTTTTCTCCAGATTGGGAGGGATTGAGGGAATGGAAGGAATCTTTAATGAGGTAATGAGCTTGAAAGATGCTGCGGGTGTGGGGGGCCTTGCCCTGGAATCTGGCTCATGTCAGGCACTCGGGTGGTTCCCGAGGTGGCACAGGACACCGGGGTGTCGGGGTGGCCGTGGCAGGAACGAGCTCAGTTTTGTTAACGAGGACAGGAACTGACCTGAGTAAAGAAAGGGCTCAATGTTAGAAGTAACACACTCTGCAAAAATGATATGCAGAGTATAATTCCCCTGCAGGCCTCTTCTTCTGCTTATACACTCCTGGGTTAGAAAGTGAAGACTTAATTTCAGGAACTTAGGTTTACGCCAATATTTCAGGTCCATTTATAGTAAGTGAAATATGCAAGAACTTTTTTTTTTTCTCCCCTTCCTGTCCTCCAGAGCTGTACGGTGACATCTTAATGCATCAGCCTATCTGTCCTCTGTCCTCTCTTCTGACTGGCAGCGTGTCCATTTACAAGCACAATATTCCCTTTGAAATCTGTCATTACTGCCATTAATGACCAGTCATTATGTTAACAGCCCTTGGGCTGTTAACATGTCAAACTGGTTGTTAACTGGAATGTTATTACTTATTTAAACCGCAGGTATGAGTTGTGTGAAATGTGCTTTGGTTTCACGTTCTGGGCTCCTTCTGCTCAAAACAATAGGGAAACAGCAGAGCGTTTGCTTTTGGGATGCCAAGGGATTTGCTTTCTGTTCCATCTGCTCATTTGATTTCTGTATATTTGTGAGGTTCTCCTACCCCTGGGCAGCCTCCTAATTTCAGGTGCAGCTCTATGCAATCCCTTCTCTCTTAGCCTTGCCTGCAAATGGGCAGCCGTGGATGTTTCCAGATGCACAGTAGCGCCTGCTGCACATTTGAGATTAATATCTGGCCCCTAGAAGTGTAAAATAAAAGACCGACAATTACATGTAACTCAGTTGTATTAAATAATGAGCTTCCTCGGATGCAGCAGAAATATGAAAGTACAGCTGTGCTAAGCTAGTTGCAATGTAGGTCAATCACCCTTTTCACTTAGGTTTTTAACTACGCAAACCCCGCTGAGCGACCAATGACTACAAAGTGCTGTTTCATTCCTATTTAATTTTGGCAGCATTTTACTGAAGAGCAGGCATTCATGCAGCTAAATTATCTTTGCCGTTTCTGGTTTTAACTCCAGCTCCATGACACTAAATGTTGGAGTGCATATCTCTTAGTAAACACAAAGAATATGGTTTCTGATATATATATTTTTTTTTCCAAATCCATCTCTTAACATGGAAATTGAATTAGAACTTTTATTACTTTTTGCATAATTTCCCTAGCCAGGCAAGCAAGATCATAAGAAAAGGATTAACAAAACTAATATATTGGGGTGGATTTTTTGCCCTTAAACACATCCAGAACCTTATTGAGAATAGGGAGGAGGATGACAAAAAGTCTGTCCTCTCCCCCCACTCTTCCTCTTCCACCTCAGTATTGATACTATTTGTAAATATACTGCAGACTTTAAAATACCATGGAACAGCTATGAAAATGAGCAGATTGCCATTCCTGAGGAAAGGGACAGAACACATTGGGGTTTTTTTCTCTTCCCCCCTGGCTGGTTGAAAGACCTGAGAAAAGCCAAGTCCCTAAAACTGGATATTGGAGATCTTATAAATAATGAGACTTGACCACCAAAAGTAGTGTTCAACCATAAGCATTACAAAGATGCTGCCTCTGTAAAATATTTAGCTTCAGTGCAGACTGAAAAGAGCTGAATTTATGGAGCAGCTTTTTCCTGTACAACTGCTCACACTCTAAAGGCAGTTATTATTTTAAAAAAATATTGTGTAAGAGTGCTTAGAGAGACTTAAAATGTCTTGTGGCCCGGTGCTGATTAGTAGATCCCATTCCTCTCTCGTGTCACGGGCAGTATTGCATGCACCCAAGATATCAGCTTGCTTAAATGCATGTATAAGTACTCTGTGTGGATATTTTTGTGGGTAGTGGGTTATAAATCGTTTTCAGAATGCCTCCTCAACGTGTTTCTTGCCCAGCTTGATTAAATAAGGGTAGACCTTTGAAGATTTAAGCACTCCGGGTTTTCAAGAGTATTGAGGTCTTTATGGAAGTGAGGCTTTAGAGCTCCACTTTCTTCACTAAAGCTTTTTAGAACTGAACCCTTACTTATACACTAAAATCCTTGTTGAAATGCATTAAAACATTCAAGGGACTAGTAGTTTGTAGAATATGCCCTAAAAATATTTTTAAATACTTATAAAAGTGGTAGGTGTAGCGATTCCTTTGTTCTAATTTTGCTGTGTGCGATTAATGTTCTTCTAAATTTACATAAATGGTGTCATTAAGTGTGTCTTGGAAAGAGGAAAAAAAAGGCAAGAATACTCTGTCTTCCACTAATTGCCAAAGGTTTTGAAAACCTCCAAACACCTTAACAGTTCTTGAAAGGGATAAGGAGAGTGATGCACACACGCACAGTTAATCCACCCAACTTGCAAAGAATAATGCTTTTGATTTAGTTACACTCTGGCTAGTTTAGCTTGTTCTTATTTTAGCTCATCTGTGATAGCTTTTAATAAGAAACATTCAATTAAGCTGTTAAAATTGGTGTTTAAGTCATGTTGAAATGCTGTGAAATGTGTGTACTCAAGTTTGACGCTCTTCAGTAGTTCCATGTGTTTCCCCATATCTGCTGGTATTTTTTTTCTTCAGAGCTGCCAAATTTTTAATAATTGTGTTATTTTTAGTGGCTTAAAATACACAGTTTAATTTCCAAGAATGTGAGTCTTCCCTCTTATAAGGCTTCTTGAAAACCAGTCGCTTCTTGTGTGTTGTCAAAATACCTCATTAATCCCCTGGAAACGTTCAAAGAATTTCAGGAGACTTTTCAGATGAAAGTACCGTGCCTCTTAAAGCCTGTCCTACAGCTCTTCATTACAGCACTACAGCGCCGTGTATTTTGATGGAAAATTATTTTACTACAAAGGTTTTGCCAATACAGAGCAGCTCAGTAAAGCTTAATAAAAGCAGTGATTTTGGGGAAGCTGAAGTAATTCTGCAGTGCCAGAGGATGGGATAAAGTTCCTGGCAAAAGAACAACAATACTGTAGTTCTGCTTAGTATTTCCTGTATTTCATTCTTTTAAAAGAAATGTGACTTTCTTGTTTTCATCTTTGCTGATTTTTTTTTTTTTTCCTCTGAAGTGATTTTGTGACTGGTACTTCTTACAAAATATCTTTGAAATAATATCTATAATAAAGTTATTGACTTCAGGAATAAATATTATCAACTGCATTGTCACACGGGATTTGATATCAAAGGTTTAATTGCAGAATTTCTGAATTTTTGACCAGAAGCTCATGTGAAACAAAGCATCCATGCATAATGTAGTAGAATTATATTTAGTTCAATAGCCTAACAGAGAGATGCTTTTAAAAAGTTCTGATTTCTGCTACATATCTGTTCCTTTAAAAATTGCACATTTATATTTTTTTTATTTGTTTGAAATTTTACTTAATTTTTGGAGACATTTTACACTGAAAACTGAAAAGAAACCCTCAAGTCTCTACCATGTAATTAAGAGGAAAGAACTGAGTTTTGTTACTTGCTATTTACTGCATTTTTCAAGCCTTGCAGAAAAGATATTATAAACATTCTTTCTGGATGAGAATGTTTGAATAACATGTAAAAATCAAAATGGGTTAACATGGTTACACACTTCCTTTGCCCTCCTGACTTTATAAATTCTTTCTTTTTTAATTTCTCACTGAAATTAAGTATTTTCATGATGGATTTGGAAACCAAAATACACGGTGTGCAACTTACAGTTTCCAAATGAAACTGGTCTTTACTATGGCAGTCCTTAAGAATCCATATTCTGGGAATACCTTATTGAATGCATTATTTTTTTGATGGCTAATTTCCCAGTAGATTTCTTAGTATGCTGATGGATGACCTTTTAATAAATCCAAGTAATAGTTACACATTTGGGGGATTTTTGGTCAAAACATTCTGGAATTTTTGAAGTTTCTCAGATGCAAATAGCTGAAGCAATGAGTCTACCTTCTCGAAAAGCTTTCCATGTTCTACACCTCCTTCCCTGGGAATGTAATTCTGGTGCTGTTTCTTTACATCCTCCTGAAGCTGCTTCTTGCCTATCCTAAATCATTTGGCCTTTCAACTCTTGGGTCTCATTGCATCTCACTGGGACATTTAAAAATGGCTGTGGAGATCAGTAGATCCTTCATTTAAAAGGGTAAAAAGGGGTGCCCAAGTCACCTCTAGAAACATGCAACATTTTTTAGCTGCATGTATGAATCTATCAAATAATTTATCAGTCTTTTAAATTATGCAGAAATCTCTGCATATCTGTTGGGTGTGATATATACACATAGAAATCCCAGGGCAATTCTGCATCCCACTTTCTGCAGGTATTTGTGAGATGATCATGGTCTCATCTTCTCTAAGCCAGTGAAGACTGAGTTTAAATGGATGCTGATAGCTGAGCATCTTGAGAGCCCCGTGGCAATTGGCATGGCCAGTTGCAGGCTTTGATTTAAACATGTGCTAAAATTCTGTGATGAGTGCCAGTACGAGGAATCCACACCTGACACCAGAACTGTGGCTACCAACAGCTGGAGAGTATCTGGCACCTGCTTCTCGAAGAGCACAGTGATCCCAAATATTAACTTTTCCTTTGGGATTAGGCTGAACCCTGTGGATCTGTTTCACAGCAAAACACAGCACAGGGAAGCTTTTCACGTGCAGAATATTTTATAAAGAGCAGAGTGTCTCTGGAATGATGTCCCCTGGGACATTCCCCTGCAGGTATTGAGTGAAGTGGCATTCTGTAATATTGGAATTTAAGCTTTTCATCTTTTCATTTGCAAAGATGATAATATCTCACATTGGCACATAGCAGGTGAAAGTGATAATTGCACAACACACAAAGATAAATATTTTGGGGGTGGGAGGTAAGAACAGAGACCATAGTGGATTTTATTGTGTCTTTTTTAGAATTTTGAAGTGGGGTGCTGAGAGTGAGGATGTCAAATTGTACATTTGAATATACTGTAATTAACATGTTGGACTAATATAGGAAACTCTATCCTACAGCAGACAGCAAATGCACCCTTGCTCTTGCATTGCTGCTATCACACCTTTGTTTTTAACAAAGCTCAAACTTAATGTACAGAAATAATCACATCTCTCTTGATATTCTTATGTGTATTTTGATACAAGATTCAAAAGGCTTGAGAACCCAACCTGAGTTTTGTTCCTGACAAGTGTCCAAGCCATAAATATCAGTGTACTCAGTCTCTCAAGTTTTAGCTTAGTGGATAGTGTTTATTATATTGTAACCCTGCAATGAACAGCATTACTGATTCACCATGGGATAAAATAAATGTTATTTTATTCTACTTTATAATATCATTTCTTTGCAGATGTTTTTAAGTGAAATATGTATTGAAGTTGATGCAAATAGTTTTAATAATTACCTGCTTCTGTAAATACTTTCACCCTAAGAAACAGAATTTATTATTCTTTATCAAATTCTAGCAATAGTTCAAGTAACAATCACTGAACTTGGTTTTGTGTTTTAGATACATTTTAAGGAAGGACTCCTAGGTAGGAATAGTTCAGATGAGTTATGGGCTGCAGATTAGGGATGGAAATTGCAAGCATTGCGAAATATATTCTTTTTTTGTTTTGTCACTATGGTTGTTTCAATGTAAATCTTGGGTGTTTTTCTGAAGCCAGGACTGAGCTCAGTTCAGAACTACTACTCTTTCTCAAAATTTGTATTAAAAATCAAGATTTTAAGACAATAGAAAACTTAAAAACTCATTTTGCTATAAAAAATGGACTTCATTTCTCCCTTTCTAATTTGTGTCAAACAAATTTGACGTGGAATTCAGAATCTTCTAGGATCTGATGCTTAGATTTACAAAAATACCTTTTCAAAGAAGTCTTTACAAGCCTAATATGTCTGTCTGCCTTATACAAAGTGTTAAGAAGGAGGAGAGCAGTTGCAATAACAAGCTGCTCTGCACTAGTTTTTGCTGCCTTCCTTACTTAATCTGTAATCTGATGCATTTAAGAATGCTCCATACCAAAATAACATTAAATCTAATCCTACAAACAGGTACTACATGCTTGACTTGGTGTTGCCTGAATAATCCTATTGAAAGGTATAGGGCCTATTAATTTAGAAACATGCCTTAGCTGAGCCAAATATTTAAAATTAGAATGGCTTTGCCTGCAAACCCCTCTTGAATTGCTGTGTCCTTGTTCTTTGTGTGCTGTTGACAAAGCTCCCTGGCCCAGGAAAAGCTCAAAGCCAGGGATCTCATCCCAGCCAAGGCACCTTGTTTCCGTGTCTAGGATGTCAATCAAAGTTTTGACACCTGTGACAACCTTGCCCTGTTTGTGTCTGACAGGAAGCATGGTTATTTGTATGCTAATCCCACATCCCACTGCCCCAAATCAAACTGCTGGGGAATGATTTAATGGTCCGAGTCTAGGCTTGGCTCTACAACCCACTGGCAGCTCGTGGGCTCTGCTCTCCATGGTTTTCCTGGGAAAAAGCAGTAGGAGGTGAGACAAAACTTCACCAAAAAGCCCTGAGGTTTTGTGTTGATGCTTGTGAACCTTGGGTTCTCAATTCACTCTCTCTTCATGCTCCAAAATTGCTCTAATGAACATGTGCTGTGTACTTAGCAGCTTTAGGCTTCAAGAATAATATGTTCATTTTTATTAAGCTACTGAATTCATGCTTTTTTATGCTCCATATAGTAATAAAAAATATTAAAATTCAGTGTGACATTGAATACTTACAACAGGGCCACTAAAAAGTAAATTAAAATGTATTCTTTCTGCTCAGAACTTCACTTACTAAAACAATCTTAAAACCTAGAGGAAATGCTGCACACGCTGCAGCAAATGTGCTGGTTTTAATGAGCCTGGCTGTACTCTGAAGTTAGCCAAGAGCACTTCCCCCAGCACCTCCTTACCTAATTCAGTCATAATGTGGAGTGAATTGCTGGGAAGGGAGTCAGAGAGCAAAACAAGGAGCAGGGGCTGCTCCACCAGCACACATCCAATTCTGGGTGTCTTCTCTGCTCTTCTGAGCCCTTTCATTATGACCCCTGATGGGTCCCAGGCAGGGTCCCAATTACTCTCTGTCCCCATGTGCAGCACAGCCTGAGCATCTTCCTGTGGTCACCACAACAGCATCTTCCTTTTTTCTCCCTATTCCTCGTATCCACCTGATAATTAGAGGTAAAACATACAAGTGTGTTTTGTAAGAGCACCCCTGGAATACGTAGGGTAGGTGGTAGCACCCAGTGCAAGTTATTCAGCAATTTGGCCATGGGATAATTTGAAGGTGAGCACAAGAAGCACAGCCTCTCTCTGCTGGGATAAGCTGGTGCTTGCTTTCATCCACCTCTTTTCCCTCCTTGTACAAATATACCTCCTCTGCTGCAAGATCCCTGAGGTTTACTCTGAGTAAAAGCCAGTATATATTTGCAAAATTTACTGTAATTTGCCAGATTATCGGTCTTGAAAGGTGTGTAATGTGTCTGAAGAAAAAACTCTGGAACTAACTATCCTGAGTAATCTTGTTATTAATCACTTAATCTCACTATGGTGGCAGATAAACAATTTTCTTTGTTTAAGACCTGTTGAAAAAGCAACTTTTATCTATTTTATATATGTGCCTGTATAAATATTTGTGTAAGGTTATTTTAGCAGACATACAACCACTTTATAATTCTGTCTGATTTAACCACCATAAATCCTTTTTTTCTCAGACCCAGCACTTTCTCCTCATCCTTCTGGTTTTAAGGTGTGCTTTTTGAAAAAGTTAGTTCTTGCCACCAACTCCCACGTGCCTCCTGTTTGGCTTATTTGCTTATTTGTGCAATACTGTCAATATTATATAACAAGTATACTGTTGTTTTCAGCAGAGTTTCAAAAAGCTCATATAGGGGAGAAGTATTTCTTATCCACTCCCCCTCTTCCCCCCTTCCCCCCCAAAAAAAAAGAAGGAAGAATAAAAATTGGAATGAGAAGGAAACAGATTTAGAAAATGATTGCAGGCATGTTAAGTTTCCCAGAAAAAAAATCTTGCCGAGTGGAAGGATGTGATTTTTGTCACTGTAAGCCTGGAAACCACTATCCCTGCAAGGCAGTCAAGAACTAACCCTCTCAGCCCCAAATTTTAAAGAACTGTTTTATCCATGTTTTTAAGCCCTGGTTCTTTGGATCTTACACTCTAGCTGACCTCTTGTGAAACCAAATCTGGCCTAGACCTGCTGAGAAAAGGCACTGTAGAGCCCCCTGCCATATCCCCTGTGCTACAGGAGCTGCCAGCAGTGCTTTGCTGTCCAGACTGGGTGCTGATCCCCAGAGATGGCATCTTCCTGACAGGAGGAATACAGCAGATATCACCAGTGGTTTTGCTGTCTCCTTCTTGGTTTGCTTCAAGAAAAAAAAACTCCCCCAAAAAAATCCAGTTTGTTAATTCATCTTCACTGCAGTGCTGCTTGCTGAAGGCAGAGCTGCTGATGGGTGGAGGATGCACTGTGAACTCTCCTCAGGGCAGGTGTCTGATGATCCCCCCAGGTCCCTTCTTCCTTCTGCTGGGTACAAGGGGAAGGAGTAGGTCCAGCTCTGGTATTTGTATGAAAGGAGAGCAGTGGAAGGGTTAACAGCTGTGCCCCTTTCCTTGCTTTCCCCGAAATCTCAGAATACTGAGAGATGACAGATGCATCATGCCAGTGTAGGGGACCGTCCTTCCTCATCGCTGAAACTTGGGAGGAAAAATTATTAAATTGCAGATTTAAGAAAACTTGTCAAGAGAAGACAACATCAGTTGTCTTTAGATGGGACCCCTGCTTTCTGTTCCTAAAAGTAAATGCAGCCACCAAGACATCTGCATCTGGACAGATCACTCTTCCGTAGATTTGTAGTCTTGCTGTCACTTTTCCATCCTCCCTCTGCTCAAAATGAACACCAGCAAACTGGGCAACTCCCCACTTTTTAGTGATTGGGAAAGAGTGACAGTTTGTGTGCTCCAAACTGAGTGGTTTTGCTGCAAGATTAATTCTGGAGATCTTCTGTCATTTTGGATGTGGAGGAAGGGATGAGGGGGGCTCTGCGTGTGTGTGAGCAGAGGCTGCCCGCTGCTTGCAGGAGTTTTGGTAAGGAAGAAATCCCTGTTGAGAGCAATCCAGCATCCATCTGTGCTCTGCATTGCTGCTGCCACAGCTTCCCCCTCCCCCAAAAGAAATAAAAAAACACCACACACAATTCATAAACCACAAGAAAAAAATCTTATCCCATTGTACCACATGCAGCAAAAGATGGCTAAATTATGGCAGCAGACATTCGGCTCTGCCAGATTTAAAAGGTCACCACCGAAGGGCAGGCATGGAAGAAAAGTTCCAGTAAAGGGGTAAGAAAGAATAAAGGCCTGAATTCAAAGCATGTTGCTGTATTTGTCCCAACATAAATGATGCCGAGTCACACACATGATATTTATATCAAATGTTTTTCCTCGTGGTCCTAACTGCATTGAGCATGCTGTTGTTGCTTCCTTAATGCAATCTCCAAAGGTCAATCAAGTTATAGAGTCAGGCTGATGAAATTAGATATTACTTTAAAAAATGACCAAAAACCTGTGTTTGGAGAAAGGCCTGGCTCCAATATAATTCTGTCTGGTTTGCTCCAGGTTGCTTTATCTTTTCCTGGAAAGACTGTGCAAACTGAACCCATCTACTTTAGCTCCAAGAGTGCTTTCTCATTCTCTGGTGATAACTGAGGTATCTGCATGTTCTTGGGGAGAGCTGAGGGAATCTTCTGGGCACAGGACAAAAATAAAATGACACGTTCAAGTGCTTTTTTTTTAATGCTCCAGGGAGATTTTACTATCTGAATTGTGTGCAGTGAGCAGGGATTTTTCATTTCATACATCATTCACGACTTGCTGCAGTGATTCCAAGAAGTCCCACAAGCCGAGTCGCTGCTTGCACCAAAGCACAGAATTTCTAGTTTGTGAGTTTTAATAACGGATGTTAGAGCTTTTTTTAAGGCTTCACCCAAAATTTGTGGTGGGGAGGTAGAAGAAAAGGAATTGTGTGTGAGGATGGTGAAGGATACACGGTAATGGCTGTGGCAAAATCCAGCCTGCTTTTAGCTTCCCGTCCTTGCTTGTTCCCCCACTGCCATGAGCTTGATGCACAAGGGAGGTGAGCAGGTCCCCAGCTTTGTTTCTTTGCACATGAAGGTCTCATGGCAGCACTAGCCAAGGACTTTGTTACACATGAGGCTGATACAGAGCTGTGAGCAGCATGTGAAGTTTGTCTCTGTTTTCACCCCCACACTCGTTTATTTGGGAGCACACCTTTCCCAGCCGTTGCAAAGGGATGAAATGCTAAAGGTGAGGCGATTTAAATCTAAGTTTTATGAGTATTTCTCATCTGCTTCAGAAGCTTTGCAGCAAATGCATGAATATTTAATTGCTGTAGTAAAAAGCAGGTGGGGGCAAACCTCTTCTAGCAATGTCACCTATGAATGCAGAAGTCAGACTGGCCTCCTGTGTCTGTCAGTGGAGTTGGAGTGGAGACACAGGACTCTGGACAGATGGGTGAGCATCTTGTTACACAGCAATTACAGCACATGTGCCCACCCTCAGCTTCCTGGCTTTTTCTGTAGTCTCAAGAAATCAAGCAACCTAATTACCTGGCAGTCCTTACAGATCAGCTGTGTCAAAGACACAGTTGTCACTGATGCCTCAACATTGCAAATGGGTCAAATAATTACTTTTTCTTTTTCTTTTTGTTTTTTTTTCTTTTTTTTTTTTTTTTGGTGCAGAGAGCAGGGCAGCTGAAACCCCTTTCCCCCCATGCTGTGAGAATGTGGGGGAGGTCAGGCTGCAGATCTGACACATAATGGCTGGATGGGCAAAAACATGGGCAGTAGCTCTCTGAGCAATGTTGGCTGATGTGGCAACACATAAGATTCTCAGCCTCCCTGGTAATTTCTTTTTGATGGCCTCCTTGGAGCCCAGTACCATTCTGCTCCTTTCCCTGCATGCCCAGCCTAGGTTTTCCAGTTTTAGGGCTCCTTTCTGTCAGGGTGAGGGAAGTGCTGGTGGGAGCCTCCTTAGATAGGTCCTACTGGAGCCCAGATATACATAATTAGGGAAGAATTAAATGTGTGGAGGAGCACAGCCAGTGCAGGTAGCTCTGCTTTGCAGAACAGGGGCTTGGGGACCTGTGGACACTCAGAGAAAGGCAGGAGCAACAGGAAGACACCGGAGAATCATGATCTTGGACTGTGAGGGGACAAAATCCCCAAGGTTCTTTAGCTGGGGGTCCCTCCTTGGAGGCACCAGCTCAGACTGTTCCTGTGTTACTGCACCGTGAATAAATTGCTGCATGGATCCAAGGCTCTGCTTTGGGGAACTTGGTGTGGCTGTGTGAGTGTGGGGTGTGTGGGGAACCTGTCCCTGTCGGGTCACTGGGGCTGCCCCAAACCCAAAGTTTGGCTCCAGCTCAGGAGCGTGACTGCCAGAGTGGCTTCTGCATGGTCGGACAGCGAAGTTTCCCTAACAAAAACCCAGGAATTTTGCAGCCAGTGCTGAAATTTCAACCTAAGATTCTTGGGAGTTATTTTTGTACACTTACAGACCTGCACTGCCAAAGGAACTCAGCATAATGTTGACAAGTCTATCCAGAACACCTGCTGTGAACCATGCCTTGGTTCTGCCAAAGCAGAGTTTGTCGGAAGGGCCCTTGGACGGGAGTTTATGGTTGCATTTCCCCATTCTTATGGCAATTCCCCCTCAGTTGGATGTAGGGCCTGCAGAGTCCATTTATCCTGTTCCAACCCCTTCATCTGGCACTCAGCACCTACAGGAGGGCAGGAATCTGAAAACAGGCTTTGTTATGACAGAGATCTCCAGATCTCGTAGCAGATGTTGCTGGTGAGAAGCAATTTTGTTCCAGCCAAACCTTCTTCAGCTCGGCTGAGAAGATGCATAGAGAATCTCACAAGGCTACAGGCTTTGGCAAGGAAACTCCACATTTACCAATGCCAGCTACTCTCTATATTTCTTTTTGAAGGCTATGTAAAGCAAATGATCTCTTCTCTGTCTCTGTGAAACAGCTGTAAATTTCTCTTCCTTTAACCTCCCCCCCTCACCCATTAAGCAGCCCTGACAACAGCCAACACTTATCAGATGCAAAATGAACTATGTGCCTGGGATAAAGAGTTGTGGATCTGCCTCTCCTTGATCGATCCACTGGACGTTCTGTGTGCCAGCACTTTAATTTAAAATATTCTGAGGAAGAAGAAATCCCGGCCAGTTTCCATAACAGCCTTTTAAGGAGTCTTGTCACCTTTTAAAAAGACATTTGCTTCCCCTTTTCACTCTCTCCCTCCCCAGCTCCACACGCAGTTTGTTTTAACCTTATCCTCTCTATACAGACTGCTGCTTTAGTGTGTGCTGCAGACCTCTCTGCTTTGGGCCCAGAAGATCTTACCAAGATGTTTTTAGATTTCTTTAAATCAGTGCTGGTGATAATCCCTTTCCAATAATTCCCTGGCACTAAAAACCTTTCCTGATTTTGAGGGAGGAAGTTCTGCCATACATTTGAATCTGGGACTGAAGGATTTCTGCCCAAGGTGTCTGTTCCCTTGGAGCTGAATGTCCCATTCTGGTTATTAAAATAGAGACAACTGAGAGCTTGGGAGTGATTTGCCTACAACAGAAAATGGTTTTGTGGCAGAGTGAATTTACCCAGACTCTCTAAAAAATTAAGTCAATCCTTCTTATTTTCCTTTTCTCACCATGATGATTCTACCTCTAAAGGGAGGGGAAAAGTCATATTTCCTTTAAGGCTCAATTAACAAGTGAATTATGCATTGGTTTTTCATCCGAGTAATTTTGTATACTTTGATTGATTTTATTCTCCTGAATAATTCTCCACACATGGCCCATTTTTGATGCTTGTAGTTTAAGGTGCTGCAGGAAAGTCGTGTTTGAGTTCAGAAAAGCCAATGAGGCTTCTCAAAGTGCTCCCCAGTCCTTGTTTTTGGAATTGGAGGAGAATTGTGCCAGCGTTGAGCCATTTATGAATCCACTCCCAGCCTACCTGATGCACAAAAAGAGGGGTTGACCCTGCTTCAGATGACCCGCGTGAGGTCACCCACAGCCACCTAAAGTGTGACAAAGATGTCAGAGAAAAGATTCTCAGGGGTGGTCCCTTGTGCCTAAAGGGCACTTCATCTGCATGAGCACTGGCAAAATTGTTTTCCCAAGTAGCTGGGAGTATAATGATCTGATTAACTATTGAACTGCAGCCCCTATGTAAATTCACTGTGAATTTCAGAGCTACTATCGCAGTCCCTGTTCTGTAAAATCACTGGGTTGGGTGCATTCCCCACAGAAAAATTGCCACTTTTTCTCTCCTCTTGCCAGGATGCTATTAAGCGCAAAAAGTCTTTATTTTATGAAATTCTAGTCCCTACTTGTTGTGAGGAAAGGGGGCCTGTTTTAAGGGGGGGGAAAAAAAAGAAAATTGATTACAATACTGTTAGTTAAGCAGCTCAGTGAAAGGTTTGTTATTTTGTTTTCACTATTAAAATATCCCTTAATCCACCTTGCTGGGTCTCTACCGCTCTTGTAATATTCAATCAAGCCCTTGTTTTGTGAGAAATGTGACAATGCATTGTTGGCACTTTACAAACCCACAGCCCTCGGCAATAGATAATGAGAGGCAGGTTTTTTTTTTTTCCCTGTGCAGGACACAATGAAATTTTAGACAGATGAATGCTAAGAGAACCCTATGTACCAAAGGCAATGTTTACTGCATGTAATACATATCATTGTTTGTCTCCTGTAGTGAAAAATACTTGTGTCATGCTGTTAAAATGTACTCCTGACAGAACAGAGCTTGCTATTATAGGGTCCATTGCTTAAAAAAATGATATACTGACAGAAATACAATTTAAGAAAATTTAACACCAAGGGTAGTCAACCATGTAGGCTACTATTAAGGGGCCAAAAACTCAAGGCCATGGTTTTATTAAAAAAGAGGGATAGTTTATTTGCTAGTAGTAGGTAAAGTTAAAAGGAAAAAAAAAAAAAAAACCAGAGAAAGGAGAAAAGAAAAAAAATCAGCTTGCATTCACTTGGTCTCCAGTGTGTCAAAAATTAATAAAAGCAACAGTTCAATAAGATTTTATTGCAGAAATGTTTAAGTGAAACAGTTTAGGAGTGCTTCAGATTTTTAAACAGTTCTGCTGCGGAGCACTGTAGCACCACAGTGCATAACCAATTGTTGCTTTTGAATGCAAGGCACACCCAGTGCTTTTCATAAAATGAATAGTGAGTCCTGGTTAATTTGAATCAGTTTGTGCATTCCTCCATATTTCTCTTTGGTTTTAGAAGCATAGTGAGATTAGCAGTTCACTCTAGCAAATGCTGAGTTGTGGCTAACCTTGCACAGTTAAATCATCAGATGTTGGCTTTCAGTTAATAGTGGTCAAATTCTTGGTAACTAATTTGGATCTAGGATTTATTTGCCCCTTCCCAGTCCTTCATTGCCAATTTCTAATTGTTAGTTCGTGATATGTAGCAGCCTATGGGGCACCAACAAGCCATTTGTTTTTTATCTGCCTTCTGCTCTTATTTTGCAAAATCACAACTTTAAGAAGCGAAGAAGCTTTAACTTCTCAAGCACTGACTGGACAACACTTGTGCAGAAGATAAAAACAGAGTTATGTCTGTATGTGACAGGCTCAGCAAAGTGTAAAATTTGAGCCCTCAGAGCTTGGAAGCTCCCCAGCAGGTCTGATTTTGGGTTATGCCAGGTGATGTTGGAGTGCAGGGATGCTGTAGGAAAGGCAGGGGATACCCACAGAGTGTCTGTCCCAACCACACCAATGTGGGGTTTGGAATGAGTGGACACAGAGCTCCCACATTTAACAGACAGCACACTTCGGGGCAAGCTCCTTATCTGGAGATTTTTTGGGAAATCACCTCTTGTTTTTACACTTGCAATAGGAGATGGGGTCTGGGGCAGATGAAGGTTGCTCTTTTTTTTTTTTCCCACAGACTATCCCACTATTTTTATGTTCATCAACACAAAATCTTCCCCAAATATGAAAGGAATTGAAAAGTTTAAGCAAAAGAGCAACAGAACATGGACATTAATTTTTTAAAAGTGAACATTTATTCAGGTGCTTCTTATTTTAAATGGAAAAACATGTGGAAAATTCTCTTATATCACTCAGGAACAAACTGCTTTTTTCATTAATTACATTTGGTCATCAGATACAAGAAAGTGACAAAAAATAAATTAACATAACAATGCAAGAAGGTTTTTTTTCCTCCATCAATGTAATAAGAGGTTTATTTTTTGGTTTTCTTGTTGTTCCTCACTTATTCCCTTTCCCTCTTATTTCAGCTACTTAAAGAACATTTTATCATGCTGATGTAAGATTAATATATTCACCTCTGTACAAAAAGACTAACAAACAAAAAAACACAAAAAAAAATAATTCTCTAATAATATAGTTATATTCCCAAAGATTGCCAGTAATATTTGTATGAATTAATTGTTAACCCTCCTGCCACAAAAATATTACAAGCCCATATGTGCCTTTTAAAGCACACCCAGAAGTTGTCTTTTGAAGATTTCTGAATTTCTGAACTCTGAGCCTGGAGGTGGTTCTGCACAGAAAATTGTATTAAGTGATGTCATCACTCGTATTTTTGGCTTAAATAGTTGTTAAACTTTCAAGGTAATAGAGCATGGTTGAAGAAAAATATTTCTTTTACACAAGATTTCAACAGAGGTTGAAAGAGGTGGTGCCAAATTTGAGTTCTACTGCATGCTCTAAAGAAATATTTCTGTTGCAAATGATTTGTTTATTGCAAACATAGGTCTGAAATCCATTTTCTTTTGCTAGTCATACTTCTTCTCTTGTTTGCTTTTTACATTTCTCAGAGATTAGGGCAATAAAAGGCAACAAAGCCAATTTTGGTTTTGTAGTCAGTTTTACTTGCAGATTCTGAATTCTGCAATGTGTGGCTGTTCCAGTCTGCATTAAAATTACTCAATATTTCAATATAATTTTTAACTGTAGGGTTGCTTTTTTTTTATTCTGTCTCACATACTGTGCAAACAGAATTTTTGTATTTTTTTAAAAACTTTTATTTCAAATATATACACACACATTTTTTGCTGAATAATTCCTTTATGAAGAGGAATGATTCCTTTTATAGCAGTGATCACTGTAGGTGAAATAGTAGTTCAAGTATAAACACAAAATACCAGTGTTTTTGGCCAAAATCACAAAAAAAAGATCAATAAACCTTTCCAGCAGCCTCACATCTGGCCAGCTGTTGAACCACTCCACCACGGGGAAAGATCACCAGTGAGTGTTGGGAAACTGCCCCCAAAAATCCTGAGGCGGGGGGAGAAAGATTATAAATGAATTCTCTGTGGCATTGGACAGGCACGTGGAACCAGCAGCTGAGAACAGGTGAACATACATTCTGGACATATTTCAATATCTTTAATTTCCACAGAGCAAGAAGCTGCTGGGAGGGTGAAACCACAGAGGTTGGTAAAACCCCACCATGTGAAATAGCTGTAGAAACCCCCTTGCAATTTATGTATGATTAAAGTGTTAGTGCACTGTGCTTACCACCCAGACCAGAATAATTCCCTGTTTTCCCCCACCTTTCTTAGGCTTTCCTTAGTTTTGCTGATTTCACCTATGTTTGTCTGGTGCCTGGATTTCAAATTCTCAGTGCTGGTGTTGTTGCTGAGACCTGTGTGGGGCCCTCATCATGCCTCTGCAGGAGACAGAGGAAGGGATGGTTGTGTCTGAAGTAGTGCAGGAATTGCAAAAAGCTGCACTGCTGGTTCTGTCTGGAGATTTTGTCATGCCAGACAAATCACTAGAGAAGTCCCATGGTTATAATTGCAGGAGCAGAACTAGTAGATGATAAATCTGTTGTGCACTCACAAAAAAAAAAAAAAAAAAAAAGTTAAATCCCCCTCTTTTTGATGTATTTTTACATTTTCTGTTTACTGTAATGTGGATACACTCTTCTGTGTCCCCGGGTTTGGAACTGGATGATCTTTAATGTCCTTTCCAGCCCTAACTTCTGTGATTCTATGACTCTACACACACGTGTGTAAACAAAAAAAAAAAGAGAGGGAGAGAAAGAGGATAATGACTATTGCCCATTTGGTGCCAGTCCTGCAAATCTTCCTGATACAAGTGAATCCACTGAGCACAATAAGAGTATTTGCTTGTTTAAAAATTTATACAACTTTTCGCGGAAGCGCTTATGATGTAGTGAGACGATACAGCAACACAAAGCTTCTTTCCCCACAAACCAGGCAGCTCTTACTGTGAATCTGTATTTGTGTGGAGGTTTCTGAGGCTGGTGTGTTCTTCCATCAGTGCTGTGGCTGTGGCTGGCCAGGAAATGCTGCCCTGGAGCCCCTTTAGCGCACGAGCCCCGCGCAAGGCTCGTGGTTACGAAAGGAGGGGCGCACAGAATGACTCGTGCCTGTTTGTTTGGCTCTGGAGGAGAGGAACTGAAAGTTGTTACCACTACCCCATCTGTTCTGGAAGCTGGCTTTCCTCCTCTTCCTGAGCCTGCCTGAAAGAATTTGTTCAGGGGTAGATGTTGGGCACAAGGAGTGAGTTTTGCCTAACTTGAGCTGCTTTCAGTGAAACTGAACGGTGCTGCAGATGCTGGGGGAGATGGGAAGAAATCACCCTGCGAATAAAAAGTGTTTGGGATTTTTTTCCTGCTTTTCAGCTGTTAGATCAGCTTCTATTAAAGCAGTAACTTCAACAATCATAGATTTGATCTGTTATTCTCCTTCCTCCTTTTGTTTTTCATGATAGATGATGAATTTGACAGAAAACTCCAAAATGTTGCTGTTCCTTTTCTGCAATTAATTGATTAAACGTGAGATCACAAAATTTTCAACTGAATTCTTTTGAACATAGAATTTTGTCATTTTTTTTTTTTCTAATTGAGATGATCTGAGAGTGGTGCCTCTGGTTTTCTATGTATGGCCTCAGTTACTGGTAGAAAAAAGCTGTCATCCCAAGGATAGTGTGCAACATTTAATTTCAGCTAATGTCGGTGCCAGGAAGCATTTTAGCCGAGCTGTTTGCAAATATTCAGTGATTATAAACCAGCCATTTACACCGTTGAAACAAACACAGGTGCAAATGTGAATTTCTGTCCTGTACTTTCTGAAGTGCTCACTGATTCTGGAATTTCAGGTCTGCTCAGAGATGCTGTGATTATGTAAAAAATCAAAATTCTCTTTGAAGGCACACAAAACCTGTTTTGTTGGAAAAGAGTATGGAATTGAAGTGAGCTGAAAGGAAGCATTTGTTTTGGAAATAAATAGAAAATATGGAAGACTATGGAATTATAGAGCAATGATCCAGGGGAAATAGCTCTAACTGCAATATGCTGTACATTATTACTCCAGACTATGGGGTTTTTTTCTTTCTACATTTTATAATCTATGAATTGAGATATCTTGGATAATTAAAATACCCTTTAATTAGTTTTAAGAGTAGGGGAATTTAATAGGCCTGTGGGAACACTCCAAATAAAAATAAAAATGCTAAGCAAAGCCTAGTTAACAAGCAGGCTTTTTCATTAGGATAAAACACTTCTCCCTGGTATCAGACATTTGTTCCATTTGCACATAAGTTTGGGTTTGTTTTTTTTTCCAGACAGACTCTTACAGTGTGGTAACACATGGTCCGATCCAGGAAATTGGTGTGGGTATGATTCATCCCTCTGAAGTCTGCAGTCTTTTCTTTATGAAACTAAGGAATATTCAACACTGTGAAAACTTGTCCTTCCAGAAATATTGACATTCAATATTGGCAAAACACACCTAATAGGAATATACTGTATCAGTACAATAAAACAATCTAGTATGAGTGGAAAACCCATGTTTCTACAACACACAGTTTGTAATGTATTGCTCTTTTTTAGACTGGCAGGGTTTTGGTCAGCTCAGTCAGAAATAGCACCTCTTACCCCCATGGGCTTGCAAGCAGGTACATAAGGAGCACATGGCAGAATTTATGGCCATTATCTGTATGAATAACCCATCAATAATTTCAGGTCAATTTAATACTTGCAAATGGATAGTGGGGAAATCCCTTCATAGAACTTTTGGGAAGAGTTAGAGGAAGAAGCTGCCTTTTGCTGCTATGGGGCAGCAGGTGACAAAATCCCTGCTGAGCAGTACCTGCACTAGGCTGTACTTTGGGAGGGAAATGCTGGGTCTAGCAGGGCAGACCAGGCTTAACTGGGCTACTGCCACGGTGTTGGATTGCAAAGCTCCCCCTCATCCTGCCCTGCAGAGCTGGGTGTGCTTCACATCTGATGTATAACTGATTGTTCCGAAACGTCTCCCTGCCCTCTGATTAATACTTGTCCAGCTTCAATTAAAATGTAGCATGAAGGGCTTCGGCCTTATTATTTTCCCCTTTACATGCATGTCTGCAAAGAGGATAATTTTCTTTTATTTTTTTTTTCCTTAAATTAAAATCATCTCAAGTTGCCCTCTCATGCTAAAATGAACCACATCAAAATGAAGAGCTCGAGGCTAGATTTCCAAAGAATACGGACATGAGAAACCTCTGAGAATTTTGTCTGCTTCTCAGAATCCCAAGTTACACCCCAAAACTCCTAATGCCAACTTATTGGACAATTTTTTTCATTCAAGAAATTAGGAATAACTGTGCTGTGCAGGCCTGAGAACTGCTGCAGCTCGGGCCTCGTCTAGTTGGTTGTGTACTGCCTGAGGTATGAGAACAGTGGGTCCAGTAGTGTAGCCAATTGCAGCAGTAAATTGTGAGCAGGATCATCCCTTATAACCATTCTCACTACATCAATAAATAAGATTTTGGCTGGCTCCTTTCCAAAGGGGCATGTTCTAATCCCCTCCCTTACAGCTCTTACAACCAGTACCTGGTTATAGAAAGGGAAAGATTCCCCCATTGTTTCATCTGTCATCATTCATCATCCTTAATACTGACTCTGAACTCACCTCTTAAGCTACCAAGAATCACAGAGTCATAGAATCATAGAATAATTCAGGTTGGAAGACACCTTAAAGATCACATAATTCCATCCCCCCTAAAAAAACTTCCCACCTTACTTCACGGGTGATAGGAATGTCAGAGTAGACCATGTAGCAATGGAACGCATACTAAATTTGTTATGGTGACCATGCCAAATACATCTTTAAACCTTCAGAAATATTGGTAACTATTGGACTGGAAATATTGGAAGCCCCTCACTACAATTAAGAAAAAGTTTTATCCCTTAAATGTAACCAGAGTTAGAAGGAAAATGAATTCCAGTGGAAGATGAGGCTCAAAACCCAGATGGAATGGTGAATTGGGTCAGGGTCTACACAAAAGTATGATGTGTTAAGTGAGTAAATAAGTGAGTAAATATGCACAGGGATGGCAGAAACAACAACAACAAAAAAAAGCCTGGATAGTTACCCCAAGACATAGAGAAAGGTAACAATAAAGGAAATAGCAGTATAAAGGAGGGAAGATGACTAGAATGAGGTAGAAACAAAGGGCTAAACAGTTGTAGGGAGGAATAAATAAAAGATCTGCAATCTAATTTAACATTTTACCACGTGGCCTGTATTTTGCTGGCAGAAACAAGATGGAAAAGACTCAGGCACCTCTGTGATTTTTCACTACTTCCTGTTTCTCTAATGGGTGTATTTTGGAACTTGAGGTTTACAGTACTGGAGCAGGGATACTGAAAATGTTAACCTCTGTTCAACTAAGCTTCAGTCGGGTCACCAGCAATGGCTTGGAGCATTGTACCTCCTTTTTGGCTGGACAGCATCTAAAATCTTCTCTACACTGACATAAAGGCCTCCAAAAGATGCAGGAAAAGAGAGAATACTCGTTCAGTGCTGCCAGACTTCTCTCCCTTTAAGGTGATGGGTGGGTGGCATGCATGGGAATGTGTGTCTGTGGAGTATTTTTCAGATGCTTTATGGAACAACAGTGGCTGGTACCAGTGCCAGGACAGATCTGACAGATCTGACTGGGTTTTGCTGCAGCTGTGGCAGGGTGTATTACCCCAGGGAGGAGGAGATAGAGTCACCAACAGGGTGACCTCAAATTTGGAGGAAGGACATGAAAATGTCCAGAGCCATCCGTGTCTCTCCTCCCCAAGTCTGCCTTCTCCCTCATTGCTCACCTGCATATATTTGAGCAGTGCTTTCATTTTTAAGAACCACCTTCCCCTACTGCTTCCACAGCAGAGGTGTTGCCTCCCAGAAACACACATGGAGATGCACAGGCGTGGAGATGCACGGACAAGGCACACCAGGGTGAGGGCCAAGGGGCTGCTGTGCTGGGCAGAGAGCATGAAACACTGGGACAATTCGCTCTGCCTCTTCCCCATCCCTCACTCTGTCACAGTAACGCACCTCCTCGACTTCAGCAGCCTCTACCAGCCCTAGGGTATCACAGAGAGAGTCCAGAGCAGGATACATTTACCTGCTCCCACACCTCAGTGGAATGGGATTGCTTCATTCACACTTTGTGCTCTCCTATCGCTCCCCATCGCTGCAGCCTGCTGCTCACTGCTGCAACAGGCAGGCAAGGGATAAGCTGCAATATCACATCTCCAGGGGCTCAGAGTCGTAACAGCAGCAGAAACCAAACATAATCCCCGTTTCCCTTTCTCCAGAGCGATGCCCAGGAATTCTGGCTTTGCCATAGTGTTTTAATCTGTCGTGTCTGGTGTCTGGCAACAGGAGCAGAGGAACCGGTTTCAGAGGGAGGGTGGTGAAACAGAGTGAGACAACTTTTGCTGAGTTAGCCAAGATTTGCTGGGGTTAGGGATATTAGGGATAGGTGGAGGAAGATTTCATCCCAATCTCTGCAGTGATCTGTTGTCACGTCTGAGATGTAATTTGGTGACCCCCATTTAAAAATACCTGAAAGGCAGTGTGTAGTACAATGTATACAGTATATGTGATCTGCAGCTAGATGCCGTTCCTCATGTAATGATTTTTGCTGATGCTTTTGAGATTTTTCCTCTACTATTCTCTCTTCACATTTCTATCAAAAAAAATCCATATTAAAGCCACAGATAGATATTTCTCACAGAAGGTTCCCTAAGTTTCAGGGGAAAAGGAACTTAAGTAAAGTAGTAGATGTGTCAGGGGTGATGTGGGTTTGGTTTGTCTGTTAGTTTTTTATTCCTGAAAAACACAAAGGCTAGCTCAGGTTTTCTGAGAAATTTCAAAGTAATTATGGAAATACTCTCCATATAATACCTTGCAGTCTCTCTCCAATATTTTTTCCTCTAAATCACATTATCTTGTTATGCCCTGACTTTGTGCAGTCCCTCTTTAGATCTGAATAAGTAGTATATGAAGAGAAATAAAGTCTGGATTTGATAGTCCTATAGAGCCTGCTTTCATCTCATCATATAACAATGTATGCTGTTTAGGAGAAATTTACTCGAGGTTTTATAATGTCTCCCTAAACGTTTGCTTATGAGTGTTTCCACTGAATTTCAGGGGCTGACAACTCCCATCCTGCTGTATTTCCTCCTCAGCTTAAGTTTTACCTCAGTGCAGCTCAGGAGGCCCCTGCTCTACATAAATAACAGATAAATTGACAAGACAACCTTGACCACATTGTGGCCGTGTCTCCAGACAGTATGGAAAAATAAGAACTTCTCTCTTTTAAAGTAGATGCATGCTGAGGACCGTGGGGCAGGAACTGTTGAGTTTTAATCCTGGATGGGATTAAATCCCAGACTGTCTCTGTCACCTTGATCAAACTGCTGATGAGGAGGATTTTCAGGAGTGTAGAAGACAGGTAGGCACCCCTCCATGATTGAGAAGCCCGAGAGTTCACCATTTTACAGTGCTTTGTGCTCTGAATCTCCCCGCTTCAGTCTCTGTTCAAACCAAGGAAGGTTTGTGCCTTCCCAGTCCTGCAGGGCAGCTGGGAGCACTCAGGTGTTAATGGCTGGAGTCCAAAGCATCGCTAAAACTCCCCCTTTTTTGGGTGGCCTTGAACAAAGGCAGTAACCCCCCAAACACCCTCCTCCTTTCCAGAGAAGTCTCGCACACTCCCGTTCAGTGCGGAGCAAAGAATTAATTCCCCTATTGCTGCCCTTGAACTGGGAGAGCCCACCTGATCTTCTGGAGGGGAGATGAAGGTGGGCTGTGAGATGGGAGCCAGCTCATGCCCGTGCCAAGGCGTGCCTGCACCGCCCGGGCATGTTTGCTGCCTTGGGGAGAGCCGGGGAGCAGCAATTACCGGGCACGGGCACCGCTGGCACGGGGCACGGGCTCCCAGCCCGTAACACATCCCTTTCCTAATCCAACTTGATGGAGACAGAGCGGGGACCCCATCAGGTGTGAAAAGCCCTGCTGCTCCTGGCGTGGAGCGGCCTCCAGACGGCGATTTGGCCACGTCAGTCTGGTCATGCTTGATTTGGACACTTAACGTGGTAAAGAGGGGTCCCTCTCCCCCCGACCAGCTCCTCAATTAGCGAGCTGCCTCCCGGAACGGCCCTGCTCCAGCATCCCTCCGGGCCGCTTCAGGGGTCAGTAGGGTGAGAAAACTCCAGCCAAGGCGAGGGGTGCCCAGAGATTTCCTAAATACATATAACCCTTTTTCAAGTTGTTTGCTTTCATGGGATTGATTCGTGGCACATTAAGAAGCTTAAGGCTTCGGTATCTTCTTTAAACTGCCCACCTTATCGCCTTTACAGCTGACAGTTTGCTGACAGCCAGGGTGTAAGCGGAGATAACTAGTAGGTTAGTACACACACACAAATATATATATAATACACGAATATTATATAGGCCTCCTGCTGTTTTCTGCTTAGAAAGGGGATGGGGGAGAGCTTCTTGTCGTTAGTTTCCGTGGTTTTGGTCAAAGAGCAGCCTCTGTGAGCAGTCGCTAATTTTAACGGGGGGTGCCGATACCCAGCTGCAGTCAGCACAACATAATAAATAGGCAAATTTATGTCCTCATCTCCCAAATATCTTTCCTTTCTTTATTAGGGAGCAAACTATTGTTACATTAAATATTCAAACTACACAAAATCTCAAGGGCTTTCCTTTCCCACAAAGTGTTACCAGTATTCATGCATATGAAGAACAGTAACCCATATACAAACGGCACCTTTTTTAATGAGCAATATATGTCAACATGACACCTTCTTATGAAATGCAGCTTTTTAGGTTCTGCCTTTGTGGATGTAATAATTGAGATGTTTCTAATATATGCAGTTACATTACCTGCTCATTGTTTGCAATTTTGTTCCTCTCCCAAGTTTGTACTGTTTATAATGCTTCAAGCATTTGCCTCAATTCATGCTCAGTTTTATTTAATTAGAAATATAATTTTCTGCTACATTAATTATAAATTTGAGTGAGACAGCACAGAATTTCCTCAAGCATTCTTTTTAGAAGACGACCAAAAATCACAGAGAGTGAGGAAGAAGCTATAAAACCAGATGCAGGTGTAAAATATCGATACCTTCAAACCTAAAATATTTAATAAATACAGGAGAAAAAAAATAATAATTTGTAATTATTTAATTAATGTATCTTCTTATTGTAGTGTAGTATTTATCAAAACAGCTGGGTTAATGTCAGAAAAATGTCATGGTGATTTCTCTTAGAATCTAACATATTTCGAAAGCATACATGTAGAACCAGCCCTAAAGATGCTGAAATCTTAAGTTTTGAAAATTATATCATTTTTAATGTTTATATTTTGCTTGAACTGTTTTTCCCAAAAGCTGCAATGTTGTTTTTTTTTGCAAATGTATTGATGATATATAGATACCAGCAACGCATATGCATGCAGAATGCAATGTATATAGTGTATGTGCTTCTTCAAAGTACCCCAGTGCTTTGATTTGTAACTGTTTAAGGTTTTGCTTAAAATTCTGAACACTGCACAGAGCGTAGCCATTTCAATGGAATACTTCAAATAGTAAGTCCTAAAGGTGACACAACAAAGGAAATACCTTAGATACTGCAGCTTTTATTTATAAAGGAAACGCTCACACAGTCCAATGAAGGAAAACTTTACCTGTTTCCATTTCTATAGGAAGAGCAGTTCCATTAAACCAGCGCTTTGTTGCAGGAATTTGCAAGCGCATCATATGATTTGTATGAGCAGAATGAAATATTTGCATGCCATCTAATGGATTGACGTATATCCTTTATTCCTCACTTCTAAGCACTTTCCTTATTGCAAACATTAAAAATAAAAAAAAAAAATCACCTCTCTCACCATGCAGCACTCATCTTACAGTGATTTTTTTTTCAGAAAGGAGAAATCCCAAAGACAGGATGAGGAACTATTGTCTTGTGTAGTGGGGAAAACATGGCTCTTTTCCTTGTTTTTCTCCCCACAGTGAAACTGTTTTTGCTGTTTTTGTTTTGCACGCACACACACACGCACGAGCACGCACACCTAGTTCAGCTCTGCGGGCAATTTCCCTGAAAGCAGGTGTCTGAGTGTGTGATATCTGAATGTCATTCTTGGGCAAATGCTTGTGTCAGTTAGCAGCTGCTATAAATACATTTGTATTTTTCATAGTACCTATCATTCAGGACTCTTAAGGGACTTTCGCACTCAAGGCTTCCAGTTCTTTTAATGCAAGGTAAAGACGGGAAAATTGAGGTGCAAAGCGGGGATATTTGCACAAGGCTGCTTAGAAAGGTACTGCAGGGATCAGCAGAGACCTCTAAATGTTAAGAAAAAATAAAAAATACTGTACCTTGGCATTCCTAGTAGCCCCTTCGGCAACTGCTGGGCACCACAAACCTTGTCTCGACAGAACCAGGCTGGCACGAGGGGCCAGAGCTCTGGGAAGGGACAGTGACACACCTGCTCAGGAAACACTGCCACTTTGAGACTCACCAGGCTGTGTATCATCTCTCTTTTCTCTGTGTGCTCTTTTGCAGCTCATGTCATAGCTCTCATTCTCTGCCCAGGTCTCCAGGGTGATTCCCATGAGCAGTGAGGTTTCTGGGCTGGGGATCACTGCCTCAGAAAGTGCAATTCTCCTGGCACATTTTTTGTATTCCTGGATACATATCTCTCAGCAAAACAAGACATGGAAACACGATGTGAACCTTGTGGCTGTGCTTCCTACCTAAGCACGTCTTTGCCTAGAGCATCGTGGCATGAAAGAGCCTGCTAATGATTCTTAAATGTTCATTACTGTAGATCTTCTCCCAGAATATACTTCTCACCTTGAATGACCCATGTGTTGAATTTTAACTAAGGGAACCCATGATAGTAAGTCTGTCATGATGCTGGCTTTTTTTTTTCCCTCTCCAACTCTTAAAAGCTTTTTATTATAGGACTGCTTAAGGCATTCTTCAATTAGCATGTGCTGCATTGTGGCTGGAACAGCTGTTTACCATTTAATAAAGCATGGCATAATTTATTTTCAGAGTCTAGCAACCGTCTTTGCTATTACACCAGGGGAGGAACACAGTAGCTGCATTGTTCACAGTGCTGATGAAAGAACTATAGACTTTATTATATGACCTCACAGAACTATTAACTTACCCCCCACTTATATTTCAATATGTATTTACCTGACAGTCTGTGCATTGATTTCTTACCCAGAGATTCTACATTCTCAGTCACCTCTGGGGCAGAATGAAAAATGTCTACATTTTATGTCCCTCACATTAGGCAGCTAATTATATATTTGTACTTTCATTTCCTTCCCTTCCCCCATCTCCAGGGGCAAATGCCATATGCACCACTTAGACCTTTTCTCCTTAGCCAATGGAGAAACAATAGAGGTGCTGGGAAATGATAGAAGCTTGGCCACTGCTCATCGGGGGCTTTCTGTTCATTTAGCTTCCTTTCTTCCTGGATCCCTTCTTCCCTTTGTGGGTGGATGAGTTTGAAGTGCACCTCAGTAGCACCTCTGTGGGTTTCTGCTTCCTCTGCAGCAACGTGGAAGTTGCAAGTGACAAACTCATCACATCCCTGATGACACTGGTTCCCTCCTAGGAGGGAGTGCAAGGCGGGACATCAGGTGCACGGTGCTACCACAAGGACAGGTGGCTGGCTCTTGTGAGAGCATGAGCATGGTGAAAGTCATCCTTCCTGAGGCTCCCTCCCCTCCATCCCCTTCCTGTCAATCCTGTCAAAGTTACCAGTGAGCCATCCTTGAGACCTGAGTCCTTCAGGTGAGCAGAAAGGAGGGCAGGTGGAAAATGTTCTGTCATGACTGAAGTGTCCAGGTCCAGCCCTGGGTGACATCCTCGTGGCACAACACTTAGCACAAGGCTGTAAACAAGCTTCCAGGCCTGGGAACAGTGTAGACACACCTAAATGTCTCCTCAGCTGGAGCCTCCCAGTACAGCACTTCATGGCCACAGCACTTTGTCTGAGCCAGTTACACCTACCCCGGGCTGGGATCCAGCTTGGGATATTGCAGTCTTACTCTGATGTGAGTTGGAGCATTAAATTTGGCTTTAAGTTGCCTGAGTTTGACAATGAAAATACGTCAGCTGAGTATCTGCAAATTTTTGGATTCAGCCTGTGCGTGTAGATGGATTTATATGCATGATTTAAAGTAAAGCATGTGTAGAAAGATGAAGTTTATATGGTTGCTTTGTAGAAATGGATGTAATATTGATGTTGACTTTACTGGTGGAAGTTTAAGAATGTCACGATGCATGAGTGGTGGTGCAAAGCAGAGCTCTGAGTGCATTGGGAGGTCATTTTTAACTTGAATTTATTTCCACAATATCAGGCATAGATCATTGTGCACCATGCACAATCATCCCTGCTTTTCATTTGAGTCAATCAGAGTGGTTAAAGAAAATTTAAAATGAAACAAATCTGTGACTTGATTAAAAGCAGACAGTAAATTTGGCCAGAACACTCCTTAAAATTGCATTTTTGCTTTAAACTGAAAGTTTGATGATCTGACTGCATGACTGAAAAGACAGGGTAGCAGACTGTGACATCAACGATGTAGCTATATTTGCTCCTAAGATGAACAAGATTTTTTTTAAAGTTGTGTGATTTAGGCTTTGGAGTTAACACTCCATTGACTGAACAACAAAATTCCCACCTCCCAGAGCTTTTCCAAACCAGAGCTTTAGAAAAGTGGTATTACATCAATAATGTCTGGTCATGCTTCAAATTTTTCCAGGCAAAATTAAGGCTGGTAATACTTACTTGAAATGGAAGCTTAGATTGTTACACAGGACACAAATAATCTAATTAGGGAAGGATATAGAAGTAAATCTATATTTTGTTTTGAATGTCTGCTTTGGAGGTGTTTGAAAATTAAATTAATCCACATTAACTTTGCATAAAGAATTCTTTCATGCAGTCTGCAGAGGGGAAAAAAAAAAAAAGCTTGATTTCATGAACATCAGCAGATGCAGGACAGAGTTCAGCAAATGGTTTGGTGTAAGCAGATGGAACAAACTGGAAATCTACATTAAATTACAACCCACAGTGATGGAAGCAGTACATACACCCCAGGTCCAGAAAGGCAACAAAACCCCCTGTGCATTAACTATTGGACTTCATTTTGCATACAGTGGCTTTCCTCTACAGCAGTTGTACAGATTTAGAAGGGTGTGAGGAGTGGCAGCTTCACCTGGGAGAGGTTTGCAGCTCCTGCCTTGGGTGTGCTGCAGACACACGAGTGCTGGACGTCACTCGTGATGGAGCCAGGTGGGATTTACCCGCGCAGGGGAGCTGAAGGTGAAAGCTGAGCACACTGACACACAGCAGCCCATGACTGAGGCTGCAGCCATGCCCTGCTCTCACCTTTCTGCCTGCCTGAGATCCAGCCAACTCAAATTTTTAGCGGGGCAGGCCTTAGAGAAGCTCCACAGCTCACCCTCAGCAAAGTCAGAGCGGTTAAAGAAAATTTAAAACAAAGCAAATCTGTGACTTGATTAAAAGCTGTGTTTCCAGGTGGCACACGCTGGGCATCCTCACAAGCAGGGTTGGGAGTATCAAAGCACTTCCAACATCAAGTTAATCCTTCAGTCCCTGGGTTTGCTTCCAAAAGAAAGTGAAAGGGACTGAGGTGAAAGGGTTTCTCAGTTCCAGTTTGGCAAAACTAACCCTTATTCTCACAGCATTGCCAAACAAGGCAAGCACTTTGATTTTAGCAGACGTTTAAGCATGCTTCAGCAGTTGTGTGTGAATGCTTTCCTTAACAAGCATTGCTGTTTTGTTTGACTTTTCTCACTCTTCACCTTTTTTGCAGTATCTGAAGTTTGAGACAAGGTTTTAACCTTATCTGGATAGGCATCTAAACCATGTTATTTAACTGCTCCTATGTTATGACACTTGCAATTTTACATTTCCTGAAATAATTCGGTGCCTGGACAGCCGAGCTCTTGTGGAAATTTGTCCACCTCACCACCTGCAGCTGGGAAGTGTCAGAAATCCAGCTTGGAGGCCAAGGGCTTTGATTTGTTGGGCACACTGTTCTGCAACTTCGGAGTGATTCCCTCTTCCAACACCCCAGTTTTGCCAATGAAAGATTTTAAAAGAAAGGGGCTTAGAGAAAGAAACACATACAAGCAGCGCTGAGGATAGAGGAATCCAAGATTGTTTCAAAAATGGCTATTTTCTCCTGTGGTCAGCTTGTTTTTTCTTTCTTTCTGTGAAGTCTCTGATTATTGAAGCAGAGTTAATTCAAGCAGAGCCACCAAAATTCTTTTGCTGGATGCCAGGAGGGCTTTGGATGAGCAGGGTCAGTGGGAACCCTCTGCTCTTGTTTCTTGTCTGGTTTAACTTCGGTCAGCAAAGTGTGGCAGCTTCTCCTCCTTCCCTTGGCTGGAAGCACGTTTAATTTTCAATGAGCATTTAGAAAACTGTTCCAGGGAAGGGAGGATGGGTGGGAGTGAAATAAGTTTTCCAGGCATTCATGAAAATGCATGTGGGACAAATTTACCTGCTTCCTTTTCTCTACAATTTGACAGGGAGGATTTACAAAAATTCCTTGTGGGAAGTAAGAAAATATAGGCTATTTAAAGCTAGTAGTACTTGTGTCCCAAATTCACTTTGAAATGTCTAAGAAATCTCCATCTAATAATCTAAATAATACTCGGCATGTAAAATTTACATGTTCTCAAAACGATGCTTTTCAATGTGCTTTGTAATCCAGATCCTTGGATAATTTTTTTTGTCTCTCTCATTAACTTTTAGATTCTTTTATGTGGTTTTATGCTTCTCCAAATAGCATCTTATGTTGTCTGAAGTATTTGCTAAGGGCCAAATTCTGTCCTTCAGTGCATACAGCTTGAATTGAAATCCTGAATAATACACAAACCTACTAAGGGAAGAAAAAACCAAAAAAAAACCTGATTGTCTATTTCACTAAATGTCTGATTACATTTAAAACCATGCATGTGTATTATTTTGATCCCTCATGCACTGTGAAACCGAGGTTTGAAAGCAGCATTTCAATTTTTTATAGAAAAAGTATCTAGCAGGGGTATTGCAATGTGAAGATTAGGTCTCACCTCTGTGTAACAAATAAATTGAGACCAAAATTAAGTGAGTTTCCAGGGTCACCCACTCAGTTAGTGGTGAAGGCAGGTTTAGAACTCAGGTCCCAAATATGTATGTTCTTCCCTAATGAACCTAGTTAACCCTGTAGTGAGAATGAGGAGAAAAAGTAGTTTGAAACCATCTAAAGCTATATGTAATTACTGCACCACAGGAGAAACTCCATTTAATGTCTGCTTTGTCATTCCTCTATCTTAAGATGGGGTTTTTTTCCTCTTCATTTTCCATTGTGCAAACAGATATTTTGTCCTCCTACTGGGAACCCACTCCTCTTATCCAAATCGTGCAACATTTTAATACAAAATTACAGTAGGAGAAAGAGTCCTGTTGGTAGCAAACCAATGGGTCTTACAGAGGACAGCTGTCAGACAAGAACAGCAAAAAATGAGGAAGTTTATGGGAGCAGCTGTAAGCAACAACATTAGATCCTAAATCCTGTGAAAGTCCCACGTAATTTGACAGGGAATTACGGCCCAAATCCGTTTCATCTCGGCACGTAGCAGTCCCGTTGTGTGATGGAGCATTTCCTAGGCAATGATGAGAACTGGAGCTTCCCTGCTTACTCAGAGCCTCACCCAGAATCTGTAGGAGTGGATGGAAATTGGTGTCTCTGTGGTTAAACTGGGTCCCTCACTTGCCCGTGAGAATAGTGAGAATAGTGTCCTTCAGTCAAACTCAGATATTTTGTGAATCCCTCCACTCTTGCTTTTCTCTGTTTTTCTTGTCTTTCCCCTCTCAACTTTTTCCCCGTTTCTCATCTCTCGGTACTTAACCTTCAGATTTGTGTTTAGTAAACCTACCAAAGTAGAATCAATAGCCTGGTGCTTAATCACACTTTTTGCTGCTCAAAATGTCAGGTTTGGGTTTGTTTGTAGAAGGGCTTCTGCATGTCTTTCATTTTTTAGCTCTGTGCAGGATGTTCTGTACTGCTCAAATCCATTAAGAATGAAAGCTTTTGCTGTGGCTGATTGTTCTAATCTCTGTTGGAGCATATACAGGGAATAAATGTAAAATTCCAGATGTTGGTTCAGATCATCATGAGAAAAGATCTGTCCTGGTGCTTTAGAGTTTTCTCACCTGCTCTTCCTAGGTGAAATCAGTAAGGTTCAGTTTTCTAATCTGCTGAGGTAGCTAGGGCACGGTCTAACTATCTGTAAGTAGATATGGATGAGTTTAACCATTCTCTTACCACAGAGAAAAAGGAAATAGAGCACAGAACGGTACCCAGCAGCTGCAAGTACTAGTAGGAATTAAATCCTTGCCACTCTTTTGGTAAAATAGACAAAGCAAGAGACCCTATCTTGGTGCATCAGCTCCACTTAGGAGCCTGTCAAGAAACTGCTTCTCCCCTCCAGTAGTAAAATTCATGTTTTAGAAACTTGTTTGTGTAACAGGTTTGAAGAAAGGAGGAAAACAAAATGGCATGTGGGGAGTTGAGTAGGTGTACTCCTGTGCAAAGGACTACAGGAGGGTGGCTCCTGACTGGTCTCTTGATCCTCGGACAAAACTGAGGAGAAGGTCTAACAAATGCATCGTTTTGCAGTAAATTAGATCAGATTTCCGCATCTCCGCACTCAGTCTGTGAGCTGACAGTTCAGTAAAATGTTCCCTTGTAAGGTTCACCCTCTTAGGAAAAGGGGCAATAATTCATCATTAGAATTTCAGAGTCCAGGTGTAGATGAAAACTGATGGAGCCTCCAGTGAGGCAGGGAAAGTGCACAGAAGAAGAAAATTTTATCTGAAGCCTAATTCCCTGGCTACAGCAGAGAATAATTAAGATAATATTGCTTCAAGAGTTCTTTAATGATTAAAAATCACATATGCAGAATCCATAAATTGGAGGGCAACAAATTGGAAGGATACAGCGTCGGGGATGTGTTTTGTGCGTGTTGTAGCGGGAAGCACACCGGTGGCACAACAGCAGCCTGGGCAGCCACAGGAGACCAGGCCCATTCCAAGGACTTTGTTTAGATGCAACAAATCATTTGTCTGTTATTAACCCAGAGCTTGTAATTATGCAGATTGCCATAGATTTTCCTGGGCCTGGAAGTGAGATTGAGGGTTGTTCACACTATAGCAGGCAGCTCAGGGCTGGCCATGCATTACTGAACTTGCCACATTTATCATGTTGACTGATGGCAGCAGAAGCAGGTCTCAGGTCCCAGTGGTTAATGTAGTGGGTAATTAACTGTCATTTGCCTAGTAATAGGCTGATGATCAATGGTTTGTGTGGAAACAAATTCTAATCAGGTAGCTGATAAATGCTCAGGGAGCGAGAGCAATTGAAATTGGGGGAAACTATGTCCAGAATTTCAAAATGGCATTGTGGGGTTTTTATTATTATTATTAATGGCAGAAAACTATGTTCTTCATATAAACAGCTTTATCCAAAATTAACAGTAGCTAATATAAATCTCACATGTTTGTTTTGTGTGTGGTGGAGAAGGACTAACAGCAAGGAGGGCCTCCTTCCCTTTACGTAATTGAAAAATTTTAATGTATCTGGTGCTTAGCTGGAGCAGTTTCTGCAGGGTCTCTCGTTCCAGGACTGTAGAAGTCTGCACATAGTGGACTGGGGTGCAGTAAATCTCCCTCCTCCGCAGTGCTGGATGACAACCCCAAATTGTTTCGCTGCTCTGCAACATGCAAAGCCGCAGTGCTGGCTGTAATGGATTTCCGCTTTCTCACACGCACACACCTGCAAGGATGCCCTGGAAGGTGACAGTGCCCCTCACACCCTGCCTGGCCAGGGCTTTCAGTTTTGTCTCGAGCACCCAGCTGTTGCACCTAAACCACCTAAGCACCGAGGGGCTGTGTGATCCCCCACACTGAGCTCAAAGGCGCTGGAACCTCTCTCATCTTTCTGCTGTGTCCAAGCCCTAAAGGCTGACTTTCCCACCACCACATGAGATAGCATTTCGATGCACCCACAGCCCCTTTGCAGCCTGATCTGCTTCCCTCACACAGCTGAGCTGCCATCAACTTCTACACAGGTGGGCAGGAAAGCAGAGCCAGTGTTTGCTCCGTGGGTATAATCATCTCCGACACAAAGGCAGCCCACAACTCTGGGAGGCAACTGAGCCTTGTGTCCTTCTTACAGACAAAGAATGAAACTCTGGGTGGGATTTAGACAGGGGGAAACCCGTGAGTGGTGGAGACAGAGCTGGAAAAGAGCGTTTCACAAAAGAAATATTTATAATAAGCTTGAATAACCTAGGACTTTAGTAATCAAACTTCACAAAAATAGAAGTTGACTCGAGTCATTCTAGCAGGAGCCGAGGAGGGTGGCCTTGTCCCAGCATTCCTCCAAGTGATCACAGTAACCAGCATCTCAGACAGGAGGAAAAGGGTCACAACTGCTAAATTAAACAGGCATGTATTCTGTAGGCAGCACACCTTAAGTAGGAGCAGAAGGTAAAGGGATTTAGAATTAAGTAGGCTTGTTGGCAACCCATGAAATTCAGTAAAATGGAGGGATGTGATTAAAAAACTGTGTTCATTTTTATGTTACCAAACTGAATTTTCTACAGAGCACCTTTGAATTCATTAGTTTAGAACTGCTTTTAATTTGGTGTTTCCCTTGAGAGCCATTATATTTTTCTGCTGTCAGCCTGATGTTGAGGAAAAAAAGAAAAGTGGCAGATGTGGTGTTTTCATCTGGTGTGCTTCATAGTTAAAAACAGCATTAACCGCTATGCACAAGCAGAGCATTACTTTTAATAATCCATCACAACTATTAAGTAGTTTAAATAAACTTAGTTTCAAAGATTGCTGCCACGTAGAGCTAACGTATTTTTCTTGTTCATTATAATCCTTCTGTGTCACAAAAGGATGTGTATGTATGTCAGTTGGGTTTTTTTTTTTTTTGGTGTGTTGTTTTTTTTTTCATGTGTGTGTGTGTGTAATGCACCCACTTGAAAAGTACTGAAAAATCTTTAGCAAAGGGAATTTAAAAAGAAAATTATATAGACGTCTGGCAAAAAACAGCATTTCATATTGTTCTTACAGTATTTTATACTTCTACTCCTGATGTGACTATATATAGTTTACAGCCTCATTTACTTTAATGTGCTACCTGAATAACATAATCATAGCAATAACTATGGTATAGGGTTGTAAGGTGCATGAACCACTAATGCTTTCTGACGATTTAAATGACTTGTTCATAAAATGTTCTTTTAATAATAGTGGTAAAGCTTTTAGCACTAGATGTCAAAAACGCGAAGAATGTTGGCTTTTTCAAGCGTTATTTCTCCTCTAGCTAAAGTGTGTTTTAGTAATAAGCAGCACCAAAAGCCAAGGTTATGTGGCTCTCTCCTGCACGGCAGGATCTAAGAAGAAGACTCTTCCCACTTATGCAAACAGCTTGACCTCTGTCTGCACAGTTATGTAACGTCCTTAATGTGTTTACTGTTTCTTTGTTTAGTTTAACCAGATGTTTCTTTTATCAGGAAAGGTCGGTATAACCTGCTGAAAAAGAATATAACATCACAATAGGTGCAATATTAGTCTGTCATAAAGCTCTCTTCAGCAAGACTATGTCTTTGTGCTGCAAGTCTGGCAGAGCTGAACCACCAAAGGCCAGCCTTTCCAAAAGGAGGTGTGCTGAGAAGTTAGTCAAAGACCAGACTGTGGGGTGGAAAAAAAAAAATAATATTTTTTTTAAAAAAAAGTGAATCAAGAATCTGTTTATTTCTGTATCTCCAGGTTATTTGGCGTTACAGGAAACTGTGCTGCCTGCAGTAAGCTCATACCTGCTTTTGAGATGGTGATGAGAGCGAAGGACAATGTTTATCACCTGGACTGTTTTGCATGTCAGCTTTGTAATCAGAGGTAAGAGAATTCCTTGGGTCTGTTCCATAGGCTAAGTGCTAGCTCAGCATTGGTGTGGGGACACATTCCAAAGAGGAAACGCTTTCCAGTAGTAGAAGCCCGGGATGGAGAGTAAGACCTGGGTGCTGTTCCTGGGTCTGAAACAGAACATCTTTCATGACCTTGGCCAGAAAACTTTCTGTGCCTCAAATCCCGCATCAATAAAAAAGAATAATGTTACTTCCTCTCCTTCAAAAGGCTGTCTGTCAGGTTTAATTAATTAATATTTATAAAGGTCTTTGAGATCCTTTTCGGCAGAAGAGCATAGCAGTACCATTTGTCACTATTGCATTAATTTCACTTTAATTCTTCATTTTTATCACATTTATTTCTTTTAAAGTACACATTGTTTCTTCCTGTTGCCAGAACTGTAATCATTTAAATTTAAAAGATGTTGTTCCCACCATTTCCTCTGCAGCAGCCTTGGACCTCTTACAGTCCTATTTTTAATTTCCATATCCAAACCGTAGGTTATAAAAATCCCAAGGATCCAAACCTGACACCCTGTTCTGAAGCATCACCCATATGGCACAGTTGGAGAACGAATGTCAAAAATGGTAAAATTGTAACAACTGATTTTTTCAGAGGTGAATAGAGCCAAGTTTTTACCATCTACACTCCTAGTGGTGGCCAAATCCCATCAGAGACTTCACCGGGAGCTCCATTTCTGGCTCCACCAGAGCTGATAGCAGCTTTGCCAGTGAGTTCTACGGGGTTTAGGAAGTGAGAGAGACAATTATGTCCACTCCTTAATGTCCCTATTATTATCAGTTATTTTTCAGTTATTACATGGTCCTATTTAGCACTTTATAGCATTTTTTTCTTTCTCTTCAGTTGGGAAGAAATGCAAGATACACGTTTTTAGGGAAGCATTGAAAAATTAGGAAGATAATAGTCTAACATGACAAAGCCAGACACAGCTCTAAATAAGCTTTCCTAACTCACCTTGTCCTACAGTGTATTATTTTTTAACACTGTAGTCATTTAAAAATCAAACATCCCTAAAGAACCATAAAATGTACAGCTGCTAATAAGTGTAGCACACCACAATTACGCTCTTTAAAAAAAGCCAAATTGACCTTTTTCATCATGTTGCATGGGAAATTAAAATAGCAGGCAAGTAATAACCACTGCTTAAACTATATAATAATGCAAAGTAATTATAGGTTCTAATGCTGTTTAAAGTCCTATATCAATTTTGTCTTGCCACAGAACTGAGAAGCCGTATTCCAAGCGAGGCAGGCAGAGGCTCCCACATGTAAAAGACACACACAGAGTGTGTCCTAGGGTTTCATTTCCTAAACCCTTCACATCCTGGTTTTTTTCCAAACCACGGTTCTGGTATCATTATTAAAGCACCCAATATATTTCTGTTGTTCGCTTCATTTATTACATGCCATAATGGGGCTGCATATCTTTAGTGTTGGTTATGCACAATTAGCACTTAGTTATTGTCTTGTCACTTCAGCCCATACAAGACAAACTTCTTTAATGTAAGAAGTCAGCTAATCTTCATCAGTCAAGCAAAGCAGACAATGTTTGTTAGCCGGAGTGCAAAAGATTTTCATCATAGTTAGCACTCTTGGATCTGAGGAAGTGAACTTTCTTTTTCTTCCCCCCACCAAAAAAAAACAAACCAACATAGCTGTTATGAATATTTTTAATATTCCTATTTTACCATTACAGCTGCAAACTAATGTACAATTTCACTTTGCAGCTAACACACATTGTAGTGTTCCCTGGGGCCACTGATCCCCCCGGAAAAGTGCTGTTAGATGCTTGTGAAATGGAGCTTAACTGGGCTATTTAATAATTCTCAGCCTTTTTATTCCTAAGCCTTCAATCTAATCTTTTATTTGATTTTTACTTTGCATGTATTTTGGGCAGAGGGTTTCTGAAATAGTCTTACAGGTGTCTTAGACTGAGAACAAAAGAATGAATTTACCCGAAATACAGTCTAGTTCATCGAGTGAAAACAGGGAGTGGTTCCAGGAGTTTAGAAGAATTGAATTCTCATTCTCAAAAGTGACCATAGTCCTTATTCTATTGCAGTAGCTCTCATGGAGCCTCATAAAGCAGGCTGCTTGTAGGGTACATTTCCTCCTCACAATTTGGAACTAGTGTCCTTCTGAAGAATTAATTTTGTTGTTTTTTTACAAAAAGTCCCATTTTATGGATGCTCCAACACAGCTCTTCTGTGGTTCCTATGGCAAAGCATCCCACTGGCTACATTCTCTCATTAATAGCTTCAAATCCTTTGGTTTTTGTTACTTGTATAACAGTAAACCCCCACATTGTTAGACACTCAGCCCATCACCAACTTGGGGGTTTTCAGATCTACTATGAAACCTTTTCCTGCTCTCTTTTAAACAGAAAAATCTTGTCACACACCATTTCATTAATAATTTCTGTTGTCCTTTAGGATCATTTTTTCTGACTCTGCTCAAGCTAATCAAAACCACACAGCAGAATCTGAGACAGGATGTGTTTGTAAGACTTCAGTTTAACTTTTTTTCTAAGTTTCTCCTGCCCATTTGCATACAAAATAATGTTATTGAGGGGTTTTAGGTTTTTGCTCCAGCCACTAATTCCACCAATATGTAATTTATTTATTGAAGAGAAAATTTTTATTCACAAACACATCAACAATATCCAAAAAATCACCAGTGGGTATATCAAGCTCACCAGCTATTGCAGGGCCTGTTTAACCTTATTCCCCAGTTGTAAAATGTCTCATGGTTTTTTCTTTAGGGTTGGGATTAATGAGTGAAAGACTGCATTCTTCGGACTCAGAAATGTTTTTTATTTCTTATTTATGTTACATTCTCACAGACTATGAGTTTTTTAGCACACTAAGCCAACAAAATAAAAATGGAGCCTTAGGCTTCTTTATGCAAGGCCTTTTAAGTGTCAACTACCTAATTATAAAATGCTAACTAATTTTTTTTTTTTTTTTTTACTTTTAACCTAATACCTAAATACCTGCATTCTGCACTGTGGACTTTTTTACCCAATCACACAGTATCACTTAAACCTATGAAGAAGAAGGTGAAAAAGCAAGACAAGCTTACACCTTAAAACCTCCATCTGGCTACATATATATTACTATATCCCAAAACCTTAAATTTTCCACCATGTGATATAACACACCTCTATTCAAACTAGACACCCATAATCTCAGTTCTGTCACTCAGTTTTGGAAGCCTTTTCCACAGCCTCAGGTCAAACACAGTGCTCTCCTGCAGGTGTTTTCTGTCAGCACAGAAAGCCTGAAATTCTCTGTGCCCAGGGTTCCAACACCCAATGTCACATTTTCTTCCCCCATTAAATTTTAAAACTTTTAGGTCCTTCTCTACAGTAGTTTTGCAGAGTAGGTAGTGCCCTCTGTTCAATTCCACATTTCATTTTCAGTTATCATCTACCATTTAGGGTTTTTTTCCTAACATGCAATGTTCATGAGAATGCAGAATTGTTTCTTCAGATGTCTGACTCTGTCTTTGCCAACACTGAATATTTTTCTGATGTTCTGGGCCTGGTTGCTCCTTCCAGTCCCTTCTGCTTTTCCAGCTAGGTAATATTTATATTAACACACATCTCACTGATCCAGGGGCAGCCCATACTTGGGTCTTGCTATTGCATGACCCCCACATTCCTACCCTTTAAAGAGTTGGTCCTGGCCCAGAGAGATGCCTGTCCATCTTTGCCTAGTGCTCTTTGTGAAGACTCAGTGATTTTTCTGCTTTTATGGACAACTTCACTGTTTGCTTTATTATCTTTTGAGTATCTACAAGTCACCATCCAGTGCAAGTCTCGGTGTGGATGGTAATTAGGCTGCCTTCACTTAAAGGCACTTTTGTCCAGGCCGTGAACTCTAGCTCTGAAGTAACTCATCCCTGTCCCTTTATTGGCCTCCTGAATGTGACCTTTTCAGAGTGAGGAGAAAAAGGCATTGTCTCACACACTGTACTCCAGGCAGACAGAGTGTAGACTCAGGCCTGAAAGGAAAGCTCCTGAGCCACTAAACCTGGTCCCCTGTGTCAAATAGGCACTGTCTCCTATTTTCCCTTTCATAAAGCTGTTCAGCTCCAGGATCTAATTGCTCCAGCCAGTTTTTGAGATATTTCCCCCACGTTTTTCTTGATACTGATGCTTAAAGCTGTAGCAATTTTGTGAATATTAAGCTTTGCTCCTAGCCTAAAGGTTTTAGCATCCTCTTATCTCTCATGTCTCTGTCCAGCTTACTCCTAATTTGAAGTTTTTCCATCGCCTAAGTACCTGCAGAGCTTAGTGACAGTCATCTTAATGGTGTGAGTGTTCCCCTTTCTTCTCTGTAAACATATTTAACTTCTCCTCAGAAGCCCTTCACGTTGACAGTAACCTCAATATATCTAATTTCTGCAGAAAATTTGGAGGTGGGGGTGGTGGGAGGAAGGAAGGAAACCACCGGAAAAATAAACTTGTAAACAGACACTGCCTTTCACACTTTGTCAGGTTGCATGTGTGTGACAAACAAAATGGAGTGGAAAAATCTTGCAAGTGGGCTCAGCTGTATCTTTGCTTGACACTTTTGACTGGAGCGATGATGTCAGCCTGCCTTCGGCTTTCCCACTTCCCAGAGTTTGTGTGTCCTTCCTCTCACTCTCTTTAGCACCTCGTTCCCTACTCCTGTGATATTTTCTCTCTGCCGTTTGAAGTCAACTCGGAGTGTGGCTTAAAACCCCCATCTGCTATCGCTGAGAGGTGTTTAAACCGCCTGTTCTACCCTTCTATCTGAAATTGCCTTGATTTTAATGGAAACTGGACTGAAAATGGTTACACACTCATTGAAATTGCTGTCCTGATGTAGCTGTAAACACTTACCTCCAGTATAAACTGTAAAATGCCCACACAATGCTGCTTTTGTTCTCTGTCAAGCGGGGGAGTGGGAGTACAATGCCTGGGACATCCTTATTTCAAACCCCAATATTAGTTTTTTGCATGAGTGGTCGTTTTATAAATTCTGAAGGCCTGAGCACTGCTTATTTTCATTGTACGTCTCAAAATTTAGAATAGAAATTAACATAATGTCCATACCTGCTTTTTATAAAATAGTGCATGACAAGCACACCGAGTTGAGGTTTGCCATTTTAAGTTGAACTGGGATTCTGTGTCTACACAGGTACTGGTGAAAATGTACAAACTCAGGCACAGCTCCCACTTTCCAGCCTTTGAAAGGGACATTTTGACAGAATTAATAAACCACAGGTGTGGGCTGATGATGTAAAAGAGTGGCTTTGTTCTCTTAGTGATCCATATAGATAATGTGAACTGTACTGGGAGCTCAACATTTAAAAAAAGAGAGGAAAGGTGAAAAGCAGAGCCCAGGTTACATCACAGATTGCAAAAAAAGCAGAGGGGAAGGGTGTGGGTGTGGTTAAGTCTGAACTGTCTTAATCCTCAGGAAATCAACTGAGTGCTTCCAGATTTGGTTTCTTTCTACAGCGACAAAGATCTGGCATTATCAGAGGAGGCACACACAAAGCCATCTTCCTTCACAGCAATATTCCTCTTGCTTCCTTAAGTAGTCTTCAGTACCTTGACACATGTCCTGTGCATCAGAAAAGATGACAGACAGCAGTGAGATCTCCTTCAAATATCTGTTCTGAGCACTGAAAGAGCTACTTCTCAAAATGGAAGTTTTTTTTACTTCTTGTGATTAGTCTAGGCACACCTTCCCTTCCAAACAAGGTGATAACAGAGGTCATTTTGTAATACAGATGGCTTTCCTTTTGCCACTGTAAAATATGACAGGGGTTCTAGGATGTAGGTTAATTATAATGGTCATTCTACTAATGTCACTGTCGTGTCAAAAGTACTATTATCAATTTATGGTGCTCGGTCCAATCTGGCATGTTAATGCTGCCTATTGTATATTCTTTCCTCTTCATCTTGCATGCCTATTAAAAAAAAATTGGGTGAGGGTTTTAGGGAAGGCTGAAGACTACCATCTGCCTGCTAGAAGAGTAATAATCTTGCCTAATTATATACCCCTAACACAGCAGCATCTTAATACGCTCCTCGACTCCGTTTAATACGTGTGCCCAAATTGTGCCCTGATTTACACCCTATGCCAGTTTCATAAAAAAGCCCCCAACCTTAGTGGGAGGCTAGGCTTCAATTTCCCCTCCCATTTTAAAGCTGAGCCAGGTTTAAATCCTGCAGTGTGCAAACCCAATCTGAAGTAGTTACAGATAGCTTTTTCACTTTAGGAGAGGCTAAATCTGTTTTTGAGACTCAAATAAGGTTGAAAGTGTGAACGCCTGGAATTCATCATACTTCCTCTGCTTGCTTGCCCTGTCCCACTGTACCTGGGAGCCAGCATGCCAGGATTATAGGTTTTTCACCTGGTGCTTACCTCTTTGTCACCTAATGAGTGCACAATTCACACATTTAACACCCAGGGACCCCCACCAGCCTCACCGTCAGCCTTTGCCAAGTAAGCTTGTCACTGAGCTTGCACAATATGAAAAAAATTGCAGAATTTTTGAACCCTAGGCATCACAAACAACAGGTTTCCCCCAAGACACGGGGGACCATGCAGAGGATGCTTTCCCATGGAGACAGACAGCCAAGCATGGTTGGAGAGGCCACTGGCAGCCTCTCTCCGCCGGACGGCGGCGCGTTCGGAACGCGAGGGATGCGCAGAACTGTGTGTGTTTAATCCACCCGTGCACAAAGCTGCCACATGCCATGTAGGCACAGGTAGAACACTTCTGGCTCCACATATCAACACTGCTAAAGCAAGAGGCACTGACACTTTTTATTGGGAAAGGCATCCTGACGTTCCCGAATAGCTGGTGCAGTTTAATTCAAACTGTGTCACTTCTCTGAGGGCTGAGGAACAAAATCCTTCAGCCAGGATTTTGATGCAAACAGTATTGCACGAGGCCACACGTGTTCAGTATTGCCATGCAGGCGAATTGCACTTCAGCAGGGTATTTTTCATTTGCTAAATGCTTTCAAAATATTAGTTTGCTAAGGTCTGTCGTTCACCGGAACAAAAGGAATACACAGCTGAATAATATTCTCAGTTCAGGCTTAGTGTTTTCTGCTGGGTACAGAGGTGGTTTTGTCTCCCAGCTGTTTTTTTTTTTATTTTAAATGTGACTTCTTTGGGAAAAACAAATGTTACATGTTGGTACTAGTTAAGACTTCTTTACCTAATCCTGTAAGGTGCACGGAAGAATTTTTCTCAACGTTGCTTGCTGTCAATGGACAAAAATAGAAAAAGATGGAAACTAGGAAAAAACACCACAGAACAACTTTTATGTATGAATTCTACATCTCGACACTGCTACTCAAAATCATTTTGTGTTGTTAGTAGCCTAGTATACCAGGACTGGTGTGGGAAGAATAATAGGAACCTCTAAATTCTGTAAAAGATTGTTGACCATAAATAACTTAAAGATATCAGGATCCTCCCACAATCTGTTTTCAATCAGCAGCAGCAGCAGGCAGTAACCCCACAGAAAAAAAAAAAAAAGAGTCCACAAATAAACAAACCAATTTTCCTTTAAGAGCAGAGCTAATTCTTTTCAATCCACTTTTTTATTACACTATTTTCCCTCTATCTATTTAGCTAGCATAAGGATAAATTTCCAGAGCTACCCAGTTGGAAAATAAATGGGTTCACTGTTTGTCTAGCATTCCAATCTTCACAAATGTAAATCAGTCCAACTGCTACTCATTTAAACCTCCAACTTCACAAAACATTAAAGGACTGCTTTCCATACACAATTTAATCTGTAACAATTCACCAAGATTTCTGCTTGAACATCATTAGAAATTGACTGTCTGATAAAGACAGACCACTATCAGGGGTCAGGTGGGTCAGCCTGTGTCATTTGTGGAGTTTCACTGGGTCAGCTCCAGCAGGCACCACTATTTGAGGGTTAAATTGTTACAATTAAATACATATACAGCTATTCCCATAGCTACTCTGCTGTTAAATCTACCGTAAACAACACAAGCATTTATATCTGACCCTAATTGTGTCCAAGATGTCACCATTTGGAAATTATATAAAAAAAGGACATTATAATCCGTTACACATTAAACAATACTTTATGTACTGAGATCCATAATTAGCTGGTAGAAGCTGGTTTCATTTATTCACATCAGTGTTGAGGGGTTCATTTAGGTTACTTTCTTTCATTTTAATTGGAATAAGGCAAGCAGTGCCTCCCAGTATATTTCATAGCTGTAGAGTTCACTACAAACAAAGCCATGTAACCCTGCCAAGGCAGTCACTAGGGAAACTTTTTTTTTTTTCTGCATTGGCCCCATTCACTTCTCCCTCAGTATCTTCGAGAGGAGTGGCTTTGTCAAGGGAAAGAAGGATTGAAGGGTGTGCTGGGGAAGAGCCCTCTTAAATTCAAACACACATTTTTAGCTGGGAAATCCTACTTTACTGGAAGTTTGAAGTCAGCCAGCCAGGAGCACTAGCATTACATGATTGTCCTGATCATCAGAGGAAAGCAAATGAAATCTCTGTGGTGTTTTGCAGCAATCAGATCATTCTGATGCACATAATAGTGTAACAAGGTAGGTATGCTGATACCACAAGAGAGAGAGAGTTAGCTGAGTAACTAAATTTATAATCAACTCCTACAGGAAAAAACAAGGGAAAAAGGTTTATCTGCATGCCTGTGTGTCTCTGGTTTGCACCACAGTGTAGATAAAGTTGTGTGTGTGCTAGAAGCAGATCTCAGAATCACCATCTTAAATCAAATCTAGTGAAATATCCAACTGGAACATGACAAGAAATTCTTACTAGGACACGAGACAAATGCAAGGTATCTCAGACCAGCTCTCCGCTTTGTCTTCCTTCTGGTTTGCACAAGAGCAGGACATTTGCTTTTCACTCAGCTGGAATATTTATTGTGTTTTAGCTGTGTGCCCTCCTGATCCAGGACTCCCACAGCCCACGGTGGGCTTTGAGTGAGATCTTTGGCAGGGGAGCCCAAAGTGCATGAATGCACTAGATTTTGTTGAAAGCACAGGATTAATTGTGGCACCAGGGCAATTCCTCTGCTGGGCTTTCCCACGTGCACACATGGGTACTGTCCAGCCAACGCTCGCTCTACAGCCCTGTAAGTCCATATCGCATCATTTATCCTCAAACTCTCTTTCTCTTTCCTCTTTATTGTTTTAATTTCAGATTTTGTGTGGGAGACAAATTTTTCCTGAAGAACAACATGATTCTGTGCCAGACAGACTATGAGGAGGGTTTAATGAAAGAAGGTTATGCACCCCAGGTTCGCTGATCGGATGCCACATCATTAAGAATAAAAAGCACTACGTTCTTTTATCTTTTTTGCTCAACATGTATATAAGAAATGACACAGGAACCTACTGAATAGCATAGATATAGGGAGACAGAATGGTTGCGTGAAATAAAAGGCGGACTGCATCTGTATGTAGTGAAAATTTCTCCAGTTCAGAGTTGAATGTTAATTAAAAAGGTACTGTATATACAGCTGGATTCTTTCTGCTTGCTCTTGGGATTTTCAGTTTGTTTGGGGTTTTTTTTGTTTCTTTTTGTGTCATTTGGCATGAGATGTTTATTTTGGACTATTGTACATAATGTATTGTAATATTTGAAGCACAAATGTAATACAGTTTTATTGTGTTACCATTTGTGTTCCTGTTTGCTTCTTTGTATTGTTGCATTTAGTACAATCAGTGTCTAAACTTACTGTATATTTATGCTTTCTGTATCTACCAGCTATTTTAAATGAGCTGTATCTTTCTAGTAAAAAGCATTAAAGAGCAAATCCCAACCATTATGCTACACTTAGAGCTTAAGAATACTGTTTACATTAAAACTATTTAGAAAACTAATAACTAGCAGCACCTGCTGCTAATGATACTATGGTTAAGGGTCTATCAGCACTTCTCTTATAAGCCTCTATTTTTCAGGGGTTAAGCATCTGCTGTTTAATTGCATGGATTTTCCTCAAAGAGCACTTTTATTTTACTACAAAATTTTGAAAAGCAAATCTGACTGGTTTGAGATATATTATAAAAGGTGCAAAAGTTAATGATTTTGGGTGCTGCTTTCGTGCCCCTTAGGCATTCCAAATGCCTGGATTTGATTTTTAATTTAGCTGGAAATTAAGCCCTAATGCAAACCAGTGCCTGTGGGTATCTTATTTTATATATATATATATATAAAAATATATATGTTATTTTTCTGAAATCATTAATTTGGAGGGGGGGAAGAAAGGGAGAAGATTTCTGTTAATATACATTTTAAAAAATTCTTAAAATTTGAGGGGTCTCTCACCCTCATCTCCCTCTCTCTCGCTCTCCTTTTTTCTTTTATTTCCTTTTTTTTCTTACTTTTTTTTTATTTTTTTATTTTATTTTTGTCTATCAGGGCTTAACCCTAATGTTTTCTGGGGCTGCGTCCTCAACAAACCCTGGAAAAAAGAGAAAGTAGAAGGCACTGTAAACAGCCCCCTCTGAGGGTCTATTTACATTAAAGAAATGACCCTGAGCTGACACTGGGAGAGTGACTGGTTGCTAATTACCCACCTCAGTGAATGCTGAAGGTAATTTAAATGCTGATGTGGATGGGACAAAACTTTGCAATAGCAAGCGAGAGCTACCACACTCGACTGCACAGGTACCTTGCTGTCCATGCCAACATCCTACAGGTTTGTCCCATCAATACTGGCAATTAAAATCCTTTTGACAGAGGTGGAATCGCTGCTGACAGCTCCTGTTGGCAATCAGTCCGTTTTCTAGGAGAGGTGGACCTCTGTTTTTAAAGCCATGAAGTTATTGCAGCAGCAGGACGTCCCTAAGTGCTCACGCCCCTGACAGAGCTTACAGGTGTTTGGCAAAGGGAAGCAGGATGAATGTTTAAAAAGTTGTTAAATGCATATTTATGTCTTGTCTGTTTGCCACTGTAATCTAGCTCACTGGGAAAACAACCTGTATTAAAAACAAACAACAAAACAGTATTAAGAAGAAAAAAAACAAAAAAAAGAAACCCACTATACCCTCTGTTGTTATGAAGCTAAGCTCTTGTTTTTATTTCAAGTATGAAACCATGTCTCTGCTCAAGTTGACTGCTGTCCTTCCCTGCTCTTCCTGTCCTGTTGCAGTTTCAGCATGTTTTTGCTGGGGATGGTCAAAGAAACTTTGTAATGCAGTGGGGAAATTCCTTTAGTGTATGGTAAGAGTACACTGCACAGTGGCTTGACTTAGAAATAGATATTTAGTTTTAATGACTGTTGTTAAGAGTGTGGGTTTTTTTCTGGCTGTGAACCCTTTTGAAAATAAGCATGGCTCACAAAACTTGACTCTGACTCATACAGGACCAGTAAAAAATGCAACAGCTCCTCAGGCTGTTCTTGTTAATTAGAAGAAATAGCTCCACATAGTTTTTCAAATTAAATTTAGCCCTCTTTGGTGGACTATCTTCCTTCCTAACCTTGAGCACAAGTGTCTCTTCCACTCCCTTCCACAGTCCCTTAATATCTTTGGGATAACGAAGCAGCTGGTGTCAGAGGTGCTATTAGGCTCTCACAGACCTTCAGTGCAATAAACAAGCTGTCCTTTCCATGAAGGTCAGGGTGGACAGAAAGGGAAGAATCACATTATCTTGTTTTGAGCCCAGTTTCAATTTTCTCCTCCAGCCCCTCTTGGGTCTTCCCATTAGAAATCAGAAAGATCTCCAGCAGTAGGCTGCAGAAGGGGTAGATCTGGTTCAGACATAAAACTGGAGGATGGGAAAGAAGGGTCTTTGACGTTTGTCTTTGGCTCCCTGTAAGTTTGGGCAAGTCACTCAGCTTCTCTGTGCCTCAGTTGTGCCCATCTGTCAAATGGGGCTCATGGCTACATATAATACATGGATAAATATACATGGATATTTACAAATGCTTTTGTAAAGCATTTTCGGCTCCTCAGAAGACCGAGAGCCGTGGGAGTGTTACAGAGCAGCATTAGGACACCCTGGGAGGAGCAGAGAATTCACAGGAGGCAACCACAGATCTGAGGCAGGAAAGCACCAAAACCAGCTTAGCCTGAGGAAGGGGATGATGGCAGCACTAGCAGTGCTGTAAATGCTCAAGGAATCTCTCATTCCCACAAAGTGCTGCTGCTCAGCTCTTCATGGAGCAAATGAAGAGAGGGGAATGGGGAAAGAGTGGCTCATTACTACATGCTATGTTGCTCATGTGTGCATTTTGTGACATTGGCTCAAAGTGTGGAAGAGGAAGGTGGTCCTGCTATGGAGAAATAAAATAACCTCGCCATTATACCAATCTTAATTGGTGCAAGGATAAAGAAATATGGATATATTGCAGTGCACAATGGTATGGCATTGCTTTGAGCACTTTATGCTCATCTGTCTTATTCACATACATATCTAAAATTTGTATGTAGAGGACACAGAATAAATTTAGATTTGACGTAGGTCAAAGATCAATTACACATTTTCCTGTATTTCAAACTTCCGTCTTGCCTGGCTGTTAAAATAATGACTGAGAGTTGAAATATTTAATGGAAACATTTACAACTCCAATAAAGTACATCATCATAAGTCAATACTGGAGAGAGATTATCTGCCAGGCCACTTTTAGTGATCATTTTGACAGAGGCTTAGACCATTCCTTTGGGTTGCTTTGTGTTACCTACCTTGGTTCTCCTTCTCCATCATTGTGTGTGTCAACATGCTGTCTGCATCCACCAAAACACTCTGATAGTGCCCCTTATTCCATCTATTTGATGCTTCCACTTGTGTCTCCTATCTTTGTTTCTATCTGTACACATCGTGAAGTTTAGCCAGACAAAAATAATAATAACAATCTTTTTTTTTTTTCAAAAATAATAATAACAATCTTTTTTTTCAAAAAATCTACTACAGTCAACTTGGATGGCTGGTTTTGAGCCATGTGGAAAACTAAAAATTATCAAACCTTGATTTTCAACTGTGAAAAGCTCCTCTGACAACTGTAACCTGCTGTGTCTGCTATCTGCCACAAATGGTGATGGATCAAGACAGCCTGGATTTGGCAGAAACAGTGACCAGGGCTAAAAGTTGTTCAATTTCATGATTTGTGTTTTTTCTGTCTTCTGGGTTGTTTCATGGCTTTTTAAGCACACTTTCATGTTCTCCTATCCTCCCAAAATGTTCAGATGTTTTGCTCACGTAATGTAAATAAAGGAAAATCATCCAGCAATCCCTCAATTGTTCCTAATTGCCTACACATAAAATGACTTGGGGAAGATAAATTGAGAAGTGGTCAGTGAGAAGGGAGACTGGGAAAAAGAAACAAACAGGGACTGTGGCAAGGTTTTGACTGTATAGATTTTAAAGTACTTTAAAGGCTTTTTTCAACGTAATATGCAGCAGCTTCTTATAATTTTCTCAGCAGTAGGTAGTTTACAGTCATCTGTACCTAGAACAAATCTTGTCAAAAATGAAGGTCTGTAGTGATTGCTGGGTATAATTTTATACATTTAGCTGATTTTTCTGAAAGCTTCCACTGTGCTGCTGTTGTCAGACTAAATTATCAATTTAGCCATTTGTTGTTCAATGAATAAAAAACTCCTATGGCATTGGAGATGTTGTGGTTTCAATAAAGCAAAAGCTTTAACAAGTCAAACTACACAAAGCAAAGTGTGTACTGTATATAAGAACAGTGTTTCTATTCCTTTAAATACCACTTTAGATAAAAAAAAAAAAAAAAAACAATTACATATTCACTTAACACATTCCTCCTACTTCTGGCCAATGATGCAGACCAAACCTGTTTACTGCTCAGTACCTTGCAAAAGGAAACCAAAATACAATATGTGCAAGGTAATAGGCCATTAGCACAAACATGCTCCCAGTAAAAATCCTTTGTGTAGGCACCTCTCTAAAAGCTGCCAATTGTGGGTGATAGAAGTATTATAAAGGAAGTGATTTTAATACTATTTAAGGCATTAAAAGCTGAAGACTATCTGTTTAAAGCATTAAAGTAAGAGCTGCATGTACCTTTTAAAATGCCCTTCTGCTGATTTATATTCATCCTGAACCTGCTAATAATGAGTATACATAAGCAAATACCATCTTCCACCTATTCAGCATGTCATTGATATGAAAGCCCCAGAAAATATCTCACGTAATCAGCGTGTTCAGAGAGTTATCTAGCACAAATTACTCATTAACTCAATAGCACATAATAAAAAAGAACATCAATTAATTAATGAGTCACCCTCAGATCACTTTGATTACAACACAGTTCTGTTGAAACAGCAGTTATAAATGGAGCTGCCTCTCTTTATTCATTGTTTGCAATTGGCCCATTATTTTGCAGAGACCAGTGTCATATTTAACACATGCCTGCAGGTAATTGTGTGATTAGTTTCATAAATGAAGATGCAGAGGGAGAACACGGAGCGCCTCGCTCTGCAGTCGGAAGGTGCCGGAACGCGGAGCTCTGCAGCAGCCACGGGGGCAGCCTGCCTCCACTACACAGCCCTGGTGACAGGGCAGCACTCAGAGCTAGTCCTACTGACCTCTAAGCCAACCCAAAAAACCTCAAATCCCTGGGAAAACACCCATGGTTTAAGCCTCCCTCCTCCGTGGGTGGCGGGCTCTTCTCCCCAGCGACAAGCAACAGGACAAGAGGGAATGGGCCAAGGGAGGTTTAGATTGGCAGCATTTTTTCACTGAAAAAGGGGTTGTCAAGCTCTGGGAGAAGCTGTCCACCATCCCTGGAGGTATTTGTGGATGTGTTGTTTAGGACAGGGTTCAGTGGTGGGCTGGGCAGTGCTGAGTTAATGGTTTGACTCAATGATCTTAGAGGTCTTTTCCAACCTTCATGATTATCGTGAAGAGGCCACGCTGCCAGCATTTCACATTAAAGAGCACAGAAACAGAGAGACTAGGTGGTCAGTCCATAACTCTGCCTACCTCAAACCCCACCATTAGCATGGTTTGTAGCCATCCCATCCCAGGAATTGCAAAGACAGGCTCCAAGGCAACGCTTGGAGCAACAAATCCAAACTCCTCTTTGCATTTGACCAAAGATGGGATGGACCAGGGAGAGGATGAACATCCAGAGTTCCATTGTGCTGAGCTGAGTTTGGTGGATATGAGCTGGGAGGAGGCCTGGTTGTTCAACTGGTTTTTTACATTTTTTAATACATTCATACAAGATGAATGAAAGAACACAAAGTCACCACCTAAAGTTCCTAAACTATCTTGGTTAAATGCCATTCCAATAAGCGTATAGTGTAATTATAACAGTTCCCTTAGGTAAGTAAGAAACATCTGTTAGTAACACATAGCAGGTGTTAGCAATTACACATACTGATTTTTTTAAAGTGTTTTTAATTAAAAAGAATTCTGTTTTCTGAAAAGGAAAGCATGGTAAGTCCAAACAAGCTTTTGTTTGTGTGGCTCTAGATCATGCAATATGCAAAACGATAGAGGTAAAATCAACTTAAATTAGCAAAGGTTTGCACGTTTGACTCCAGTTTATTCCAATCAAAACCAAATTGGGATTCACTGCATTATTGTAAAGCACATAACATTAGTATTCGAAGCAAGGACTCATCTAATGCATGAAATCCATACAGTTCTTGTAAACCCTAAACACAGCTAAGCAGAGCATTTGAACCCGGGAAGATTGCTGTAGTGGAGCAAAATATGGTAGGTATTGTAAGAGAGGAGAAAATTCCTAGGAAATTCTGTATAATAGTTCCTTCACAATCCCTTTGCCCCTCTACAGGGAAACAATGTCTCGATGATGTTAGAGCAAAATCAAACTACATTGTCAAATTACTTTGAAAAACTAGCCAAGAACAATTTACATTTAGCAAAGTGAGAGGCTGTGCCACTGAGAAATAACAAGCAAGAGACACACTGGAAGGCCAACAGTTGGAGGTGGTTTTAATCCAAATTAGAAGATAACGAGATGACAAATTTGTTTCCCTGTCCCCACAGTATCTTTCCATAGATGCCAAGATGAGGATATCAGGATGTAAATCTCGCCATAAACTTCGACTTTCATTTTATATAAAATATATAAGTGAATGAATTGGCTGGGAAAAGAGAAAGAAGCAGCAACATCAGTACAGCCTATGGATTTGTCTTTGTATCCAGCTGGGATCCAGGTTGTGCTTGTTTGTCATGCACAAAACTGTGGTTCCTTTCACAAAAATCGCTAAACTCCAATGTGGAAAAGTAGTCTTTCTACCTACAGTCTACAGCAATATAAAATCAGATTATTTTTCTTTATGTTCTTCCCAAGAGTGGAGGGTTTATGAGGAGACACATATATAAAATAATGGGTATAAAAAGCTCTGTCAGTAAACTGCTAGGCCAAAGACAAAAGTAGCTCACATATATTTTTTTCATCTGAATACACAGATCTGGAAATGAAGGTTTTTAACATTTTTCTGCTTCCAGGAAACTTAGATTTTTTTCCTATGTTATCCATAAGTACTTCTAAGCATCTTTTTTTCTTATTCAAAATACATAACATTTTTTAAGCCTTTTTTTATATCAAAGACATAAAACTACTTTCAGTGGCAACCAATCAATACACTGCCAGTATTGGAACCAGCTTTCTGGATGAACAGAATAAGGAAAAAAACAATATAGATATCCTAACTCTTGGAGTTACATTATAAGAACTTTTAGGTACATAATACACAGCTTTATTAGCTATTCACAACTGCAGTGTAAGATCCAGGTATCTAAATCAGGTGTCCCACTGCTAACCAAACACATGAGCTGTGAACAATAATAATGTACCAGTAGCTATAAAAGAATTTTGATTGGTATTTTGTTCAAGTCAAGGCAGAGCAATTCAGTACTCCTTGTACACAATGCCTTTCTGGAATGCCTCGTGACAATGAGTGTGTATTAATTAAAAATAAAGAAAAAACTGATAAATGCCTAAAAATGCCTTCAGTTTAGAATGACAGACTCACATCTGTTCCTGCATCTCTCAATCACCATATAAGTGATACATCACCACTAAGACTGTAGCAGGAAGGAAAATTTCTGCTTTGTTCCCCCATCCCAGTTTATTTTTGGTAGCATTGCAACAGGCTTTTTCCCTCCCTTCCCCACAAAGTCCTCTTAAAATATGAGAAGCACTTTTGCTCTGTCTTGTATGGCCGGCTGAAAAATGGGAAAGATCCTGATCTTGGAGCCTTGAAAGTCATCTGGAAGCAGTTCTGTGTAACTGAAGCCATAATGCACAGGCCCATCATGCTGCTGGCATTTACTGAGAAAGTGAAGCAACACAAAAGTGCCATAAAATTTCAGGGTTGCAGTCACCCTTGCCTCGTGGTGTAGCTTTGTAATAGGGAGTTTATAGAGAGGTTGGATTTTTAAGGGTATCAATTTGGTCCAAAGTTTTTATTGTGCTAATGAACTGTAACAGCTCTAATCTATTTTTAGATGGTGGCATTTCAAGACTTTCAGCTCCTCACTTCAAAATCCATAATGTGGAGATAATATACCACTTTTCTACCTCACAGGATATGTGAGGGTGGTAATTGTGGGATTTTTTCAATAGCACCAGCTGAGCATACAAAATACCAAAGCAGGAGAACAGCAAAACATACAAATTGTAGCTTAGGAATTGTCTAAAATCTCTAATTGATGGGAAAGTGCTGGCAAAAAGATTGCTCTGCCTTTACTTTTTCTTATCACATATCCAAACCACCTTTTACTAGCCCCTGTCAGAGGCAGACACTTGGCTAGACAAGAACTTTGGTCTGATCCAGAATATTCTTCCCTGAGTTTCTACAAGGACTTATTCAGTGAGAAAGAGTGAAGCAAGGAAAAACAATTACAGTCTCTACAATTTATTTTCACCTTCACCATTATTCTTCAGCAAAGCATATGCCAATTATGCCTTCCTACTTCTCAAGCCATTATTAATTGGTTGATTACACAAAGCAGAAGTGGATGAGATGTGATCTGAAAGACCTGAAGGAGAGCAAATATTTCAGGCTAAATTCACAAGGATGAAAACTTTGCAGCTGTAATTTAAGAAAATCATACCTTTAGCCCTGCTGTGCTTCCTTATAGTCCCTAACAAAAAGAAAACCAAACCAAATCCATCCCATGCCACATCTTTAGTGTGTCCTTTGTGTCCAACCCACTATGGACAAAGACCACAGGGAACAAACATGTTTTGGTTCTGTTGGAGAACACGAGGAATCAGTGTAACAAATCTTTTTCATGTGCTCTTTCACCTGGCTCTACTTTGCCCAAAGAGATGATTTAGTTCTGGTAGAAAACTATTACCCACAGCATCACCCAGAAAAGCAGCTTCTGCTAGCTCCCTGAAAAGAAATTAATCCCGTTTAAATTCAATTTTTTCTACCATATCCACACCTCATTCTCACCCAATCCCCAACCTGGCAAATCAGGACTCTGACATTTGCTCTCTCTTTGTTATTTTTCACAATTAATTAACTAACTCAGACCAAAAATCTTTCCATTACAGAGATTTGATTTGGACACCTCTCTGATCATACACAAGGCCCATAAAAATCAGATTAATTCTCACTAAAATCAAAAGAAGTGCTGTTGGTGGCAGCAGCAGAGAAAAGATTTTACCTCTGGGAAGAATAATGGCTAGCAGGAGGCAGCCCTCTGCCATTTTACATCAATTGTTTGCCACAGCCTTGGCTAACCTTTTTAGCTAGTCAAAGCATTCAGAGTGTCACAGAAGGTCTCTGAATAACTTGCAAGCCAGCTCAAGCCATGGCATACTGACTTTCCCTCAACACCTCAGCCAAAATTTGAATGCAGAATTTGAGAGCTGAAAAGTTACTCTGATAAGCTATCATGCCCCCTGATCTCTCTTGAAGACACTGAAAAATGGTCTTTCTGGAGGCTGCTCTCCTGCATTCACATATCTTGCTCTCCTGTAAGACTTCAGCCCATCAGGTAGCACTAATCCCCACACACCTGTGAACAGCAGAATAATCTATTTCTACAAGCAGCAAAGGAACCCAGCAAGAACTCCCATTCCAAAATTAAACACAATCAACATAAAAACGAGAAATTTGACTTTTACTAGTCTTAGAGCACCTTACCCTTTGAACAAGCAAGCCGGTTAAAATAAGGACTTTAAAAACCAAACCGTAGCAGACTTTGCTGTATCAGATTTTTTTTCTGTCTGTAGGAAATTCCTCTGCCTTTATCCCTCAGTCCTCTAGCAGCAGAGCACCACAGACAGCCCTTCAGGTATGACAAGAAAGCTCTGCAGAAGGGATGGGGCTCCCAGGTGCAGGCACATACCTGTCCTCTCTTGTGATCTTTGGCCTCTGTGTTTGGGTGAGCCAGAAACAAGGGGCAGGCTGCTGGGGAGGAGAGGAAAATCCAGCCCTGCAGCCCACCTTGCTCCTCTCTGAGAGCCCACTTAGACACCTCACGGCTTCTCAGATGTGGTTTTGAGCCTTTGGGCCCAGCTGGGCACAACCAGCATCTCGACATTCCATTCACAAGAATCAAAAGTGCTGGGAGCCAGGTATTTGTTACTGGTGCAAGCTCAGAGGTTTGTAATTGTTCGGGTTTTGACCTCTGGATATTCATTTGGACCCTTTCTCTTGGAAATGCAGGTTTGCACCTCAGCTCTTTTCCTACCTTTTATCACCCTTCCTGATGTCTTCTCCCAGCAAGCCCACAACTCTGCCAGCACACAGTTAAAATGCTGAGGCAATGCCAGTGGCTGTTTAAAATGCAAAGGGACAGAAACTATTAGTGCTATCAAACTTTTTATTTTAATGGAAGTTAGACAAGCCCCAGGCATATTTGCACCTGGAATTGCTTGCTCCTTGCACTGCTGTGTCCCATAGATCTGCTTGTTTCAATTGACCCTAAGGCAGAGTAACCTGCAGAATGTATCCATATCATTTTCTGCTTTCTGCTGACACATTTTCAAATCACAGATTTAATGGTCATAATTTTCACATTTGAAAGCTCAGACTGTGCAGTCCAGTGCTGTATTTATTTCCAGGTGGAAAAACAAAGTCTTGTATTGTCCTAATCATCTGAGCTGCAGAAAAAAATAAAAGAGTGGGTGGAGTTTCTTGTTTTTGGGGTTTTTTTTCCTCAGATTTTAATGTTTCTACTATTTATTAGTAGCAATGGATTCACATATTTACAGTTGCATTATTCAATCACTACTAAAAAAAAAAATCAGGCAAAAAAAATGAACAGAAGACAGATCAGGGAAGAAAGGTGAGAGAGGAATCATCATCATCATCATCATCATCATCATGGAGGTAAAATGGATTCTCCCAAATCACATAAGTCAATACCCATGAGAAGCTAAGTCATGGTAAACCCTTATCACACACCATAAAAGCAGAGGTCCTGCTTCTCCCAGGGTCAGGTTGTACAGATTTGTCCTCAAACATACAGGATTATCCCACAATTTATCATTAAAGAAATAAATTCCCTATCATTGAGGGTTATATACAATAATTATTCGCAGAGCAAATCTGTAGTCCAGTATTAAAATGACTTTTACTCTGTCAAAAACACAAGCCATGCAAAAGTTCCTGACTGATTGCTTTCAGCCTGTCTCAAAGGAGTCTGCTGCACAGACGTTTCAACCTTGAAATCCCTTTTCCACTCCTTTTTTCCCAGCTTTGCTTCCCTACCATGGATGAAACCTCACCTCTTGGTCGGAGCTGCTCCTGCTGAAAAGGACGAGGGATGATTCTGCCCCTCTGGAGCCAGTTAAGAAATGTTTTGACTGGAGCATCTTGTAGTGCTTCTTTTTTTTTCCTTTTTTTTTTTTTTTAACAGTGCCTCTGCATTATTGATTTTGGGGGTTATGTGTTACAATAAAGAAAGGAAGAAAGGTTTTGTTTTTTTTTTTTAAATGCCAAAAAGATGATAATGTTTTTTTTTTAGTTTGTTTTTCCTTTGCCAGAGGGACTAAGTGCACGTTCACTTCTTCAGTTCCTCATGTTGCAAGCTGCTGTGTGTGGAAGGCTCACAAGAAGCTCCTGTTTGCTTTTCCTTAATTAGCCCTTAAATTTTTTGTGGAGGCAGAGAGAAAAGATTTCAATGAGTTTTAAGGACTGCCATTTCTGTGGCTGCAGCCATAAACGGGGATTACTTAGGTGCCAGAAGACCTTCAGAACAGATGTGTCCTCTGGAAAAATAATGTTTATAGTGCCAGAAATGGTTTGCTGCAGATTTGGGGAAGGGTGTCTTTCTACTGCCCTTTATCCCTATCTTCAAAGGGAATTGTGTGTGAATACAATTGATTAATAGATAGGCATTTGATGGAACTGGCACATCTTTCCTTTTCAGAGAAGGCAGCCTCAGAGCCTAAGGACAGGAACATCCTAATTTGCTGTACAATCAAATAACCGGCTCTTATTGTGCATTTCATGAATAAGTTCATTTAGGCCGCTGAGCAGCAGGGTAAGCTCATAATCGACTTTAGCATGTGAAAAGTAACATTAGCAAGAGTTTCACAGGTTTGATAACATCAAAGTAATGTAGGAATTGATATAATTGGCAAATCTTGGAATAAAGAAAATCACCATACTGGATCAGATTTCCTCTGTACTCAGTGTCCTCCTCCTTCCAGCTGCTCTCCCATCCTTTACAGCAATCTTTGTCACAGGGCCGGCGACAAATCCAAGGAAGGTCAGGAAGGATTAGAAAAATTAATAATAATAATAATAATAATAATAATAATAATAATAATAATAATAATAATAATAATAATAATAATAATAATAGTAACAAAAATAAAAATAATAGTAATAATAATAATAGTGATATAACAATGTAACAATATAATAATATAATAATATAATATAATATAACAATATAACAATATAATATAACAATATGACAATATGACAATATAATATAATATGATATGATATGATATGATATGATATTATATTATATTATATTATATTATATTATATGATGATATGATATATGATATGATATGATATGGTATAATATAATATAATATAATATAATATAATATAATATAATATAATATAATATAATATAATATAATATAATATAATATAAAAATAAACCCGAATTCCGAAAAGCAAAGGCTAGAACTTCAGAAAGTTTATTGCTGGCAGTAGGTCAGTCCTCCCGGGTGGCGGAATGAGAAGTAGTTGCAATTATCAGCTCTGCATGTTTGCAGTCATTAGGGATCGCTAACTACCTTTAATCACGGCTATGGTTCAGTTCCCCCAGGGCAGGGGAGAAAACATTTCCACCTGCAGCCAGTAATTACAGGCACTTTCGCTCCCCTGCCACCGAGGGACCGAGATGCTGCTGGCACCGAGCAGCTGCCAAAGGTGGCCTTGGAGGAGCTGCTGGCACAGAGGATGCTCTGCAGGGCAGTGGGGATGCAGCCAAAAGCGAGGTGAGACCAGCCTCACCTTTGTAAAAATCCCCAAAAATTTTCTTTTCATTTAGAAATTCATATTTTCTTTTCATTTGAAAATTCAAATTTTCTTTTCATTTGAAAATCATTTTTTTTAATTTGAAAATTAATTTTTTTATTTTGAAAATTCAAATTTTATTTTCATTTAATTTTTTTTTTATTTGAAATTCAAATTTTATTTTCATTTAAAAATTATTTTTTTTTTTCCATTTGAAAATTAAACAGTAACTAAAACTATGAGTGCTGGCGTTGTTTTAAACCACCAGAGGCTAAAGACACAATATTCTTAAAAATAATAATAAAAAAAAAACCACAAATGAACGAAATCCCAAGAGCAACAAAATAAATCCCTCAAAAAAAAAAATAATTCTAAACAAATTGACCTAACAAAATTCTTGCCCAACCAAATTCTCATCCCCTACACAATGTTTGATTGCAGCCCTTTTTTAAGAGACAAATTTTGTTGATATATTTATAATAAAAGAGCCTGTGAAAAGTGTAATATTCTATTTTTCACAATAAATATAACATTTAAAGGAATTTTATGTAATTTAATATTAATACAAATATACTAATATTAATATTAATGGTCTATTAATATACATTTACTATTAAATTTCTTTTATTTTTCAATTGATTTATATAAACTAAATTAGTGGGGTTTGTTTTCATCACTATTATTATTATTATTATTATTATTATTATTATTATTATTATTATTTGTAAATCACCATGGCCAAGTCAATCTTTTGACTTAAACTTTTAAGTATCTTGAAGTAAGGAAATGTCAGTTTAGTTGCAAAAAATGAAAATAATAATAGTAATAGTAATAATAGTAATAATAGTAATTATAATAATAATAATAATAAATGTTTATATAAATATTTAATTTATTTATATATTGTTATAAATACAAAGGTAGATTTGGGTTAAATAAAAACAATTTATTATAAAACAATTTCTATAAAAAAATAAACAATGAGGGAAAACCACAATAAAACAAACAGCGCAGCGCTGGGTGGACAGGGGTCTATACTCAAAGGTATAGGTGTTCCCAAATCCACGCAGGAGGGTAAACTGTCCGGGGTTTTTATAGGGATTTTTAGCCTTGAGGCCAAATTCCAGGCAGGCACCATTCATCAACAGTCCTTGATTGTCGTATGAATTGATTTCCTGGCATTGGAGAATAGAGTCGAATGGACGTCCGGACCGAGTCTCCTCATATGTAAAGAAATTCTGAGTGGCTCTTGTGGTTCAGGCCATCCGGATGGGATGGCTGGATCCGGGTTGGAGCCGATGGATATTTCGGCTGGATTTTTCCTTTTGTTTACTTGATGGCTTCCCCCAACGGTAGCCCGCAAGGCGAGGTGTTCGGGTCCGGTGATGAATATCTCGTCGGTGCCTCTCCGTTTTGGCTTGATGTTTCGTGTCCTGCCTATTCTTCCCCGTTGATGGTCACCGAGCCTGTCCTTGTCAGTTTGAGGAGTTTTTTTTTTCTGTCAGCTTGATGGGCCGTGTCCTGTCTATTCTTTTGTTGATGGGCGCCGGCTAGGATCGTTATCCTTTGAGTGGGAATTCGTGGCTAGATCTGGGAAGGGCTTGTGTGTCATACTGTACTTTATATTTTATATCATTATTGTTATATACATTTATTTAGATTTTTACGAATTTTTACAAGTTCGTTTCTCACAGTCCCCCGCCTAATAATTCATTACATTAAAAATTCGTGTTATTTCATCTAATTCTGCAGGGGAGGACTATAATTTTTTTACTCACATTCATCTTCTTCCCAGTCTGTTAACGAATTCTCACTATATGCTTGTGCCAGGTTATATTTATTTTCAAAAATTCTTTAAGGCTTTAATCACATTTTCGTTTTCTTTTTCCTCCTCTAATTTCATTAGTTTAGAGAGAGGAGTAGGTCTCCCTTGTGCTTTCTCAGGATCAATTGGAAGTGTGGCAATCTGCATTCCTTGCACAACAGAGTGAATTAGTCTGATGAAGCAAGGAATTAAGCAGGGAAGGAAAATGATTCCGGCAACTGAACAAGTGATGAAAAATACTAGCTTCTTCCACCAAGCCCCTTGCCCGAATATCTGGTCTCACCAGGAGGCTTGTAGGATTGAATTCCATTTTTGGACTGGCACATGAGCTACCTTTTTAATTTCAGCAGCCAATCCTTTTATTGTTTCTCTGTAATCGTCTATTTCCATACAACACTCGGATTCGTTGTATCTGCCACACACTCCTCCCTCCTCGGCTAGCAAATAATCGAGAGCTAGTCTGTTTTGGTACACAAAAGCTCTCATTTGTGAATGTTGTTTGGCTAGGAGTTCTAGGGCTTCTGAAGTGTGGTTGGAAACGATCTCTACCACCGCTTGCAACTTGATAAGTCTGTTGAGGAGATAAATGGGGGTTCTGTAACCCCAGCTGCCATCATTTGCCTAAGTAGCGGCCCGTAATATTGAATGATCCTTTTGGCAGGTCATTCTTCCTCGTTCTACTTCTGGTTGCCTCCCGCTATTGGTAGTTTCCGTTTTAATTCCCTCCTTTGTTTGTTTAATGTCTCAAAGAGAGGGGCTCAATGATTTACTCTCTGTTTTAGGTAGAGTAAAGAAAAAGGACCGAATTATTCCAAGTGTGCAGGATCTTTTCCATTTTCTGGGTAGCTCGCTGTATGCCTTTTTCCACATATTCAATGTATACTATTAGGAGCTTCCCAACCCTTGTTCAACTTTGCCGGATCATCTCAATATTCCTTCAATTCTATTAGCTCATGGAAGGGATTGGCCCCAGAGTTTTTGTACCAGTAAAGTTCAATTATTTCCATCTATTCACAGTTATTCCCTCGGGAGCGACTCCAATAGCCCGCGGGTGGTTCAGGTTGCTAGGTTTTTGTTTTGCTTTCCGAATTCACCGTGAGTGTGCTTACACACGGGGTATAGCCTACTAAATCAGTGAATTCTTTTCTCTCCGGTCTTGTTTTTGATATTTTAGAGCCTTCTCATTTTTAGAAGTTACTCTGGGGTTAGTTCCTCTCCCTTCCAAGGCTATCTTTCAGCTGATTTTAAACTGCCACAGATCTAACAGTTAGATAGACCTAATTCTGTGGCTATTTCTTGCATTAGATCTATGAAAAGATTCTGGTTGGGGTTTGGCAACCCCCAATTGCTGTATTGTTTCTCTAATTGCTCATAATGTTCACTAAGAGAGTTAAGCTTCTCCTGTTCTAACTTCTTTTTCCGAGCTTCTGCTTCTCGCCTCTTTAACTCTAGGGTTAGTTGTTTTATATTTTGTTTTCAGGGTCCACCCCTTCCTCATCCCTGGAGAAGCAGAATACTTGGTTGAATTGCAAACATACCCGGTCATCACTACTTTTTAACAAATCAAGGATTATCGGTTCATTATTAAAAAAAAAGCCTTTTTTTCATGTTTTAAATTTCTACTTTCCCAATATATTTTCCCTCCCATGGTACACATTTTCAAATTCGCTTTATTGTAACATAAAGGGTTAACCGCATAATATGCCAAAAAGGTGGATTGTCTTTTCCCTCCTATCTAGACCGTTTTGTTACATTGACTGCAGATTGGAATTGGGGGAATCATTTCCACTTCTCTCTTATACCTGAAATGGGAATTTTCAGTCTTTCTTTTCATAGGAGTTTTAGACTGCCCGTTCTTAAGCCTTGCCCCTGAGTGGTAACACTGGACCTTCCCCTTTAATTCACAAAGATTATACTGAGTGCCGTTAGACAAACAACGTTCCGGAGGACAGTAGTTAACTATTCGTCTGGTATCTGTGGCAGTCTGACACTGCTCACACTTCCCCAGGAGACGCTCCCCCGGAGGTACTTCGGGAATCATTCTCTCGGCTAAGCACACGGCTAGACTCAGGACAGTCAGGATTCCCCACCGGTGTATCCCTCTGCCTTGCCCTTCGCCCGTATAGAAATATACGGCGGGGATTACCATCTTCTCGGCAGCAAGGATATTCTTCAGGGGCCCTTGTAGTCCTTATGGCGTATCTCCTTTTAAAGGTAGCCCACCGAGACGACTTAATCGTGTCTGTCCTGCACGGTACTTTTACTGTCTTTCGGCACTCAATTTCCAAAGCCTCTGCCTTGGAGTCTAGTTTCCCTCTTATCCCCTTTTGAAAAAGTAGGAACCACTCAGGAGAGTCGAGTTCCAACAATCCCACCCTGGTGGCAAGTATTAAGAAACGGCTAGTCAGCTCCTGTTCTTTAGTCAGACAATTGGTACACAGTCTCTTAGGTTTGTACTCTCCCCAACAGTGGGTTACTCAAATTTGTTTACAACAAGCACATTTAAAATGTATAAATGGAAAACAATCACAGTTTGCGTTGATGTAACTTATCTGGTCTGCAGCTCTACGATTTTAGAACAATCATGTACTAATTTTTCTGAATAGAAACTGAGCAGGATTTTTTGTGCAGTGGTTTTCAATTCTAAACCGGGTGAGCTGATTAAGATGGCTTCATATTTTAGAAGCCTGGAATCAGTCAGCCACTTCTCTGCTTTTTGCTGCAATATGTTTTTCACATCGTGGGGAGTGTAAACTACCAGGGGAGGAAAAGTTATTTTCCTTGCTTCTCTTATTAACAGAGCCACTGTTACAATTGCTTGTAAACACGTAGGCTAACCCCGACTGATTGGATCTAAGATCTTTGAAGCCTATAGGCTTTCCTTTGTCTGCCCATTCCTGAGTCAGGACTCCCTGTGTTGTTTGTTTACTCACATTCACAAACAACTGGAATTCTTTATTCGTATCTGGTAGAGTTAGTACCGGGGCAGTCATAAGAACAGTTTTTAATTTCTGGAAATTAGACTCATTCTGTTCAGTCTACTTCAGCTTGTCAGTGTTTAATCTTTCATACAAAAACTTCACTTTTTCACTGAAACTTTCAATTCACTGCCTGCAATATCTTAAGAGCCCTAGAATTTGTCTAATTTGCCTTTTTGTTTTTGGTGCAGGCAATGCAAGGATGCCTGCTACCCTCTCCGGGTCTAATTTTTTCTTTGAGATATCTAATGTCTGAGGTATTTTATTTTTTATTTCAGGCTCTGTGAATTGCAGCTTGGATTTTGATACTTTCAAACTTTTCTTTCTTAGAAAGTTTAACAAGGCAATCGTGCTTTTCTTCACACTCTCTTCAGTCGGTCCAGCTATTAGCAAGTCATCTACATACTGTGAAAGCTTTGTCCTGTCTTCAAGAGCAAATTGGGTTAACATTTGTTCTAAGGCTTGTCCGAAAAGGTTCGGAGACTTTACAAACTCCTGGGGGAGGACCGTTCACTTTAGCTGTTGCTTACGGTTTGTATCTGGGTCCTCCCACTGAAATGCAAAATAATCTCTACTCCTTTCATCCAGAGGGCAAGTCTAAAAAGCATCTTTCAAATTAATCACACTATACCACATATCTTCTGGTGTGAGTCTATTTAGTAAAGTATAGGGGTTGGCCACCACCGGGAATTTAGTCCGGGTCTTAGCGTTTACCGCTCGTAGGTCCTGGATTAATCGGACGCTACTATCCGTCTTTTTACAGCTAGGATGGGGGTGTTGTGTTGAGACATGCAAGGCTCTAAAGTACCCTCGTTTAGGAGGTCATCAATTATTTGTTTCAACTCCCTTCTCTCTTTGAATGCTATACTTCAGGGTTTATTTTCTCTTCATTTTTAGGAGTCAACTTAAATATTTTCACCACTAATTCAGAATTTTTAATCAAGATATTAATTCTTAAAGCAACAATCATGTCCCTTCCCAGTAAATTGTAATTTGCTTCTTCTACTAATAGCAAATTCCCTAAGCAAATTTTATTTTCAGATTCTATTTCCACATCTTTTATTATAGGTACTTCAAAGGGGTCTCCCTTTGCACTGATTACAAAAACTTTTTCTCTGCTAGCCACACATCCGTATGGCAATTTCTGCAGGGTACTTTTCTCTGCCCCAGTATCTACAAGAAAACTTACTTCTTGTCGTTAGGGGCCCACTTTTAATTTTATCAAGGGCTTCTTGGATGTTCTGGTCTCTAAATTAAAGAGCCCCTGACACTCTTAATCTTCTTGAAAAATTTTCTCATCTTTTATTCTTTGTTTACAATTCCGCTGAACGTGTCCTACCTTTTTACAGTAGTAGCATTCCGGGGGCTCTCTCCGTGGGGCCGGGGCTGCCCAGTGAGAACCTCGACTTTTTCCGGGTAGTGTTTTTAAACTTACCCTGCATCTGTTCTTGTTTCTGGATTTCTTTTACTGCAGTTACTAAAACCTTAGCCTGCAATTTCTGCTTCTCATCTTCTCTCCTCATGTATACTTTTTTGAGCTTCTCTTAGGAGCTCCTGGAGGCTTTTATCTTGCCACTCCTCGATCTTTTCTAATTTTCTCCTAATGTCCTCCCAAGATTTAGCAACGAATTGTGTTTTTTAACAGAACCTCCCCCACAGGAGAGTTCGGGTCAGTCTCAGAGTAAATCTGTAAACTTCGCCGTAATCTCTCGATCTATTCAGTGGGTGGTTCCTTTTTTTTTTTTCCTTGACACTCTCTAAAAACTTTGCTAATATTCTGGCCTCTAGGGACCGCTTCTCTTATACCTTGTACAATCATGCTCCTTAAATCCATCATGTTCTATCTGCTTTCCTCTGTTTGTGCATTCTAGCTCGGGCTTGCGCTAGGCCATTTCTGGTTACCTGGCATCCCCTGTGGATTGCGTCTGTCCCAGTCTCTGATCCCGGCTTGTTTAATCATTTCCTTTTCCTCCGGATTAAACAGTGATCTCAGGATTGCCATAAGATCGTCAAAGGTATAAATGCTACTCCTTAAAAATTCATCTAACCTCTCAGCCACTCCGAGAGGGTCATCTAACAACCGCCCCATCTCTTTTTTAAATGTTCTTACATTTCCAGAGTTAAGGGGGACATTCACAAAACTGATCACTCCAGGGGCCGTCGGTACTTCCCTAAGAGGGAACAACCGGTGCCCCTCTTCACTCTCTCCCCATTCATTATCTATCATTCTCGCTCTTAAACGGGTTCTACTTGCGGGAGGGGAATTGGTGATTGTGGGTTGCCTCCCTGTTATTAATGGTGGGAATTCTGCCGTCACCCGGTTGAAGGGAGGAGCCCCCTCCGTTGTATGGGAGGGTCCCGGTTGTGGCGGCTGGATCGGCAGGGGCGGATAGGGTGTTCCCCAGCCTTGCGCAGAAAAAACCTCCGAGGAGGTTGCTGTGGTTACGGTGTTTACAGGCGGGGAAAGGGGAAGGGCTGCCGGCATTGCTGCTGGCCCCGATTCTCCCGCTTGAGACACACGTATCTCAGTGGGTTGGTCTCGGGGGCCCAAGGGTGCTGTGGGCATTTCTTGATCTACAGAGGAAGGTCCCGCTGGTCCTCGATACGGGGGTGGTAAGTGATCGAGGGGTTCCCAGGACTCAGTTTTCGACTCACGTTTTTCTTTTTGCTTTATTGGAAATAGCCCTACTCTGACATTTACCCAGAGCTTGGCGTATTCCCTCTCCTCAGGATCTGAGGGGACTTTGTTCTCCACATAGGAGAACAACTTGTTACACGTCTATTTTTCAAATGTGCCTAACACTGGCCAAGTGAGGTGACTTCTCAACTCCTGTCCTCCCCAAACCTCTATACAATAATGTATTAATTTCTCCTTTGATTTCCCCTTCCTCTGGGGACAATCTTCCCAGTGTTTTAGCATCCACCCCAAGGGACTTTCCAGTGGGATGTCTGGTGATTCCTCCCCCTGATCGGAGGAATCTTTTCCTGTGCTTCTTCCTTGAAGCTTACTCTTTTTCTGCCCCATACTTCGCAAATATATTCTTACCTTTCTTCGACTTCTCCGTGAGTCGATATCAGTTTCTGCGTTGTGTACTTAGGAATCAAAATTTGCCGATACTCACCTTTCAGCGAGCTGAGCTGAGGTCTCTTGTAATCGGAACTTTTGATTCTTCCCTGGACCTCTCCCTGGGTCCGTTACTAAGAGGGTTTACCAGCCTCGAGCTCGACAAGACGTCCCTTCCCCTCTTAGTACCTTGCGATCAGTTCCCGAGACACCCTTTGGTCTCAGGTTTTACCAGTGTGTGTCGAGGGAAAAAAAAACTTTCACTCTGTATCGCTTCCTTCGCGGCCGGCCAATTCCCTCGCGGGAGGATGGAAACGCGACCTTGAAGTCCGCACTCGCTTCGTGATCAGATCACGTCTCACACACTCGCCCGATCGCCCGCTCAACCAGCAGTACTTACAGCTATTTTCCTGCGTGGGTGTCCCTTGTGCGCACTAGACGTTTTACGAGCAAAGTAAGCCGCGGCTCCCGAAGGCTCCGTGCCTTCCGAGCTCTCCGATCCGGATTTATCCTTTTTATTGTGGTTTTTACCTCCGCCTAAATTTGGTTCGGATATCGGAACGAACTACGGGGGTTCTTCACTCACCAGGCCGCTAAATTCAGCGGGGGTACCCGTCCTGGGCAGCGAGATTCCCCGCAGTTTCTCCGATCCGAGTCACGGCACCAATCTGTTATAAATACAAAGGTAGATTTGGGTTAAATAAAAACAATTTATTATAAAACAATTTCTATAAAAAAATAAACAATGAGGGAAAACCACAATAAAACAAACAGCGCAGCGCTGGGTGGACAGGGGTCTATACTCAAAGGTATAGGTGTTCCCAAATCCACGCAGGAGGGTAAACTGTCCGGGGTTTTTATAGGGATTTTTAGCCTTGAGGCCAAATTCCAGGCAGGCACCATTCATCAACAGTCCTTGATTGTCGTATGAATTGATTTCCTGGCATTGGAGAATAGAGTCGAATGGACGTCCGGACCGAGTCTCCTCATATGTAAAGAAATTCTGAGTGGCTCTTGTGGTTCAGGCCATCCGGATGGGATGGCTGGATCCGGGTTGGAGCCGATGGATATTTCGGCTGGATTTTTCCTTTTGTTTACTTGATGGCTTCCCCCAACGGTAGCCCGCAAGGCGAGGTGTTCGGGTCCGGTGATGAATATCTCGTCGGTGCCTCTCCGTTTTGGCTTGATGTTTCGTGTCCTGCCTATTCTTCCCCGTTGATGGTCACCGAGCCTGTCCTTGTCAGTTTGAGGAGTTTTTTTTTTCTGTCAGCTTGATGGGCCGTGTCCTGTCTATTCTTTTGTTGATGGGCGCCGGCTAGGATCGTTATCCTTTGAGTGGGAATTCGTGGCTAGATCTGGGAAGGGCTTGTGTGTCATACTGTACTTTATATTTTATATCATTATTGTTATATACATTTATTTAGATTTTTACGAATTTTTACAAGTTCGTTTCTCACATATATTATGTATTATATTTTAATATTCTATATATTATAATATATAGAATATATGTTATATAAAATATTTATATGAATATTTTATATAATATAAAATAATAATAATAATTTTTCAGATAAATTGGTCAAAATGTTTTTCCAACGAAACCTCAAGGAGTGTGAGATGAGATTTTTGCCTTCCAAAGGTGAAATGGGTCGTTTTCTGCCCAAAATATGATCATTTTTGGAAATGATGTGAGATGTCCACAGAGGTCCTCTGAATTCCAGCACCCACAGGAGAAATCGACTCCTCATGTACTGCACAAGCTAAACCTTCCTGGGCTTGAGTCTAAGAGAATGGCAATATAAAATGAAAATATTTCTGGTTATTAAAATCTGAAGCCAATATGACATAGAATAGTTTGACAAATTCTTATTGCTTCTACCCACCTTTTACTGGTCACCACAATATACAAATTTTTGTGATTATATGCAAATATGTTGAGTCGATAAAAATTAATAATTGCAAGATTATTTCATAGACTTGCTGAGAGTCGGGCCAAGGTTAGAGGATTCCCCTTGAAATGTAAGGCAATAATGTATAACCCTTTAGCAAAGGTTAAGTAAAGTCAATTTTCATTTGAGTGAAAGCCTTTTATTTAGTATTAGCAATATATTTGGCGCAACGTTCACTTTGGTACTAAAACAAAATCAAAGGGAAAATAAACACCAGCCTCCTCAAGAAAAGAGCTTCCCAGACAATTCCAGAGAGCTGCTATTATGAGCTGATAAACACATAGATCACAACTTATTGGGGAAAGGAACAAAAAAAAAACCAAATAAAAATGAAGCAGCCTGAGCAATGAAGGGGTTAATTACAAGACCTGAGTTAAAGGTGTCCTCACAAGTAGGCACTTCATCAAGCAATGGAGTCAGGAAACAAGGGAGAATAGATGAAGGTGCTAGGGATAATAATGATGGCAAGTAATGATTTCCCTGGAGATGATCTGATCTATGGCCACGAGCAAAGAAAAAAGGCTAGAAAGTACTATAACATTACCTTGGAGTACTTAACAGACTCGAAAGCAGTAACCTGGTGTCAAAAAAGGCCCATCACCCTGCTCATTTTAGGTAAAAGAGTTACGCCAAAGTACAAGGGGGGAATGCAAAATCCACATCTGAAATTAAACAGCTGAAAGGTATGATTTAACAATGCTCAAAACTCAATAAGCCAAAGATAAACAGCAAATTAGATGACTCAATGTCAGGAGGAAAAAACATCTTCCATCGATCCCATCGTCAAAAATTAATCTGCCTGAGAATGCCCTCTGCTCCAATCCCAGAACTGATGAAGAGTGGAGGAATAGAGTAAAACCCATGTACTAGTGCTTCACCTTCAGGCTAGACCCTGATTACAATCTCCTGTGAGACATTTCAGCATGAAGCGCCTCTCATGTTGGGACTGCAAAATTAAATTGCGATCAATACTTTACAAAAATAATTGGGGAAAAATGTTCAGAAGTCAGCGCTGTGCAGTGTGGCCAACAAACATATGAAAGTTGTTGCTTTTTTTTTTTTTTTTTGCCTTCCCTTCCTCCTCACCTTATCTTTCTGGGGGTTATTCTTCAGGATAGATCAGTTCAAAGGTGTCTCTTGATAATAGTGTTCTTAGAATAGTTTCACTCACCTTGTTAGGGAATTTCAGAAGCAGCAAAGCACTTGCAGTGTACCAAGTGCATTATACTAATGCTGTGTTTTCAATCTTCCTCCCCTCTCCCTTTATTTTTTCATTGTTGTTTCAATCTAAATTTGTATGCTTTTAATTACTTTTTAAACAGTTGACTATTTTTTTTTCCCCTGGCAAAACATTTCTTATTTTTATCTTACCATTAAAAAGGGTTAAATTCACACAGAAATAGGAATGCTTAAGAAAACACTGAATATGCCTTGTGTTTCAGTAAAATCTTTCTGGAGATGTTAACACTTTCATCAACCTAAATGTCAAGACATGGAGTTAAATTTAGAATAAAATATGTGTAAATAAAGCCATCCAAGTCTTCAGCAGCTCCTGCTGTGGATTCCACTGCTTTTCCAAGTGTCCTATCTTTGGTTATAGCGAGTTCTAAAATCCAAACAAACTGGAAGCAGGCAGTCATTTTTAATTTCAGGCTCCCACAATTAATAGAAACTGAGAGGAAGTATGAGCAGAATACGACTCTGTTCAAATTACTGCAGGATTTGGGGTGTGTGCACAGTTGGCAACAGATATTCTAGAGCCTACTGGTAGGTTTAGAAATGTATTTAGGATAAGCCAAGAAATTTAATTGTTAAGATGTGGTACAGGGTGCATCAAAAAAGGAAGTGCTCAAAATATGTTTCTGGAATGTTACTGCCCAGCAGAACTCCTCCAAGTGGGAAGGGAAGGCAAGAGCACACCTCAAATATCCATGTTGGTGCTCAGCCTGGGATGGATGCTCAGGAAATATTTTACACAAGTCATCAGGCACTTGTTTCTTTTTTCCTGGCAGTGAGAACATCTTCAAAAATGAGAGTAAAACTCTTTTGGTTTCTTTTAAATTCATGTTCCTGAAACAAAATAACTCAATGTAAGTAATATCTGTACATTACAATCACAAAAACTGCATTTTCACAAGTCATAAAACACAGCAGGAGGTGTGGTTATCTTAAGGAGGAGCGAAAGGGGGAGTCAGTCCTGAGGGATTTTATGAACCACAGCCAGGTGCCTGTGGAATCCCCCAGAGGAAGGAGGGAAGGAGGGAAGGAAGGAAAGGAAGGAAGGAAGTGGCGGAAGGAAGTGGCGGAAGGAAGGAAGTGGCGGAAGGAAGTGGCTGAAGGAAGGAAGGAAGTGGCGGAAGGAAGGAAGGAACTGGCGGAAGGAAGGAAGGAAGTGGCGGAAGGAAGTGGCGGAAGGAAGTGGCGGAAGGAAGTGGCGGAAGGAAGTGGCGGAAGGAAGTGGCGGAAGTGGCGGAAGGAAGGAAGGAAGGAAGGAAGGAAGGAAGGAAGGAAGGAAGGAAGGAAGGAAGGAAGGAAGGAAGGAAGGAAGGAAGGAAGGAAGGAAGGAAGGAAGGAAGGAAGGAAGGAAGGAATGGACAGAGAACATTTCACACTGGGCAGGGAGGAAGGAGAAAACAGGAAAAAGAAAGGCAGATTTGAATGCAGAGTATCTTCTTCAGCCCAGTTTCTGTTCTCCCCACATAATACTTCCTCTTTTTTTTTATTTTTTTTAAAATTTTTACTACAAGAAACAAAATTTTCCCAGAATCTAGATGGGTTTATTTGTCTCTAAGGAAAAAAAAAATGCAAGCAAGGAAGTATCACAATTACCCTGGCTCTGATTCTCAGCCATTCCTTGTGTCAGAATAACTGGCACTCACACCTTTATCTCCTCTTGTTTCACATATTAGAGATCACAACTGAAATAAAGTTTGGTAGCTTTAGAGGACAGAGATCAGCAGTGGACTTGGGTGAAGGTTTCACATAAAAATAGAAACCGAAAGAAATGTCTACTCAGTAATTTTGTTAGAAGCTCAAAATTCATTAGAAGACTTCAAAATGTTTTAAGAGTTTCTGGACTTAAATTTTCCTTGACTTTTCTGCTTTTGTAGGGTGCTACAAGCCACAGAAAGACCCTCACAGTTCTGAGCTATCCAATGCTAAAAAATATGATGTTCATGAAACTACCCAGAATTTGGGTGTGTGTTTAGAAAGAATAATTCTGATTATGCCCAGCAGATCTCAATGGCATACCCTCTTTTTGACAAGGGAGAATGTGAATTTATACATTTAAATATACAGAATATTGTCATAACATTATTGGGACATAAAAGGGAAGGAACATAAATAAATTGTTTGGGTTGGAAGGGACACAAAAATTGTCTTGTTCCCACCTGCTGCCGTGGGCAGGGACACCTCCTACTAAACCAGGTTGCTCAGAGCCCCATCCAACCTGGCCTTGAACATTTCCAGGGACATCCACAACATCTCTGGGCAACCTCAGTGCCTCACATTAAAGAATTTCTTCCTAATACCTAATCAAAACCAGCTCTCTTTCAATCTCAAACCACTCCCCCTTGTCCTTTCACTCCGTGCCCTCATAAAATCTCTCTCTCTGCCTCTTAGGCTCCCTAAGAAGGCCACAATTCCCTTCTCCTCTCTTGAAGGAACCCTTCTCTTCTCCAGGCTGAACAATCCCAATTCTCTCAGCCTTTCCTTGTAGGAGAGGTGTTCCATCCCTCTAGCCATCTTAGTGGTCTCCTCCAGAGTTGCTTCAACAGGTGGATGTCCTTCCTTCCCTGTGCTGGGACCCCAGAGCTGGCTGCATTTTATACATTTAAATTCAGCTGCACATACAGCCTTTCACAGAAAACCAAAGTCTTTGCAGATGTCTGAGACTTTTCTGCATATTAAGAAAAATATTTCAGAAGTCTAAGGAGACAAGATCATTTGGCAATGCCTGCCATAACATAATTATTTAATGGATATTTTATGGCAGTACATAGAAGCCCTAAATGATAGCTGAGCTTCTCTGTGGTTGGTATTATACATACTAAGAGAGGATCACTGCCCCCAGGAAGTTTATAAACTAAATAAATAGGACAAAGATCAAGCCAAGAGGAGCATTATTATCTTTAGTTTACATATGGAGAACCGAAACACGAGGAGATAAAAATCTCTAAGTCCCACAGCCAGCCTGGGGCAAAGCAAAACCCTAATCCATTGCTAGCTCCTTCCCCTCAGCCACCTCCATCCCAAAACAGCAAGCTTGCCTGAGTTCTGCAGGCAAAGAAAAGCTTGGGCAGTGAGTAAAAGAAGGAAACAGCAATTTATAACAGACATATGTAATTTTCAAGCACAGATCTCAAAGATTAGAGACAGCAACTCTCTCTTTTTCACAGGGTGGATTGCACAGGCAGAGGAAATCATCTGTAGCCTCCCAGCCCGTTTGAAAGCACAATATAGTTGAAGTCCACTGTCCTCTGAATCTACCTGGATGAGTCATGATAGTCTTCATCTTGCAGAGTCTCATGGCAATAAAACAGCTTATCCATGGTGACTCCTGGAGTGCTTTCAGTTGTCAGAAGATGCAGCCCAGGACTAAAGAAGAGGGAGCGGGGAAAGTCACATTTTACATCTCTCAGATGCTGGGTCTGTGTCTTTCCCCAGTCCAGAATAAATTAACACAGCTCAGGCGGGCTTCTCTCATTTCCCATGGCTTTGAATGACTCCTGATCAGCCAGAAGAGTGGAGTGCTCTGTCCTCTCCCTCTCTGCCAATCAAGGGAATAGCGTGGGGTCATCATGCCAAGCACATGCTACATCCTTCTTGTGAGCTGTATTCCACACGGGGTGATCAATCTAACCCCGTGGCTCCTCTCCAGCAGCTGAGCCAGCACAAAGACACCCACACCAGGGCCCAAAAATGATGATGTCCCTCACTGTGGCCAACTTTTGTTCAGAGAGACATGACAAAATTCTGGATTCTCTGTCTCTCACAGGCATCTGATCTCATCTGCCTTCAATAGTCTCTGTCTTTTAAGTTCACTGCATTCTTGATGTTGCTGGAAGCAGAAATGATAACTGCCAATTTATTTATGGTAGAAGGTACAAATTATAAAATATCCTACAACTTTATACTTAGAGCATGAGGTATGATTGCATGTGGGTCAACATTTTTTCAAGTCCCTGCTGTACATTTATATCAGGTACAGTTCTCAGATTGGAGTTGTCACCTCTTAGCTTATTTTCTTTTTCATTTGTCTTCCTAGTAAGGAGCTTTTATGTTCTGTATAAGCCAAGACCAGAAAAAAAAAAAGAAAAGGAAAATGAGAAAAATCAGGAAATAATAGCAGCATCACTCCATATTATTTCCTCAAAATTAGCTCTAAGTCACACATTAGCCATTAACTCCTTTGACCTGTTCCTCTTTGAAAGATAGGTTCCACTGTAGGTTTCAACCTAAGACTCCAGTAGCTTCAGCACTGACATAATCTTAATTGTTTTCTGTATTTCTAAAATGACATAAATGGGAGTTCAAAAGTAGATTATAGAAAAAAATAGTATCTCAAGGTAAGCCAAATAATCATAAAATCAGCTCTTAAAAAACGCCAGTAATAAAATAGCACTTGGTAGCTTCAGTAGTAATGATCCGAAACATTTAAATTAACTATATGCATTCAAGAAATCACTGTATCATGTGCTTAAAGTGTTGGGTTCAAATGCTAATTGGAGTATAAGATGAGAAATCCAAACACAAGTCAATTTTGGTAAGAACGTGAATGCATTTATCAAAAAGATTTCAAAATGTTGATGTGAAGCCTCCTGGGATTGTTATGGATACACAGAAGATATGAACATAAAAACATAATTCATCTGTTCAAATTCTGATTCCATTCTGTTTATTTCAAGATACAACAAATTTCTGCTCCTTCCCACTTTTTTTTATTTTTTTTATTTTTTTTTTTTCAATGGTGAGCAGCATCTACTTTTTAAGTGACCCACACAGAGCTTCTGAGTCGTGCCTTGGTGAATTACAGCAATGAAACAGCCAGGTAAACACAGGGGAAATGGAGAATCTGACACCCTTCACAAGGCAATGATTTCTGTGGCCACCCTTCTAAAACACAGCTGCTTAAAAATGGATTTACCCTCCTCTACATTATTTTGCTGCTGCCAAAATTACTTTTATTTCAGAGTGGTTCAAAGTATTAAAATGTCTGTGCTGTCCAAAGAATGAAGGGCATCCCAGATTATTTAACTCTGGATGCTAGCTAGTGTATGGCAGCATGAGGATCACTCCTAGCTGAAGAGATCAGCACCCCAAAAGCTGTATGGTGCCTGTGCAAAGGCCAAAAGGGACCTTTTCCATCTCAGCTGGAATGAAAAGCTTACCTCAATGGAAAATTGAGCTTACTTATCTCAGTGGAAAATTCAATTGAAAGTTTTTTGGGTTTTTTGTTTGTTTTGTTGTTTTTTTTTCTTGTAGTAAAGAGAAACGTAATTAAGATTCCACAAAAAAATCTAGTGTTCAATGAAAAAATGTTTTGGATGTTTTGAACCAGTCTCACTGGTATGTGAACACTGCTTGATACTTCTGTTTTCTTTCTACCAATAAAACAGAAAAAGTTGAACCCACACCTGTAAGCCACGATAGTAACTGGTGTGTTTCCTGGAAATATTGTCCCCAAAACCTCTAAAGGATATCAGGTACAGACATTAAGCAACCCAGAACTACCTCCCCACTGAATGAAGGAGAAAGTGGTGTATGAGACACATCTTTAGGATATGGATCAATGCCTTCTTGTGAATATTCATCTTCATTCAGGGACTCCAATGCATCACCTCCACTGAAGGAGAAAGAGCTTCCATGCAAAAACCCACACGATGAAGCCCAGAAAAAAACCCCACATTTATTTGCAACACCCCTTTATTAGAGAAATTATGACTTCCATTAGAGAAATTATGACAGCATGAATTTTCACAGAGCCCAAATACAGAGCACTTGATCTTGTAGCTTTAAAGTTCCTTCATGCAGGGTTGTTTTTTTGGGTTTTTTTTTTGTCAGTGATTATGTATACATAGCTTTCACAGGGAATACAGGATATAAGGGACAGTAAGTATGCTTCAGCATATGGTGAAACCATATGCTTGGCTGCTTTTCTGCCTATACTACTTTTATTTATTTATTTTAAAATATGTGATTCACATTATTAGTTCAGACCTCTCTAATTTGCATGGCCATATATATGATAGATTAATTATGCTTAATCTTTAAATATTATTTATTGTTGTCTGGGGTTAAAAGAGTGTGCACAAGACAGGAAAAGAAATGGCCTGAATTTCCTATTGATGTAAATGAAGAAAGCAATATGAGTACTTTAGAGCAAAGAACTGCACTTTCTGTCATGCAGAAATCTTTGATATGTCAGACAGATTCTGAATCTGGAGTCCTCCTAATGTACCCTGCATGATTCTGCAGGAGTCAAAAAAATGGAAAACAATGAAAACAGACTTCTGGATTCTTAGTTCTGTGTCCAGTAAGTCACCAAAAAGTGAAGAAACCCAGAAACCCTGTCTATGTGCTGCTGAGGAGCCTGGAGAAAGAGGCAGGAGGAAAAGGAAAAATATTAATTCCAGAGGGACCAACATGTTTCTATATAATTGGCTCATTTTAATCTAAAACATTCCCATCATAAGTGTCAAGAACAGCCTTGCAGCAGAAATTTTTCCCTAATTTTTCCCTAATTTTCAAACTATTTTGAGTTCAATTAGAAATGCACTCCCAAACAAGGAATGTCCACATGGCAAAGAATTATAAAAATTGCCAGGGTAAGAGTCATTATTCACGGTTCTACAACAAATGAGCTCGTTAGATCACAGTCCAGTTGCTGCAGACTGGTGTCAGCCACCTCACACTGCTCTCTTTGTCTTGACTGAGTTTTCTCCCTCCTGAAAGGCCAGGGACTTGATCGAACTGGGAAATCTCCCACCCCTTTTTGATCAGAGACTTTCTGTCATTGCCTTTTCTGCAGGAGAAAGGTGACAGCTCCCATTTGGATTGCTACCTAAGGAGATCAGATGCCTGGTCTGAAATCCCTGCTTCAGCAACAGACTTCTAATGGCAGCTTAAATGTGTCACTTTTGCCTTTTTGCACCTCAATTCCTTCATGGTAGCAGAGGAATCAGAGCACTTCCCCACCCCTGAGGGCTAGGCTGTGGGGTGCTCCAAGGCCATGGGGACATCTAAGCAGCTCAGCCAGGTGTAAGACTTTGATCTCCAGAGTCATCAATCCAGCATTTCAAAAGCATTTAACTCACAATGAGAGATTTAATATTTTCAAGAAAAAGTTCACATTTTTTCTTTTTTTTTTTTCTTTCTTTTTTTTAATAGAATTTTTATCATTATTTCTTTAAACAGCTTACAAAATCCCACATACAAGTTCCAGGACTTGATCTTATTATCTGTCTTTCAATATAAACTCTCTGTTTTGTTGCAACATGAGGTTTGACCAAGAGGCATTACATCTGTGCTGGCAGCAAGTCTGTGGATGTTGATATGCCAGGCAGGAGGTAGGTGATTTTTCTGGCGACATCGCTCTCTTTCTCTAAGGGAAAACACGGAATAAAAAAGTATAGGATGACCTTGCACTAATAAGCCTCTGCCTGGAGACAGTGATTAAACCTGGTAGTGCAAGGGTTGGTTTATGAGTAATATCAGCTAAGGCACTAATGAAAGTATCCCATTAAAAAATGTATAACTTAGGGACTTGTCTGCGCTGAGAAATTTGGTCACTGCTGTTGCTGCATTAATGTGCTCTGAAGCACAAACAGGAAGGTATAACCAGGTATTGCAGCTGCCTCTTATTTCTAACTAAATTAATCAGCCAGAGGTCCTGCATTCTTTGCCAGGAGTGAAATCTTCAAACCTGGTTCTAGCTCTAGGACTTGACTGTCCAAAGGTTTCTCCTCATCAAAGTAGCTTCAGCATTAATCTCAAGTACTGGGACTTGTATGCTGTGACTTGAACTGGTTTGTGCTGCACCACTATCAATGTACTTATACAAAATGTTATCCTCATACTCAGGAGTAGCATGGGACAGGGATCAATTTGGAAACTTGCACCAGCCCGGGGCAGAAATTAAGTTGTTTCTTCATTTTCTTCATTAATGTTGTTCTGAAAGCAAATCAATTTCCCTCCATTTCACTTGAGAAATTTCCAAAGAAAAAGAGATTTGGATGGCAAGGATTGACACGTAGCCAGAGCTGTGTTGTGCAGGCAGAGCAGGTGTGATGGGACCAGACCACACCAGGATTACTGAGCCAGGTGCAAATCCACTGCTGTGCACACCTACGGTATCTGTGACACACCAAGGACCAAAACTACTCCCTGTGCACTGAGAAATCCTCCCAGCTCCTGGGCAACCAGCAAGGCAACAGTAAAACCAGTCTGGCTGCAGAGAATTTGTGCTGCAGCACACTCATTTAGGAGAATAACACCTTGAGATATGTAAAATGCAGTTCCTTTAAGGTTCACTGGCACCATTTTGGAGCATTTCAGCAGCCAATTTAAATCTTTTAGTGAATGATAGAAAAAAGAAGCCCGAGAAGAATATAAATTCATTCTCATATATGCAGAAAATTAGGAGTATTTAACCTGGGAAACTGCTTTTCTGTGATTTCAGTATTTTGGTTTTAATTAGGAAAAAAAATTTGGTGGGAAATTCCAAGCAGCTGCAACTGAGTTTGACCAGTTGGTTGACAAAAAGAAAAGAAATAAAACCAATAAAAATAGCAGTGGTCTGTGAAATAATATAAGTCATGTATGATCTTTCTCCATTGCAAATGTTGAAAATTACTGCTATAACTATTCAAAGCCTTTTTATTTTCCAAGCCATATTAACAACTAAAAAAATGAAGGTTACTGAGTGGTTATTTCCTACCCATTCCAGATTTAGCCACAAGCAAGTTAAAACTTGAGTTGGAGAAGGGGGTTAAGAAAACAAACATTGATTGCAGGAGAAAAAAGGTTCATTAAGCTATTTTTTAAGAAACTTGATCTTCTATACAGTAGAGTTCATATATTAATTTCTTTTATCAGGGCAAATTTGATGTTATCTATCTTTTGCTAAAAATATTAAAGCCATTTTTAATGTGACCTGATACACAGCAGAGTGGAAAGGCATCCTTTAGAAAAAGTAAATTAAAAGTTAAACAGAGTTCTCTGTATAATTCTGACTTTCTTCCATGACTTAAACATATCTACTCAAAAAGTGAAGTGAAAGAATCTCTAGTTTCTGAAATTTTCCACAGTCAGTTGCAGTACTAAATTGCTAAAGTAAAAGAGTAACAAAAAGGAAAGAAGATCAAATTTATTTTCTGACACAAGGACGCTTTTTTTTGCCCCTGGCCATAAAAGTTAAAGCAAAGCTTCCACAAAATATCAGAATGAGACACAAACAGCTGATGCATTTCAAGTCTGTCTTACAAACTGAAATCAGCTATTTTCCTAAGCCAGATAAAACAAACTTCAGAATGTGGGTTTTCTGCATTAAAATTTGATTTGAAGACAATTCTTCACACTCTTCACAATGGGAACAAACTTTAACTCCCCTTTTTTTAATTTAGCCCACCACAGGGTATGACTTCATACTTTTAGTTCAACAAATCAAGAGAGAAATTAAAACACATCAGTCAGTACTTTGTGCATAAACCCTTAGGTCACTGTGATATGAATCCTTCTACCATGAAACACTTATTCATTCCCCAGCCACTGTGAATACACCAGATCATCCTCTTGGGGTGACTGAACAGGATCCACACCTTGGGGGACAGGCAGATTTGTTGGGTTTTTTCCTCCTTTACCTCCCACTGGTGCTTGAAAAGGATTTGTCAGCGGGACCAAAGTGGGTGAGGGCAGAGCAAAACATTCTGGAAGCTCAACACTAAAGGTGGAGCCTCTACACACCTGCAGGAAAATTTCTGCACCTGTAAATACCCTCCTTCCCTCTCTACACCCTGCCACAAGAGCCCAGTTCTTCTGGATCCACATGGCATCCTTCTGGGGATCTTAAGAAATTATAAATCCACTGGCTGTGAGAATGAGGGAGCTCTTTTTGCAATCCACATGACTATGACCATGAGAGGTTTTTTGTGCAACCCAGCATTGTTGTTCTTGGGCATCACAGTCCTCAGTTACTCCTCTAAAGTAAAGAACCCTCGTGATTTAAGGGTGTGAGGTGGTTTCAGGGCTGTTGCAACCCTACTGAAAGCCTGGCCTGGCTAAAAGGATTTGCCATGGCATCCATCCTGTGTGTTGGCTCAGCCCCTAAATTCATCTAACTGCCAGTCCATTCTGAGATTATTATTTTTTTCTGGAGAGAGATCCGGATGATCCAGAAGGGATCTCAGGATCAAGCTTTAATGTACGTGAGAGGAACAGATTTAGAGTGCAATACTCAAACTGGCAGCACAAACAAACTCCCCTGCTGTGATCAAAACCTGAACAGAAGTCAGCTAATAATGTAAAACCCTGGTAGAATGCCAGTGGAAAGAGGAATTATGTGCCTTCTCCTACCTAAATCTTTTGACTGCATCTGCACATGGCTGTTCCTTTTGAAAGTAATGGCACTTGTTTCAGGAACTCACTGAAAGCCAAAGAACAGCTAAATCAACCCCATAGCAACTAGAACTGGAAAAGTCTCTGTACACCATGCAGAAATCTCACTGGTGGCATCTGCTCTGCTTCAGTGGACCTGCACCCCAAAGCAGAAGTTAATTTGAAAACCCAAAAAGGTAATAGTTGTTATGGCAACTGATAACAAAAATACCAATTAGCAATTTTCAACATGTGATTGAGACCCTGGAAATCTAACAAAAAATATCTAATTCTGGCAGGTTATCAGTCCTTGTACAAGAATCTACAGCTCCGTCAGATATTCCTAGGGATACACAAATTACCAATATTTGAAAACCACTAAATATTATTTGAGAAGCTTACAGGCCTGGAGGCCTCTGACTTTTCAGAGTTACAAAGATAAAACTATGGTCTATTTTAAACCCTTTTCCATTCTGATAGTCCAGGATACCAGAGACACTGGTGAAGAGCCATTATCAAGAACAGTAAACTCCAGCCTTGCAGGATCAGCCAGAACTTTATTAAGACTCCCCTTTGGTCAGAAAAGTGCCTGAGACCTTGCCTAAGGAGTAATTCCATTCAATGAAATAAATTCTGTTAACAAACACAACAATTATTTTTGTATTTGAAAACATGAAACACTGTAGCTGAACTTCTACCCAAACTACAGACACTTCTGCATCAGGAATTCTATTTTCTTTCCAAAGAAGAGAAAACACAAAAGGGAGTGGAGAACTATGATCACACATTATTTTGTTGCACCCAAAATGAAAATGCTGTCTGCAGGAAGAAAGTGACAACTCCCATTCTCCAGTTCCAAATTTCCAAATTTTAATGGTACACAACAGGTTAAAACAGTATGGAGAAAATATTGTATTATTCAATCTTGAAATAAATTTCTGCAGGCAATATTCAGTAGCTCAGTTCAACCACTAGCCCCACTGGAGAGTTTTAGTGCTCTGAAGATTAAGATTAAATTCAGAAATAGCAAAGCCAAATTTTCTAGTTTTTTTTCCAAGGGGCTGGGGGAGGATTATATATCCTTCTTACATGTACAAAATAAGTTTCCATTATTCAAGGGTTGTTCCATTGATCAGTCACAAAGACAAGCGTGGCTTTTTCTGCAGGAAGCATGAACACTACCTTCATGACACAAGGAGGTTTTGATAAACAGAAGCTTTTTAAGTATTACAGAAGCAACCATTTTTCCTTCACACCCTTTTGGAGGGGCACTGGCAATTTCAAAATGGCACACGTGATTTACATCACCAAATGAGCACACAGCACCTCGGAAATTCACTCCTAAATGGCTTCTATAGTAAAAAGGCAGTCAATTTACATGTCAGAGGAAGGCTAAACACAGGGAAAGCCTGAATATCCTCACTTACACCAGTTCACCACCACAGACCTCACTTTAGTTACACCACAGGATTCACTGGCATTATTCCTGATTTCTGCCACTTGAAATGAAAAGTGAATCAGATATTAATCAAATATTACAGGATTGTAATGAGTGATGATGCTCTGGTGATGAAAGCAGAGTAGCCTTCTATCAAAGATTTGTATGTATTACTAAGCTCATCTTGTTCTATTAAATTACTTAATTCTCAGAAGAGGTATAGTTCCAAACCAGAGAGCCAAAATCAGTTCAAAAGCAAAAAAATATATTTACATATACAGAAGAAAAATGAAAATGAGAAGAGGGAAGAGGGAAGGGGGAAGGGGGAAGAGGGAAGAGGAGAGGAGGGAAGGGAAGGGAAGGGAAGGGAAGGGAAGGGAAGGGAAGGGAAGGGAAGGGAAGGGAAGGGAAGGGAAGGGAAGGGAAGGGAAGGGAAGGGAAGGGAAGGGAAGGGAAGGGAAGGGAAGGGAAGGGAAGGGAAGGGAAGGGAAGGGAAGGGAAGGGAAGGGAAGGGAAGGGAAGGGAAGGGAAGGGAAGGGAAGGGAAGGGAAGGGAAGGGAAGGGAAGGGAAGGGAAGGGAAGGGAAGGGAAGGGAAGGGAAGGGAAGGGAAGGGAAGGGAAAAGAAGTGGTATTTTTCTCTCTCCATCTAAAGGCCTCAATACAATTTACCATCATGAATTATGTCATCACATTCCTTGAAGGAAAGTATTATATATATTTGGAGATAACGAGGATGCAAGATGTAAAGATTAAGGACACAATTTTTAGAGTCACATGTATTATTTGGGAGCCCCAGTTCTAAACCATATCAAAAGAGCCAGAACTTCAGAAGAGCAATAGATTAAAAAAAAAATAATAAAAAATTCCAGCAAATGAATAGGAAGAATGAACATCCACAGTTTCTGAAAAATCTGTCTAATAACCCCCCTGACTAGGGACTATGAACTCTAGTAGATACTTCTGGAAACACTAAACAGATCCAAACAAGCTGCAGCAGAACCAGGAACAGGGCCTGGATCTCCTGATCCAGCCTTGCCTCTTAATCACAAGACCTTTTATCATTCTTGTTCAGTTCAGGGATTTAAACAGGACCATTTTATAAATTGATGGACAGCTACCACATGGGTACAAACTTTCTCATCAAGGATATTTTGATAACTGAAAAAAACAGCTCCACAGTTTTCCAGTAATTGTTTTATTTACTTTTTTTGTTCTGGGTAAATCTGCGGTAAGCCCGTGATGTGATCACAACTCATCATAACAAGCACAACTTTCCACGGTGCAGAAACAGATGAGGACAAAATCTCCACTCAGGCAGTGTCAGAATCAGCTGCAGAACTTGTCTGCCTCGCTCTTTGCTCATTTGCCTGCAAACTCTGCTGCACATGAGTCGACTCCAGAAGTGCTGGGTGCCATGGGGTTAATGGACTCAGCCACCAAGATTCAGCAGCCAAACAGAGATGGGTGTCAGACCCCTCTGTATAACCCCCAGAGTTAAACCCAGACTTGGGAAAGGGAATCTGTGCCAATGAGAGAGAGATAAAACTTAACTAAACATGCCTCTAGTGTTAAGGGCCTCAATCAAGATAATAATGCTTTCCATTTCGTAACTACAGGTTTTATTTTACTTTAGCACCTCTTTATTAAACTCTTTGCTTCTCAAGTTCTGAAATGGAAATAATCCAGCTTTTGAAAGTAGTGATAAAAAGGTCTCCATCACTGAAGAGCTGAAGCCATGGACATAAAGAAGTATGCTAGCTATGTAGCACACATTTTAACTTTGTATTTTTATGTGCTAATGGTACTGGTTTTCAATGGTATAGGTGCTTTGGAGACCTTTGTCACCTCTCTCAGTCCAAATTATCATGACCTAACAAAAATAAAATCTATATCTGAAATAAAAAATTCCTAGTTGTTCAGTCTTTCAAAAGACTAGAGAAGATTACAATGAACAGGAATAATTCTTCTCTGGCAGGGAGATGAACTAGGTAAATGAATCAGTCCTTTCTGTATCTAATTTCTATGATCGCAAGGCATGAACACTCTGACCAAGCAATTTACATTGATTTACAAGTATAATTCATAAATCTGTGGGATCATACATCAGGATTTCGGATCAGCTTAAATAATGTGTATAAATACATTTTCACTTTATTTGTTAATGTGTTGCAAATGAGGATATAAATCTGACGTGAGCACAAGTTTACCTTGTTTTATTCACTTAAAATGACAATCACTCCCATACAAATGTCTAGCAGGGGACTACAGCACAGGCTTTACTCTGCTCTTTAACCCAGGCTCAAACCTGCAAACTAAATTTGAATCATTTACTTGTCTTCTGAGATATTTCCTCTTGACTGCTTTCTTCCTTTAAGAAAAAGATGCATTCTGAGGACCAGATCCTCAGCTATAATCCAACTAGGGCATCCTTCAGCTTTGTTCATCATCTTCAATAAAGTTATGCTAGCTCTCAGCATCTGAGGATTCGAGGTGAAATTTTTGTTCCAATTATATCAATGAGAGTTTTCCTATTGAATTAGAGGATTTCATCCTTGGCCTTTCTATGTATACACATCTTTTTAAGACTGAAGTGATATACAACAGCTCTGTATAACATGCATGTAGCAGATCCTTTTATGGAAAGCGCAGAAAGCTCTTCAGACAGTGCACATCCTGTTTCCTCCTGAACAGTTTCTGAATGTTTATAAAACAAAATATAGGATGAGTTATGTCAAAGACTCATATAAATTTTCAACACTTATAAATATTTTGGACATAAATTAACATTTAAAATTTCTTTAAGCCTATCATGCCAGCCGTAGTCTAGCTTTATTATCAGCTAGCACATAGAAAGCCTTTTTTTTTTTTTTTTTTTTTTTTTTTAGTTTTAAGAGTCCTCTTTGCCTGTGATCATATTTTTGAACCAAGGGTTTCACATAAAACCAAAATGACAGTGGACATTTAACAGGAAAGGACTGAAGCAATAAATGTCCAAAGAGCAGCTGGATCCTGTTTCAGCCTGCATGAGCTCCACCAAGTAATTGACAGTCTTATTGCCTTTCCATTTTACACAAAACTACAGTAAAAGAGTGGTTTCTTCTGGAAGCTATTCCATGTGGAATGTAACTCATATTCTGGGCAGAGTGATACTTTATTTGAACAGCCGACGGTGGCTCCATGGGTGTATATTTTGAGAGAAATTTAGTTGTGGAAATTAAAGACAGAAAAATTACATGTAGGACCCAGTTCCACTCAAATCTGTAACAGTTTTTCTATCTGCTTCCATGGGAGTTGGATCAGGCCTTCTGGGGGGAAACCCTGGTTCATCTTCTTTCAGCCAAGAATCTTCAGGACTGCACTCACAGGAGATGCTTAGGGAGTCCTGTATCAGGACTTGTTTATCAGGTAGTGTTAACCTGAAGCTGCTTATTAAAGTAAAACACCTTGCATGTTTTATATTATAAATTTTATATTTATTTTTGAGCTGCAGTGTGCTTTTCACCCCTGTTCTTCTGCTGGTCACATTTCTAATGTGGCAAGAGCAAGGACTTGATCCAGCACCACCAAACACGTGGAAGCCTGAGGTCAGTGAGTGTTTAAGACCTATAAACATTTACACATGCTTAAACCTCTGAAGGTTTCAACAACCTCCCTCCCTCCCTAATTTCAACACCTGGAAGAATCAAAGCGAGCTGGGGGAGAAACAAGCCCCACAAATTTTCACCTCTGCGCTCCTGCTTATATCTCATTACTTCTGCTAATTTATGCCACAAAGCATAAAGTAAACCCAGTGTTCCAAAGGAATATAAATGACATAATTTAATGTGACTAAGAGATATACAGATGGCACTGCATTTCCTCCACAGTGTGGAGAGGTCAGGCAGCAATTGGCTATAACACAAACTAAGCTAATACAGAGTTACAAGCTGCCAGATCTTGGTCCCTCTTACTAACAGCCTATGCTATGTGAAGTAATTGAACATGCAGCAACTTAAGTTAGGGACAATGTTGGAAAATGTCAGTGCTGCAGCTTGAAATATCTTGATATTAATAGAAAATATTTTAGGAGGTTTTAATGATGGAAGGTTCAGAGGGAAAAGTATTTTGGGTGAGCGTGCCCAGATCTGCAGCTCATCTACTACAGTAGTTTAGTCTTACCTCCTTTAAGAAAACTGCAAAAATAAATCTTGAAATTAAAAAAAAAAAGCCACTTCTATTGTTCATTCTGACATGCAAAAACAAAGTTAATAATGCCTTATTATTGCAGTGTCTCTAGTTTTTCTCTACTTTTCAGTGTCCACAATACAAGCAGTAACACAAATACAAAACCATCTCGTTTCTAGTATAAATTCTCTCTCTGGACCCAATTCTAAGGGAACTGAACCTCATAATTTTTCAAACCAGAAACTCCATACAAACCATTCTATGACTCTTACAAAAGTTTCTGACCAGCCTTTTTTGCTTCAGAAATGTAAAAAATAGGCTTTAAAGCTGCTCCATCCATTCAGGTAAGGGAAGCTCTACCTCAGGACAAACTCTCAAGGAAGGCAAGCCCAAGGAGAGGGAAAGAAGAAGGTTTAACACTACAGATGGCCACGAGGATGTCCTTAGGGGAGGCTACAAAATACAATAATAAACAAGCACTTCCCTGAGAAAGAAATGCAGGTTAAAATGGGAATATATTTAGATACAGTGCAATCACATCTTGATTACTGCCTGCTCTCCTGTCTCCTTCCATGCCCCACAGGAGGATCAGCCAGGACACCACGAGGAACTCCTGTCGTTCCTGGAGTTATGAAACATTTGATTCACGAGATTCAGTGAGGTTGAATAAATGCCAGGTAAAACTCAAATATTTTCTGAAATAATTAGACTGCTTCACAGCCACATTTGCAACTTCTTACCTGCAATTTTGTAAACATTGACAAACACATACAATAACAGCAAAGTTTTTTAGATAAATACCATCAAATAACTCCCTAATGGTTACTCAAACCACGCTATAAAGTTATGTACAGTTTACTCGTGCAAAAGGAGTAATTTTCATGCTCCTTTAAAAGACAGAGGAGCCCTCCTGCATGATTAGATCGTTCTAATTTTGAGTAACAGTTAGAAATAAAAATATATTTTCCAAGTCATTCAGGCAAGAAGTGTGGGCAGTGTTACACACCCGAAGAGTGGGTGGCAGATGAAATTTATGAGCAGAACATATGCTGCTCTCTCAAAAATCAATGCAAGCCGCCTGCTTTCGTGTGCCAGAGCAAAGTCCTTTAGGCACCTGGGCTACCAAACTTCACCCAGGCAGCCACAGATGGCCTCCAAGGATACAGCTGTGACAAAACTGCTCCTCAGTCAGCAAGGGTTACACATCTATTACAAATCTAAGCTGGACAGAGTTTATCCCTGCCTGTCCCTAATTCCATTTACCTCCCAAACTCTCAGTCAGTACGTACCAAGTAGCAAATTCCATTTTTAGTTCTCTTTTTCCTCTTTAATCTTGTTGGTCATTTAATACTTCAGTCCACTGCCCCTTCCAAGGTTTCATTTTGCTCCTGTGATTCCCCTGGTGCAGCAGCTTCATCTTAAGGCAGGAGCTACTCAAGCTAAATGCCAGCCTTCAATGTTTTGAATTTAGATACTTTTTGAGGTGCTTGCTCTTAGACAGCATTATCTGGCTGTACTGCTTGATTAGCTATGCTCTTTCTGAGTGGTATATTTACTCCCAGGAGAACTTTATCATTCATCATACTTATGTTCATTTCACTCTTATCCCAATCACGCCAGCTTTCATGTAAAATGTAAAAAAAAAAAAAAAAAATTAAAAAAAAAAGATAGAAAAAGTAAACAAGATCAAAACCTGTTTAGTACACCTTTAGTATCACCCTTAATGTGCACACACACACTTCAGCCACAAACAAGTGTTGTGTAGCTTCTTTATGCTTGGCTTTTTCATTTTCTCCATCAGAGTTAACTGAATGTAAATACTAGGCAATGCTGTGAGAAAATATAAAGCAGTATAGAAATCTGCATAACACTAGAGAGCCAAGAGGAACAATGGAAATCCAGGGCCACCATCTGGTCCAACACAAGGCTCCATTTCAAAAGGTATCTCTTGGAGAATCCTGTTACTGAAGCACAATGTGATTTTGGATCACGGTCATTCTGCCAGCCCTGTGGCAGGGTCAGATCTCTGGAATGTAATCTAACTCAGACAGACATCTTCTTTTAGTCTTTTGTCTTACAGGAACAATTGACACCATCTGTTTCCACAAGTGCTTCAGCAGGCCTTCCATGGGTGGTGTGGTCCTCAAGGGTGCAGCTGGAAGGCAGAGGAGATAAATTTGTTCTGTGTTACAGGACACAGGAAACACAAAGCTACCTAAGCATCACAGAAGACAATTGAGGAGAGGCACCTCTTCATATCAATCAGTATTTTAGAGGGTAGTTGGAAAAGCAATCATATTAATTTCTCAGAAAATTCCTTGACAAAAAGAAAACCATGTCCTTAATGCCTAAAGGAAGACCCTCTTTCCTTCTGCTGAGTTCCTAAGAGAAAATTTTAATTTTGATTTTGAAACTTCCCACTGAGTAAATTCTCAGCTTTACTTGTTATTTAAAACCTGAGCTTTCCAGGCTCATTTTCTTGTTCTCCAGGCTGTCAGGTTGTTGCAACACTGAAATAAGGAAATAGCATTCATTTACAACTATCTAATTATGTAAGGCATCCGGTTATATTTCAGATTTCTGACTTATCAGAAGTTGCCTCAACACAAACTCTGTATCTCATTATCTGAAATAATGTTGTGAATAAGTGTTTATATATATATATATACATATATATATAAGGAAAAGAGAACAACTGCTCAACAAATGAAAGAGATGGGTACAAAATATTTATCTGAGGGCTTTGAAATGCAAAGGGGGAAAATAATCTAAGTTGATTGGTAAAAATAGAAGGACAGCCTTGTGCATAGGCAAATTAACAGAACTCATTAAACAGGAGTTTTTGTGGTTGCAAAAATCACTGTAATGTTCTGGAAATCATTGGCAAAGCAATGCTTCAGAACTTGGATAAATCATTTACCCTTTTTTGGTTAATTTCAGCTGTTTCAAAAGCTGTTGAAGAATTTCATCAGAATAAGAATTTGAAAAGCAGTTAGGACAAGAGTCACAAAGTTTACTCTTCAAAGGACCACTGTTACACAAAAGGACAGCAAATAGGTTATTAGGCCTATTTCATGGGCCCCAAAATTACGTTCCATATCAAAGGGCAGAAATTATCACAATTCCATGCAAAATCCGTCACAGTGCGTACACCAGTCATACCCCTCCGAGTCAGTGGAAAATCAGAACTAATATCTCTACTAAGATATGATCTGCACTATGGAAGAAATTGTATTTTCATCCTACTTCATCATCCCCTCTGTCTTGCCTTTAGACGTTGTCGTATCCTCTCCAATCAGCTGCTCTCCAAAGTTCTCTTGGCTCGTTTATTTTCCATCCTCCCAACCTTTCTCCCAGCCCTGAGGTCTACCCCAGAGCACCCAGGAGTGAATAAAACAGGAGGGAACAACTCGAGAACCCCACCAACAGTGGCAATTTCACCTTCAGCCCCAGAGGTTTCTTGAACTTGGATGTTGAGGCTGAGCCAGGAATCCGAGGAAGTGGCTGCTGGGTGAACCAGGTGAAGATGGTGAGTGGGAATCATCCTCACAACACCTTCCAAAGGCTCTCACTGGCTTCCCAGCCTGCTACTGGGCAAAAAACCACCAAAATGTGGATCTTGAGCCACACAGGGAAGTTACTTGGAAATAAAAGCACCTATAACTATTTACACCAGCTGAAATATTTTTATATTTAAATATTACACAGGGTTTTTTTTAGAGCAGGCTCAGATTTTCAAGTTCAGATTTTGATATATATATATTAATTACCTAATCTCTCATATGCTATTATTTATCTTAAAAATGATCAAGTGCTTTTACTCTACATTTTTCACAGTTATTTTTATGCAGGCACAGTATTTTTTGCCACATAGAACACATTACGTATTTTAATATTTCCATGCATAAACCAGACTGTTAATAGAAAATACTGCAACAAGATCACAAACTTCTACCTGGTTTGGAAAAAAAAAATAAAGAAAATGGATATTTCTGCTCTCAGAAATATTTATCCTAAAAACATTCAAATCACTGCAGGTACAAAAAAAGAGTTGGTCTTAAATTTAAAAAATAAATGTTTTCAAGTACTTCTAATTAGAAAAAAAAAACCCTTTGGTCTCTGATTACTTAAACTTTTTCAATGCTGAGACATAAAATCTAGCTCAAGAACATACATGATCATGTCAATAAAATGAGAGGAGGACTGTGGGTTACACAAAAATGAATATTAAAGGTGAACCTACCGTGCAAAATTCAGTGCATCTGGTCTTGTTCATATTCACAATCAGTGCTCTCAATTATTTAGATCTATAATTTTGTTCTGTCTGTTATGATATAAGCAAATAATCCTCACCCAGCTACAGACTTCCAGCACATTCTTGCAACACAGCACAAGTGGCCAAGGCTTAAAGGTTAAATGAGATCAATATGAGCCAAACATGGAAATAAATCTGAAAACATGGCTCAGAGGGATGTACCCCACAAGGGCTTATTTCCAAATTCAGTTTCCAAAATCAGTCCAATAGCTTGGCTGCCATTGCAGTGGCTGCATCAAACATTTTAAAATGTATTTTTGACTGATTAGCCTCCTCAATAAAAGCAGTAGCAGAGGAGAGAACTAAACCTGAATGTCCAAAAGGCTGCACCTTACTTTCCTCCCAAATTAGGAAACTTGGCTTTTCCCTGGTCTGCCTCTGGTATTTACTAATGATTCGAACAAAAAAATTGATGGAAGTAGTTAAATTTGACAATGGTTCAATTTAAAATGATTTTTAGTTGTGGGACATTTCAGTTCTGACTCTGAAGGGAAAGCAAAGAGGAGATGAAGCCTGGCAAGCTTAGGGTTGCTGGCCAAAACGAATCTAGGATCACACACTGATGGTCCAGGAATGAGGTCCTTGGACAATGGATGTTACTGAAACCTCTGGGGAGGATGCTGGAGAATTGATTTGAATGCCATAATGAGTATATCTGCCCAGTTCCCTCAGCAGTTAAAAATAAAGTTAAAAGAAAGAGCAATCAGGAATCCTTAATGATAATATAAGGCAATGACTTATATTCAGTTTTGGTTTTGTCAGAGATTTGGGAGAAAAAAAATAGAGCAGGACAAACTATGTTAGCTGAACATGAAGTGAATCCTCCATTTAAACATTATTTTACTTTTCCTCAGATGCAGTTCTTGCTCAAAATTATTTTCCAATAATTCTGGCAAATTTTGGTCTCTGAATTAGTCACAATGAGTATGTGATGTGCACTCAAAATAGATGTTGGAGAACTCAGGGATCAGACCTCTGCTGAAAATTTTCATGTCACCAACTTTATAATTTGCTATTCAAAAATATTTTCTATTATATACCCATATTTTGTTTTTTCCTTGAAATTCCTGGTCAAAAAATGAACAGAATCACAAAAATATTTATTGAATGGTAGTGCAGACAGAGTGAAGTTTAAAAACACCAGATTAAAAATTATATAAGTAAGCTATCCAAAATTGACAGAATTACAATGCATTCATTGGTCTCTTCACTCTCCCTCCTCCCCTCAGTACTTGGAAGGACTTTTAGGACCACTTTGAGTTTAACAGGGAACAAAATGAATCAGATATAAAATACTGCTTTGCAGTCAGACTCAGCTGTGGGGAAGTTACTGGCACAAGAACCAAGTGTTGCATTTAAAACAACTTTTCATAATTTTACACTTGTTAATAGTGCACTTGGAGCTTTTTGCAAATTTTCTTCACTCTCTTTGTAAGGCCTTAGTTCTGCATTAAGTTCACATGGGCCTAATAGAGTCAGCAAGAATTCTGGAGGCTAAACTGTTCAGATGAGGTCATTTGCTCAGGATGTTTCAAATTTTGGAAGAACAAATGTTCCTATGAGATGATTCCATTATGAAGGTCAAAAGGCTTGTGAGAAGGACAATAGGAAGCACCTTTCCTTCTCTGTCCATAAAACACCTCACAAAAATTGGGAAATAATATGAAGGAAGCCAAGGCAGGAAAAAAAAAAAAAAATTATCAGAAGAACTTGTCTTCCCTTTAATTTCTATGCTCACCTCTTATGCTTACTTTGTAACACAGCTGCAAATTATCAAGGGAAAGACTTAATCTTCCTAAATTGATTTGGAATTCCTGTCATATTAAAAAAGTACACAAGTCTGTAAGGGAGGGAATATATGGAACAGCAAGGGTTGCAAGTCATGGGAAGTGGGATCCCTGTGTAAACTGTGCTTTTCAGAGAAGGACACAAAGCTCATTTTGATTTTGTGAATCATTTCAGTTAAAAACCGAATACAATCAGCTCACACATCTAAGCACTATCTACAAAGGGAAAAAGAGAACATTTTTTTGTCCAGGTTAATAAATTAATCAATTTATGCATTACTTATATGCACAGAAAAGAGGTGGAAAGAATTCTATTTTCTCCTGAATGATCAAAGTGTTGGCCAATGTTATGGCTGGAGGCCAAACTAGACTGAAGATGGTTTGCTCCATTATACCTTCTGCTGTATTCTTATCTTGGAATGACAGCAATTTCTCTATGTATTTTTAACTGTATTCTTCTATTATGGAAATAAATGGTTATTTAAATGCCATCAGTTTCAAATCACTCCGCTGGAAAATACAGCAGGGAAAAGTATCAAAGACAAAGAACTTTTAAATAAATCTCATCTTCCCACCTGCCATATGAACCAATTTCTATGCCAGGTGGCAGATGTTCATGATGGTGCTTAAAATAAGTTAAAATTAAATGGATCTCAAAATTTAATTGTTTTTTAGTGTAAAGGGCTCTCAATTAAAGGATATTTTATTTTATTTTGTTGGTTAGATATCCTATCAGAAGTGACCTGAAAACCCAGAGCTCTTTAACATAAAGGAAATGATAAAGAGATGAGAATCTCAAGCATTAAAAGAGAATCTTCTTTACTCAGTGTAATTTAATATGTAATATCTCATAATCAGACTGTCATGACAGAGAACTCTTCATCCTTTCAATATAACACTTAGCACATGTGGAATTTTCTTGATGCATGACATTTTATATAGGATATAGATCAGACATGTTTTCCTCAGATTTTCTGCAATAAATATATTAGCAGTAGAGCACCACATTCAAAAATGTCTTTTGAAAATTGAGTATGTATCTGATTATCAATTTTTCAAGTGATCTTATAGTTTATAAAATACTTAAGTCCTCTTCTAATTAGTATAATTTCTTATCTGAAGAACTGTAATTTGCACGAGACAGCTTTCACTGAACATTTCTCTCGCTGATGTTCCCAATATAAAGATAAGCTATGTCATTATTTTAGGGCATCTTGGAGTTGTAAACATGTTGCTTTACTTGAAAGTGACCATTCAGATTTAGCCTTTTATGAATCAATGCCACATCACACATTGTTCTGTGTCTGCTCTGCGTCAGAAGGCAGTATAGAAATTATATGTAGGTAGCATATACTTTTGTTCCACATGATTTCCCCAGGACAGCAACACTGCCTCAGCTGAAGAAATGACAAAGGATTTTCTCATTCCTTGATTCATCCTCTACATGAGTTTCATAAAGTAGTTGAGTAAGAACTTCACATAAACCATGCCAATTGAACTGCTGAATGAGAGAGGAAATCCAAGAGCTGGATCACGGCACACATGCACTACTTTCAACCCTTGAGAAACCAAGATCTAGGGGAAAAAAACATTTATCTTTTCAGTGAGATGTGGCAGAAAACCCAGAGAAAATAAATTCCTGAGAAGGCAACAAAAATATCATGGAGTACTTTTACACCCATGGGACAGACCACATATTTGTTTCTGTTGTTGCAGCTACAAAGAACTGGTTGAACTGTCCTACACTAAAAACCAGCTCATAAGAAAATTCATTTTCCTAGAAAAGGGCTGTGTATGCTCCTCACTGTGGGATGCCTGCAGCCTTCAGGGGGCCTGGTCTTACTGATCCAAAGGATATGTCCCAGACTACAAAAGCTGATCTACTGCTAAATTTTAAGGAATGACCCTTTATTCCAAACATAGTTGTGACAGGTCTGCATTGATATCTGTCAGGCATTTTGACAGTGTAGTGATTATGAGACCACAAAATCTGTGGTCCTGAGGTGCTGAAATGATAGTTTGTGTTCTACAAGTGTTATTGAAGCCAAGGATTTTGTGTTTAAACCAGGTCCAGTATACTGCCAGTGGCTGTCATTCCCTCATGAGTGAGTTGCCAGGATAACCGGGATGGTATGGAATCAACAGTATCTCATGTAGTAGAAATGTATAAATATAAACAATTTATGAATGCAAAATGGATCTTCTACTAGCATTCTGATGAATACAAAGGCAGCACTTTCCCAAAACCAAGTTTGCTCAATTAAATCGACTCAATCAGCACAATACCACTGCCAAACGAGTCAACAAATACTGGTTCATTGCTCATTTAAAACCTAGCTTGGAGGGAAAGAAGGCAGGCTGTACTGCAGAAAGGACTTCAAGGCACTACAATAAAGCAGATTTTGAGAAGAGTTTAAAGTCAGGACAAGGCAGTAGATAAAGAAAAAGCAGAGATAAAGCACAAAGGGACATGTGAGACATTTAGTCCAAGATACTTCTGTCTTTCCTGCTTTGAAACTGCTTTGAAGTTTCCATACTTCAAACTGCCTGGTTTGTGTATCCTCTTTTCAAAATTTTGAGTCACTTTTGAGTCACAGGAAACAATTTTTTCACACAATCCAGATAGGTCCATCCATCTCACTCTCACCCCTCCTGTGTTGTTCCTGCTGTCCACACTGGGTAGGAACAACCAACCTTTCCCTGGTCACTGTTCAAATCTCCTCAGCAATGCCACAGAGGTGCAGAAAACTTGGAGGCTCTTTAGGAGGCTGATCACTAAACTCCACTTGGAAGTTCCAAAAATATATAAATTACAAACTCACTATGTGTCTGTGTTCTCGTTTGAGACATGACCTTTTGTGTGAAACCCACTAATAGTGAACATATGTCACAGTAGAAAACTCTTTGGCACCAAGTTATTTCAGTGCATCACAGTTAACAAATTGTAATTCCAGCTCCATCGTTCCTCTGTTCATAATAAAGCAAATCTGTCACAGAAAAAAAATAATCTTTCTTTCCCATAAAAAGACTCATCGTTAAAGCATACAAGATTATCATTATGCAAGCTCATTAGGCGTACACAAGCTATACTTTTCCCTGTACAACTGAAATTCATTGATAAAACAATGAAGTGAACTAACACCCCTCCTAAATAAAGTTTCACCAGTAGCACTGTATGTTAATGGAGCTATTTCATTGTTAATGTGACTGACTGCTTATTGATTCTTGCAGTAATCCAGCAAGGGCTTCAGAGTACAATTTAGTTTGGAGAGCTACGGGTCCAACATCTATGCTCAATTACAACTTTCAGAAGGGTAGATCAATAAAATTTAAATTGCTTATGGTAATCACAACTTCAAATCATTGCGATCAGCATAAGCAATCTGCTGACCTCAGCCAAGCTCCTAAATTGAAACTTGCAATGAGTGGTCATTTAGTTTGGGTCCATTCATATTATTTTGGAGGCAGGTGATGAACAATTAAAGATCAGTCAGCACCTTCCCTACCCAGCAATCCCCTCTGAATCCCCAAAGTACTAATATGTAGTAACCCTAGGGTATAGGCCTTTGCACTTCTTTAATGGGTATTCTGTATGAATAAGCAATTATATTTTCTATTAAACAATTTCAGTGTAATTGAATTAGCAGTTATAATATTGCTCGGGCAAGCAGAAGCTTTCCTAGGGAAAAATTAAGTGATATTGGGTAATTCAAATTAATTTATAAGCCTGAAAAATGTAACCATTAAACAGAATTGTGCACCCTCCCAAAAAAATTACAATTAATGAGCATATTGTTTCAATGCATAAGTTTCCTAACAATTTGCTTCTTGGTCATAATGGCTTTTTCCCAGTTCATTATAAAAACCTGTCTATTATAATGAAAATTTCATAGGCTGTTTTCTTTGACAAAGCAGGTTGCAAGTTTAAACAAAGATAGCCTGCAGATTACTTTCACGATAAGGAGTCACCTTAGAATTACATTTTAATAAATCATTGACAATAAATCTTCTGTATTACAGCACTAGGGTTTAGAGAGGGAGGAAAAAAGGCAAATACAGAGAAAACGATCAATGAAAATCCCCTTCTGCCAATATGAGAATAGATTGACCAACACTAACGTAAAGTTTGCTAGACACAAAAATAAAAGCTCAAAAAAGCTTTAGAAAGATGCAAAGCAAATAGTAATAAAGTCTGTACACAAATGCTGATTTCATTAACATATTAATTTAGTAATATTCACCTAACAGCCTTTTGCAAGTGGTCTGTATTCAGGGTATAAGTCACTGAATATATAAACAAGCTAACAGACACTGATTTGGGAATATTTTCATTAATAAAATGCCAAACACACGATTCTGGTTCATGAGATTACATATTATTCACAAGCAGTTGGAAAACTGATGAGCATTTCTATTTGAGATTCACAGAACGTCACAAAGGGTTGAGCACAGACAGTGCTTTGCCTGAAGACTATTTAAGCTGGTTTAGTCATCCAAACAGGAAGAACAACTCCTGTACTTTTACTTGGAACAAGAGGTCTTAAGGCCAGGAGCATCTATGCTACATAAAATATTTCTTGTCATATTAACCAACATCAAAAAACACACCTTAGTTATACCCTGCACAGCTATGCAGACAAAACTTTCAGTGGCTCATTATTCAGCAGGGGTGGAGAGAAGAAATCTAAAATAAACTGCCCAGACAAAAGACTTCTGAATGTGTTATGCAACACTCGGAGGGTTTTCTGAAGTGAATCAATCAAAAAATTGTTCTGATTACAACAAAATCTATCAATGTCACTCACTAGCTTTTCCAACCAGCATACCATGGATGCAAAAGGCCAAAACTAGAAGTAATTCTTGATTAAGCAGAATCCAGAAGAAACCCCATGCCTCTGCCTTGGATCTGTGGGTTGCTTCCACAAGAAAGGGCTTCTCCCTCCTCCTGGCCTTTTATTTTGTATTTAATGTAATGCTTCTCAAGAATATCAGTCTTGAAAAGTACACTGATGTTTTATAGCTGCTCCTGTTTTGCAATACAAATGATATAATTACTTGTTTCTCGCTGGAGGGTGTCCAGTTCTTTTAGTTCATTTTTTAAATGCAAATCTTATTAAGCATTTTATCCTAAAATGTTTACTGCAAAGAGGGCAGTGTGATCTCAGACAAAGATGGACAACGTCCCTCCAAAAATAAATCCCAGGCAAGGAATGAAACCCGAATTAAAGCAGCATACCAAAATCTGAATTGATCACTTACTGAAATATGTTAACATGATGTAATGGGCAACTACCAAAATCAGATGTACAGTAATATTCCATGAATCACCGCTAGCTAGCCCACAATGAACAAAGGCATAATAAAGAGCTCTGCTCACCAAAAACCTCAACTTTTATAATAGCTCTGAAACGTTCTGTTTATACAGTATAACAAATTTCTCACCACCTACAGCTTCCCATTTGTTACTGTGGACAGACTGCAAACTTTCTTACAGTGGCGAGCAGAGCATTAACTCGTTCCTGTGAGTAAGCGCTCGCTCGTTTGGGCTCACTAATGACACCCTAATCTTGAGCTGGAGACCACAACCACTCAGAAATTCCTGGCAGCGTCTGAGCTTGAAATTAGATTCTCCTGATCCAAAAGCACAAGCCCTTACTATTCAACTTAAAGCAGATTGGGCATGAGTTGCGCCCTGTGAGACATGACAAATGACTGAACAGTTCTGCTTCCATCCATTAGAGGTCAGTGGTATTTGTAAGCCAGCCAACTCATTACAGAACTGCAGAAAAGGGATTAATTAGTGTCCTAGCTTAGCTTCAATTATGGAACAATCCATATTCAAATTGTCTATTGAATATGGTGGCCACTATATGAGAGCTCTGGAAAATGTAAAGGAAATTATGGCATTTGCATTGAGGGGGGTGAAAAAAACCCCTGCGGTTCAACGACATTGGCAATGGTAAATGACATTCATCCCGTGTCCCTCACACACTTCCAGGTCAGCAGGATGACAATGTCCAGCTCCTCTGCTGAGAGAGGTACACAAATCCCTTTGAGGAAGAGAATTGGGCCACTGCTGCCCTGCTTTTTCCAGGAGCGCTCCTGGAAATGTTGAAAAGGAGAAATTCTGCTCTCCCTTATTTCTCCTAACATGGGGAATAGCAGGGTGACAAACAAGATAGGAGTAGGTAATAGAAGATTCCTGTATGACCAAGTCTGTCCAAAATTCTGTTCTAAAAGGCAGAATCTTCAGCCTGTATAATTAGCTCCTAAATTGGCCTATAATTATCTGGGGCTAGTTGTCACCACTCTTAGATTCTTAATCTGTAAATTTTCCTTGATTTTTTCAAGTCCTTCAGACACCACAGCTGTCTATTTCTTCCAATAATTAGTAGATTTAAATATCTGAGGCCAAAATATATAGGAAAGTCATAAATAACAGGCATCCTTTCCCTAGGAAGTTCTTTAAGAAATATTGATGCATGAAAGCAATATGACATTTTAAAAGTTTGTGAATTTCTTGATAGAAAGCTGCAAAATTTGCCTGACAAATCCTCAATCTATCTATTCAGAGTGAAAATAGAACATTTCTACTTGAAAAAGAAGAGCAGAAATTACCAATTCACTATGTGAACAGTGTGGAGAAACCAGTGGAATATCCAAAGCTAGGTTCTGATCCAAGTTGTGTAGCTGTATATCTGGGACAGACTGATTTTAATAATTATCTCAGATTTTCTATAAAGAAAATTATGATGAGAGCTTCAGGCTTCCCATCAGCATTGTGCCCACACAGGATCATTTCCACAGTTTTTTTTTTATTTATTAACTTAATTGTACTTTTTCACTTGTCAGGAGTCTTGCAGTAACATCAGCTTAACAAAATTGTTGAAGCAATTACCTATTGGTTGAAAGCCACAGGTCAGAATTAAAAACAGTGCACCTAAATCAGGTTTTCATTGGCCAAGGACAGTCTCATATCGTGTAAAAACACCATTTGTTGCCTTTAGGGGATATGTAACAGCAAAAGATGCACCTTGTGAGTTTGGCATTATTGCAAAAATAAATATGCAATAGGATTGGCAGCTTATCAGAAAGTCTTGGGGGTTTAATTAGGATGTCAGAAGAATCTGGGCCTGTTGACACAATTGTGGTCTACAGGTGGAAGGACACAAAGGGACAGAATTTGGCCTCTCTGTAAGGTTTAACCCTGAATTATGTTATTACTCACAGCATGAATGAGCTGACCCACAATATCTGTGAACCTGAATGGTCTTGACCTGTGCAAAACTCAGAAAATTATTATTTGTCTTCAAATTCCCTCTCTGAAATTTAAACATCGTCTCACTACTTTACATTTTGTTACTGGACAAATTTGTTCCAAACCAAAACAATCAGGCTCAGCTGAAAAAGTAATTCTTTTAAAAATGGATTTAATGGTTTAGCCTTAGATTTCTTCTCATTAAAAATCTCTTCACTGCAGCAAAAATTTATGGATAATAGAGGAGACGGTGAACAAACAGCCAACTCATTGCCATAGAACAGGAACTCTTCTAAACATACTTCATTTTCACAGGGCTGAGTGATGCCTGCTAAATCCCCTGCTTTATGCACCTGCTCCCATGACATTGCAGTACTTCATGTTCTACATGAAGACATCTTGGAGTCATCTGCATAATTAACAAAAATTTAAAAGGGGAGTGGGGATGATGTGCTCTTAGTTACAGGAAATAACTTGAGAGGGCTGAAAAAAAAACTGAGAAAAATAATATCCCATGTTGTGACCTTTTTTTTTCTTTTTTTTTTTCCTTGAAAGAAGTATGATATTGAAAATATCAGGGATCTTTGGGTCATGAGAGTTTTCTGTGGACAGAGACCAGATTTCAGACTCAAGACACTGCATCTGATAGCCCATCCCCTCGTATCTGCTCTATTAAAAACTACCCCATGGACAAATCATGATCCTAAGAGTTAGTTGAAAGTATCCTCAAACCTTTCACCCTTTTTGTACTCACAAAGTAATCTAAACCCAGCACATTAAGAGAGACATCAAAGAGTCCCCACTGTTTTTTGTAGGTGCAGCTTCTGAGCCTCTCCCTTCCTACTTTACAGATAAGCCATGCAAAGACTTCACTCTGGCCTTTTGCCCCTTAAAGAGTTTTTACTGAAATGTGTGTTGCAGGAGAAAGATAAATAGTCAGAGTTACAGAAATCAATACAGCAAAATTCAATAAATAACAACAAACATCTACTGGACAAGCCCTAAACTTTCATCGTGAGAGAAGTTGTTTTACTTTCCTACACTTGTACAATATAGACACTTTCTTAAAGAATACATTCACATTCTTAAAGAAAATTCTCAAAGAATATAACATTTGATTTTAAAGACTATGGCAAAACGTGAGATATATGTTCCATCGCCATCACTGTTTAAGAGACCTTTGAAACCAGAACCAGAAACTCAAATGATATTAAACTCCATCACACGTATAAATTTAGATCTCAAATTCACTCTAAACTATGGATGTAAGATACAAAATACAGATCCAGATCTCATTAGCCTTAAGGTCTGCAGCTATCTGAATCTGACATTTTGACTTGGAGCCATTTCTGCTAGGAATCAGAAAAAAATTCTCATTTTCCATTTAGTCATTCCCAGCATGTTTTGCTTACGATTTTTTTTTTCACTCTGTCCCTGCACTGAGAAGCCATTGAACCATCTGTAGTATTCAGATAATAATTTCCTTAGCTATAACTATATAATTCCACTAATGAGAGCTACTTGAGAGTCTGCTATCATCCATTTCCAAAGATGTTATTATAGTTTGATCTTTTGCATATGCAGGCATCACTCCACCTTATAGATGTGGCTAAATGGATAAGAAACCACTTTTTAAAGGAACATTGTGCTGGAGCAATGTAGATATTGCAAATGCAAATGGCATAACTAACAAGAAATATCATTTTAGAGAGTCTGAAACTGTTAAACAGAGAGAAAGAATTCAGGCTTTTGAAGTTTTGGTTATAAGAAAATAATTTAAAAATAGCCTGGGAAAGTTAAAAAGTATTTTATTTCAAAGTATTTCAACCTATAGTTTATAAATTGAATTTTCACTCTAAAATCCACCAACTTTTACTTTTTATTATAAGAATCTAAGGAGGTAAATTTTATTTTAAAAGAGAAATTAAGGGTTACATATCTCTTTAATTTTTTTCCTTTATAGTAGGAAAGCTCAAATAGAAATTCTCTTTGGTAATTAACCATCATTTATTTCCATTTTTCAACTGAGATTGTGAACAGAAAGAGCACCTTTAGACCACACCCACCCAAAAAGGCAGCATTACTAATCACAGCAACAAATCAGATCCTCCAAAAAGCCTGACCTTAGATTTAGTTTATGGAAGTCTCTAAGAATTTAACATGATCTCAGGCCACAAGAGCAAGACAGTTTTTTCAGCTGGTAGCTGGACAACCTTCCCATGTTGGCTTTTTGACGTTGGCTTCTTTTTCAGGATTTGCACAGTGCTCCCTCTGCAGAAAGAAGGTGATGGAAGAAGAATCTGCTTTGTGGAAGGGTCCCTGTGCCAGCACTCTACATTGAGCTCATGCTCAGCAGCTTCTCAAATAAAAATTATCTGCTCCACATCAGGAAGAGACTCCTGGTTACTCTTCACAACATGACCTGAGCGTGCCCTTTTTGAGCACACAGCCTCTGCTGCCACATCAGCCTCTCCATTCATGGCTGAAATCCTCCAGCAGAGCCTTCTTAAATGGAGAGCACGGTTTGAATATGCATTCCTCAGTGTGCTGATGAAAAATGAATATGAGAATGAAGGAATTCCTGTTCTTTCCTTGTATACAAGATGCTCCTTGCAAAAATCAATCCGTGCCATTTTGGAACAGTATCGCTAATGAAATTACCATAATCAAAACCTGCAAAGGCATTGATTATGAAACACTAAGCTAATAACAGCCTTGAATGAGATTCTGATGTCACTGAAGACTCACAGAATCTGGATTTCTCTCTCTATCATAAAATAATCCCACTGAAAAGCTAAACTTGTCCAGCTATAATCAGATGATAAATCCAAGGTCATGGTTCTACGAGACACGCTGGTCCCCAATGATATAAACGTGCTGTTCTTTCCAGACCCACTGAACTTTTCTTGCCAGTTGAGATACATTCAAAAGATCATCCTTCATACTTCATGCCAGGTCTTCCATCCTCTACCCTGCAGCCAGCATGAGGCACAAACCTGGTGGCTCTCATTCTTTTACCAGAAACAGCCCTAAACACAGTTTTGTGATGGATCCAGGCCAAACCTTTATGGATAGACAACTCAAAGCTGCACACGTGTGGTCTGGATGAAGCTGAAACTGCGACTTCCATGACTTTGCTGAGGAGATGTATGATGCTAAATTAAAAAAAAAACCAAAATAGCTTCCTTGGATTATGTCCAAACCACCCTGTATTGGGTTTGTATGGCAAAGCTGGGGTAGTTGAGGGGCTACAGGGGTGGTTTTTCTGAGAAGCTGCCAGAAGCTTCCCCCACATCTGCCAGTGCCAACACCAGGTGGCCCAGAGATGGTCCCAGCACTGGCCAAGGCTGAGCCCAGCAGTGACAGAGCCTCTGGGCTAGCAGATTTCAGAAGAGGGAAAAAACCCTCCCAACAGCCATGGTACCTGGAGGGAGGAGTGAGAACGGGTGAGAGCCACAGCTCTGCAGCAACCCAGGTCAGTGAGGAAGGAGAGGTGCTGGGGCAGAGGCTCCTTTGCAGCCTTTGGTGCAAACCATGGAAAGCCACAGGGATGTGGAGATGCAGCCACAGCTCATGGTGGCTGCTGGAGCAGGTGGAAGCCCAAAGGAGGCCCAAAGTGACCCTGTGGGAAGCCCGTGCTGCAGCAGAGTCCTGGCAGGCCCGTGGAGAGAGGAGCTGGGGCAGGTTTGCTGGCAGGATGTGTGACCCTGTACAGGACCCATGCTGGACCAGTCTGCTCCTGAAGGGCTGCATCCCATGGGAGGGAGAGATGGGGCAGAATGTGAGGAGTTGTCCCTCTGAGGAAGAAGGAGCAGCAAAGACAGTGTGTGAACAGACCAGAGGCCCCATTCCCTGTCCTGCTATGCTGCTGTCAGGGAGGAGGTAGAGAAAGTTTTATTTTGTAATTTATTTTGAAATCTCCTAGATTTCACCTGTCAGGCACCCGAGAGCTTAAATTGCACAGTGTCTCTAAACATGCACACAATTAGAGATGCAATGTTTTTGCCCAGAAGACTCAAAAACTTCATAGGATCAACGTTTCACTGTTGTTGGAAATTCCAGAGGTCCTAAATGTCTAATTCAGCATTCCTTTATTTTTTAGATATTTTTGTTTTGTGAAGCCATCATGTTTAGCACAGCTGAGGCCCCTCAGCCCCACATCTCAGGGCCATATGGTAAGAGCTGTACCCCAGTTACCCTGATTTAAAGCCAATCCACATCCAATGTGTGTGGATTCACCTGAAGGACCAGGACTGGATTAGGCAAAGCAAATAAAATGGAGTACGTAATTAAGAGAAGGATGTATTAAATAAGACCCTACAGGTATTTTCCAACTCCAACAGCTAAGACTCACTCCCTTTCCCCTCTCCAATAAGATCTGAGGCGATAAAAAAAATCTCCCAAGACCTCCCTCTTTCACTAATGTCCAAAATGGTCTTTGTTTGCGTAGATACAACGTAGAAAGATATAAAAATAGGTTTAAATTAGCATATTGCCAAATTGGTCTACTGTAACAAGTGCTTTGAAGTCTGGCATGCTGACTGATTCCCCACAGGAAGTTGAGTACTCTGAAAACAATTAAGAACAAAAAAGGGGCGGGGGGGAGGAGAGAGGGAGCAGGCAAGTACAGTAGTTAAATTAAGCAAAGTGAGCCTTGGAATAGTCAAGGGACTAAACAAGCCATCGAATCACTTAATAACAGCTCTTCTTTAGCAGTGGAGATAGAAAACACCGGCTGGATTTTTAGAAGCAGAGACATTAAGGTTTGAAAAAGCAGAAAGACAGAAGTTTAAATTAAATAAATGAAAATTACTTCAGAATATAATAGAAGGTAATAAGGCACCAAAACTGCCAGTAGTTTAGTAGCTAATCCTGCACTCTAAAATTGATCCTAATGTAAAAGCATTGTGCAATTTAAAAGTAATGAACATAATAATCCCTGCCATTTTACATAATAAATAAATCTTAACTATGTTTCCAGTTTGTATGAAGCCTTGTGAAATGACGGTTTTGGATGTAAAAAAAAATCCAAATGTTTGTTTCACAAGGATATTCTAGTGATTCTAGTGAAATATGTTCTGAGAGAGAAGGTTAAAATATATTTTACAGGCAGTACTGAGTAAACATAACTATATCTGAAAAACCACACAAAAAGACAGACCTCTCAGATTTTACTATAAACATTTGACAGTGTGGAATACCTTCTCTGTAGCATTTTGCCTGCACTGAAATGCACAATCACCTACTGAAAGATGATTTCTGTTATTGTTATCACTGTTATGGTAGCGTGCAGGAGAATTGCTGTATAATTAGGAATATTATCTCTCCCAAAGAAATCCTGGGATTTTTAAAAAACTTTGGAAAGTAACTTTTGATAAAAAGACCTGAGTAATTAATGCTTCTGGTTGCCAGTGGGAGTGTGCAGACTCCATCCTTGGAGATGTTCAAGGCTGGGCTGGATGAGGCCCTGAGCTGGTTCACACAATTTATGTGTGATTTGCTCCCTCACCACTCAGAGCCCGTTCAGTTTGGGAGAGCTCCAAACACTGGGGTTGTAGGACAAGGCAGGAGACCCATGCTGACCTCAACAGCCTGAAGAATCACCTTTATTGTACAGTAACTGTTCCCTGAGAATGTGTTATTACAGATGCTGCTATAGGAGATCAGTAAGCATTATCCTGTCAGAATAGCAGCTTTGAGAAAATCCAGCTGCCTTGAATACTGATTCGTGGCACTGCATTCCCAAATTTAGCAACCAAGGAAAAGCTGGAGAGCTTGATACCGACATTCACACTTCTGGCCAGAGGAACATGTATGGGAAAGGATAACTGGAAGTGGGAGAGCTACAGAACTCTCTCAGAAGGGATTTTTTGCACCAGTCTCACTATATTTCAGTTCCTCTTTGGACTCTGTAACCACTACATAGACTTGAAAGCAGCAATACTATAAAATGAAAAAAAACTAAGTAGTGATTATTAAGATTCTCTGTAAGTAAAACAACACAGTCTAGAAAAGCTAGAGAGGGAACACTATTCAAGGTGAGGCTGGAAAGGATGGTGGAGATGAAATTTTGTCTTGAGGGTGAGACTCCACTCAAATGGTTTTTAGCTCCCTATATATCAAGAACCTTCTTCGTTTTGAAAAGCATTATCCAACTTTCATGTCTAACCTCAATTTCCAAATTTTACCACGTTTCCTGGTCATCTTGGGGCATCTTTGTCAAGTTCACAGACAGGTGAGGAGAAAGGAGAAGGGTGTGAGCTGTGATTCTGGGAGGTTTTGTGGAAGAGGGCAGAGAACAAAATATCCTCCAGACTTGCACTACTCAGGCCAAAAGCCACCACACAAATCTGACCATGTCCCCTTCAAGCTTAAAAATCAACTCAGCTGGAACTCAGACATTATGAACCATCAGCATTTGCTACCATTCCTTCTATTGATTGTTCTCAACTTTTTATTTGTTCCTCTTCTTTTTTAATATTATGTATGATTCTTTCGTATTATGTATGATTCTTTTATATTATGTATTAATATTACAGTACCACCTATAGCAACAAATTAAAATTGCAGCTTCCACCAGAATCATCCTGTTACAGAAGGTTCTGTACCAATCTCACTGTTAATAAGACACAGTCACTTGCTCAAAACTCCCAAAAGGAAGGTGACAGAAACAAAATCAAAGCAAAAAAGAAGTGGCCCAGCTTGTGTCACACAAGAAAAGCAGAAAAAGTTTCCCAGTTCCAAGTCCAAGGTATCACATTGCTTTACACTTTCTTTGGCACCTTGCCTTTATGTCTCTTCTTATCTTGCAGCTGAACATTTATTCTTATTTGTGAGTGTGTGTGGTATACAACTCAGCCATGTAAACATGCAATATCAGGAGTTTGCATTTGTTGAAGCATTTTTTATTAATAGAAGTTTGGGGACTGGAGACAGAAGCACAGATCTTTTATGTGACTTGGTCAGAAATAAAACTGGGGTAGAATACAGGCCTTTTGGTGCTGCAGTTATAAAACTTTTAGGTTTTATGAGCAGGAGCAAGCAGCTACTACTCTTGGTCAGAGCTGCTTGTAACCTGATTCTCACAGCATCAAGGTCTTGCTAATAAAACATATCTGCCAGCATTTGGTACCTCCTCATTATGACTACATAAAACAGCTCCATGAGTAGGCCAAATGATGCTACAAAGAAGCTTCAAGACCCCACTAGATAAAACTTCTTCATTCACTAAAGTCAGATAGGGTCCTGCCAGGGGGGGAAAAAAAAAAAAAGAAAAATCAAACAGGTTTCACTTTGCATGCATTCCTGGTCAGCACTAAACATTTTTCTAGGTAGCAAGGATAATACAGGAGATTTTAAGTGCTTTCTTTGAAAGTAGAAAAATATATCTTTTAAGCAGTCAAGCGTTAACTGTTAGAATTAAAAATATCTGTTCCATATGTTCAAGTCCCAAGTAAAGTAATATTAAGTATGTAGAAGAAAGTTCAGGTAGGAAGAGCAAATGATTAAAATAAAAGTCCCTTGGGTCAAAACGCGAGCGCAGTGGACATAGATAAAATACCAGGGAAAGGAGATGAAATACAAACAGGATGTGCTGTGGTGTCCAAATGAGACACATTACTAAAAAAAGTATTGCATCATTAACCTCTCCATCAGCTGCCTCTGCCACAGCTGCAGTGGACTTTGTGTTGCCCACACCTTGGAGAATACGAGAATCTTAGATCACTCTCTGGTATGTTTGCTAGTCTGACTTTAATACTTCAGGTTTGATCATGAATTTTCTCTCTCTCTCCTCTGTTTTGAAGAGAAACAGCAGTTAACTTAGCAGTTCAGAAATTATTTCAGCCATGTGATGGGCTCAGTGTATGTCTGAATAGTTGGTATCTTCTGCATTGATATTCCTGGTCTTCAGTGGATGTGATACGTGCTGTCCACCAGTTGTGCTGTAAAATCCACCCATTGTAAAAATATTAAAATATTTCTTACAAAAGAATATAATTTGATTTCTCAAATCAGAGAAATTTAATGACTTTTTATTAAAATGGTTTCAAAGACTATGTTTAAAATACAAACTTTAACAAACTTTATTCAGTTTCTAAATTTACTGGTTTTGGAGGTTGTTATAAAATCCACTCAGTTTGTCTATCTTACAGCTGAGTTCATTCCATGCAAATTTGCAGACAAAATTGTTAGCAACTGAAAGAGTTAAAGGAAAAAAGACCTTTTATTCCCACGTTCTGAAACACACAAAGAAAATGTGGATCATTTGCTTTGAGTGCTTTGGGTTTGGTCATATCCACTCCTTCATTTCCATGTCAGCGAAGTCGTTGGCTTTCACACACAGACAATAAAAAAGCCACCAACAAGAAGGAGGAAAACACGATTCTCTTGATAGCAATCCCACAGAAACTGGCAAAAGGACTTGGGGATGTGTCCTCTTAGCCTGTTTGTTTTTAATTGACCAGATTTCCAGTTGAGAGTGGCCCTTTTAGCAGCGCACAGAACAAAGACAGCACCACATGGCCAGCAGGGTCTATCTTAAAGTGGTGCTCTCTCATGTCCCCTGCTGAGGATTGCACCATATGAGCCATCAGTAACACCAAGTCAAAGGCCAAGAGTCAATAAAGCTCTTGCTGGGATCAAGAATATGCAAACAATGGAGCAGCCACTTCTAGGAGTGGTTACAGCAGAGGTAGTGCTGAAGTTAGGTGGCATCTAGTTTTTTTTCCTCTGAAATTTTATAGAATACAGTATTTTCTCTGGACACTGTTGCTGGCAGTAAATATTTTAGTGCAGGCTGTATTCTGCACATACTTAGTTAAATGAATGGAATGTGACAGAGACTATTTGTCTAGGTACAAAGCCTGTGAAAGCTCTGGGAACAGTTCTGCTCAATTCTCTGGTTGCTGAATTAGGTCTGTAGTCAGCACGTTGTATCCAGATATCACAGCAATGAGAGCTGGATAATTTACATACAGTGTCCTCTTTCATTACACACACTCATAAAAATACACTTTTATTTAGTGCACTTGAACACATCAGGACTAACCTTCCCTTCAGTCATGTACATGTACCTGGAGTTAAATATTCCTCCTGTGGAGGTTCACTGAGAACAGGCTGTTATTTCAGAAGGAAAAGACCTACAGAATTTCACAGGGATTGCTGCTTTACTTGGTCCTGCTTACATTCCTGCTATAGGATTTAGGTTTAGATTAAGGTTTCTGCAGGAAAGATTTTTTTATGCATATCCTGGAATAGTTTCTCTAAATCCTGCTAGCTTGTTTTGGAGGGTGGGTTCCTCCATAATTCATGCACCTACAAGACTTAACTGGACAAATTAAAGAAATAATATAAAGCCCCTTGCAAGGACATTATTTCTCTGACTTTAACCAACTCTTTGTTGCCATCTGTCCCTGTACATGACTCATCCCATTCTGCCACATTACCATTGACAAGGACACATAAAGCCACAAAAGGAGTTGATGGGCATTCACTCCAGAGCATTAGTTACCTTGCTCCATGCTCCTGAGATCTGACTGTGCCTTTTGACAGCTCTCCAAGCACATTTCCCCATTTCTAGAATGAAACTGAACCTTTGCACTTTATTATTATTATTATTATTATTATTGTTCTCTTTCAGCAAAAAGGTAATTGGGCATGAAAAGTTCAAATCCATTAAATAAAAACTCAATTTAAAATATTTTCCATCCACCAAGCCAGCTCCTATTCATTATGCTGACACTGTACTCCACCTCTGTGCCAAGTGGATCACTCAAAGATGCCCCCCACCACTTCCCTGGCATTTTGTGTGACAAGTAAATCTGCTGTGCACACATTGCTTTATAGGGCATCCCAGTTTTTTCAAATACAAGCAACATTTTTTACAGCACCTTTAAATTCCCAAGTCGAATTTTGTAACTATCAAGGTAATTTGAAGTAAACTATTTGTGCTGAGTCTCTCCTCTGGATATTGTGGCAGACAGACACAGCTTCTGAGTTTATTTCTGCTTCTTTACTCACTTCAAGTTTTTGAACAGCCTTAGTCCCATTCAGTTTACTGTTAAATACAAATTGTAAAATGTGTTTACCCATCAAAAACAATACCAGGCAATTAAAATAAAAATGGCATCATTCTCTAAGAACCTCAGCAGAAGAATTCAGATGTTGCAGTTACCTGGTGCCTTGCTAATTTAGAAAAGCAAAACAATACAAAACATTCTAATGTTTCTGCCACAGGTTACATATTCTGTTTTCACAAAGGTCACTTTTTCCATAAAGTTTTTTTTACTACAAGTTTACTGTACAGAAATACTCTTTTGTCTTAATATCTATTATAAATGTCTTCTTTAAATCTAGCAAAATATTTTCCCCTTACAACTTAATCTGCCAGAGATGCAGAGCGCAGCTACTTTATTCTTCACAGGTCGAGTCTTGAATCCTAATAAAAAAAGCCAAAGAGGGACATCTAGTGGTACCATTCACAAAATTAAGGAGAGGGAGGAAAAACCGACTGCCATTCCCATGGATCTGAGGTAACTGCTGGCTTCTCATTGGGAATGAGGAAAGGTTGAAGGGAAGACTTTCAGCATAACAGAATAACAGGAAGGGAATATTCTGTCAAATAACAGAGAGGAAAAATCTGGTTATTATACCCTTTTCTAACTCACATTCCCACTTACAGTGGGAATAACTGTGAGTCTGCTTTTCTTGGAGAATGTTGGATTCCTCTAAATGAACTGAATCTAGATGAAAGTACCATAATCAAACAATGCTGCCACTGAACCCCAGATTTGAATAACGAAACTGTACCCTGGCTTTCATTTGCAAAATCATCCTCAGGAAAACCAAGAGGACCTGCAGAACTAATTTCATCTACCTTGAAAGTGGGTACATCAAACTCAACCCAAGGGCCAAGCACCAAAATAAATTTCAGTCTAACAAAACTTCTGAATGCTCACCCGATGAGAAAAAGGATAAAATTTAGTGTTTACCCCTTATATCATCAGTGAATATGTCATTCTAATCACCACAAAGTACTCATGCAAAATTAGTGGAATAAGTTGTCTGTCAGCTAATGAGGCAGAGCAGCAGCACTGGAACCCTCTCCCAGCTGGAGACAAGGAGAGAACAGCAAACTCCAAATTGCTAGAGAGTCAACAAAAGCTCATGAGCTACATGGTCCCAACTAGCTTTAGAAGCAGAGTATTCACAACAGACTGATTCTTGTGAAAAAAACCCTTTCAAGAGTACAGAAGGAGCTCTCACATGAGACTTGCCAGCTCTACTCTCTGAAAAATGCAGCCTGTAAGATGGACCACACCTGGTCTGATGTGAAAATCCCATAATAAACAACTTTCCACTGTACAGGTGCCAGTATTAAATAAACGAGGTGGTCATGCACACTTAGAACATAACTGCAGGCTCTGTAAGGAAAATTGAGGTTTTAGTGTCACTTTCTATCAGAAGAGGAAGCAGATTAAGTTCTACCTTTACAGCAATTATTTAGGTCTCTTAGATACTTAGAGACTAAGGATTTTAAACTTACCTTGAGCACTTCTGTGGCAATTCCACATGCACTAATCCCTACAGCTCCCACAGTGAGGGTTAAAGAGACAAAGCTCAGAATTTTTTCCAAGAAAAACAACCTCCAGAGCTGATGCCTTCCTGCCCACCTCCCAAACTCACCCTTCTGAAGGTCCTTTCTGGTTTCCATGAAAGCATTGTAGTGAAAAGCAATTGTTTTATGTAAATTTGAAAGCAAGTGCCATATAAAACTTTCCAGGCAAAAAGGAATAATTGTCCTTTCCCTGTTGCAGGTGTGATGTCATTTTGGGGTCACACAATGTCAAGTGCCACCTCCCACTGCAGTGGTCTGTGTACCACAGGTGCCTTAAGGCAACTGATTAAACAGAATTAGCTACACAGCCCATGGCTCTTCTCCATCCTGATTTGAGGTATTTATAATCCTCTTTGCAGTTACTTAATGACTGGGTACACCAAGAAAAACATTCTTAAAAATGAATTTGTTTTAAAGAGATAGTAAAGCAATTTTATAAAGCAGAAAGATTCCTCTCTTATCACACTTCATCTACCAGTCTTCATCCAGTTTGCTCCTTGATGCTATTCTAAGCTATCATTTCCTTCCTTTCAGCTCTCTCTCTTCTTTTTTCTCCTCATTTTTTCTACAGGACTGACAGTACCTTCTGAATTTCCTCCCCCTCACTGGACAAGCAGTACCCACAAGACAAACAGTCTTCTTTTTGTCTCTTTTTGGTTTTTGGTAGTAAAAAGACAGGTTACTCTTCTTAAGCTCTCTCTAAGTTCTCCCACATATGAGAATAAAAGATAAAAGAATGATGCTGTCAGTGGTGATGCACACCAGGGCCCAACAGCAAAGAACCAGGTGTAAAAGCATTCAGTTGTGGAGATTGTGGTCACTGCTAAATTGGAGCAGAGTGCTTTGTAGGAGGAAAATTTCTGATTAAAATATTTCATATTCCACCTTGCACTGCAATAATGTAGTAAGAAGTGCCTCAATTTAAAAAAAAAAATTAAAAAATAAACAAACAAGCAAAAATACCCCACAAAAACAACAAAAAAGCCAAAAAAAACAAACTATGGTGCGTTTAAAGCCTAAGTTTATGTAAATATACACCAGAGAAAACCAATGTCATAGAAAAGAGTGAATCAGTGCCTGTTTTCCAAAGTCTCTGAGTGAGGATCACACCTTTCTGGAAGTCATGCTGAACTAACCTCAGCAGAAGGGCAGCCATTCCATGGCATCCTTTCCACTAGAGGTCAGGCTGAAGGAGTTAATGATCTATTTTAGCCTTCAGAATCTGTGAGTGGGAGTCACTAATCAAGATTTGGAAGCATGAATATCATTTAAAGGGAATCACAAAGAGCTATTAGGTTTCTGAGTGTCCAACAGCCTGAGCTATTTAATCATAAGAGTATTTTAACACCTGTCAATACAACCTTTCAGAGAGCACTTGGTGCCATCTCAGTTGGCAGGACAACATTTGGAAAAATGAAAAGTTCTTAATCTTCAGCCTTGAAATGAAAATTCCATTAGCTTGAAAAATGACAGACAACATTTTAAAAACTATATTCTAAAAGTTCTGTTTTTTATTTTTCCCTCTTAGAAAAGACATACATTACAAGCATTTTCCATGAAAAACCTAGATTGAATTTGTTTCTGTAAATAATTATGAATAGACACAGCTAAGCAATAATCAGCTTCAGGTAAATAAAATATTTCCAAACCCTAAAGTGATTTGAGTTAAGAACCCAGGCTTTTCTTCTTCTGTGTTTTGATGACAAGTAATTCCGTCGCTTACAGAAACATTGACCCAGCTTCTTGAAATAAATACCTTGAAGGCGGTGAAGCTCAGACACAAACTTGTTTCTGAAAATTCCAGGAAATGTTTAATGTATCATTTATAGTTTCAAACACTTTCTTCATTGTGACAGGACAAAAAGTCATGATCAAACAGCAAGTCCTAGCTCAGAGCTCTTCACCAGTCATCATCTCTCCCAACAATTCAGTGCCTTCAGTGTATGTGTCTGCAGCCAGGAAAACCAGCACAAAGTAAATTTGCCCAAAGGCTTGTAAGTATTAAAATTAACTGAGGAATTGCTCAGATTTGCACTTCTGAAACCAAAGCAGTCCATGAAATTCCCCCAGAGATGAAATCAGCTAACCAGGTTATGTCAGCTGGCATCTTGAGGTGCTTCATGGTCAACTGTTAGATCTACCTCAAAGATACACAATGTACCTGGGAGAAGAACACAAAATGCCAGGAATAATGAGCAGAGAGAAGAAACCCTGTAGCTTCTCCAGTTGCCCAAGACTGGTGGTGGGAATAAGGGACATAACAAACAGAAATGAAGCATAGAAGCTGATGGTTTGACCTCCTTTTACATGGAGCAGCCCTTTCTGTACTTTCCCCAGGTCAAAGGGAGCACACCTGCTGATAACAGTCAGTTGTTTCATCAGTTACAGGTTACCTCATTCAATGATTTTGCAAGAGAGCCTGATACTAGCAGGCTGAAATCCACATGCATGTTCTAGAAGGTGAAAATTCAGTTTAGCTGAGTAATAAATTCAATTTCCACACTCTTTCTTCTTTGCTAGACCTTTCAAAATTCACAGCTGTACAGCAGGCAAGGTGCACCTCTACAGGGCAGGGACCAGAGAAATGCAAGACCTGTGTGACAAGGACCAAGCCAACACAGTTTATGCGGAGCTGGCAGTCAGCGTTTGACGGAATCTGGTAAGGCACATTTCCCAGATTGAGCACATACCCCGCCCAGATGCACAGATGGTATTTGTGGGAGCAAAGGAAAATAAAATATAGGTTTAAAATAAATGCAAGAGAAACACAGAATAATATTGAATCACTCTAGGTATTTCTAAGGGTTTCCATTTATCTTTTCTGCTTCTCAGCACATAGCGAGTGTATGTTCTGGGCTTTGAAACCACTGAGCAAATGGAAGGGATTTAAAACCAGTTTTGTTTCAAATATAAGATCATAGAATTAAAGACAGTCTCCAGGAATGAGATTTCTGTACAGAAGCTTGATGCAAAAGGAATTCAAAATGCTGTTCCTGCATATGTCTGGCACTGACAACCAGGCTCGTCTGAAGAGCCTTTTCCATGCTAAAGGAGAGGACTCGCTCTGCTGCTGAATTTCAGATGGGGCCCTCTGCACGGTGGCTACATTCCCTTTGTTTTAAATGGATGGAAAGATACACAGCTGGGAGGAAGAGGCAAGCTACTAAGTAGTGAGGAATTAATTTGAGATGCTGTTATCATGATATAAGGAAGCCAGAGTAGCCACAGACACGAGAGCAGGCAGGCTGACTGTGACAATGACTGGTTTGGGACACAGTTCCAGGCTGCAGCCTTGCTCCTCCACCCTCCACCACTGGTCCTTCTCAAACCAAAGAGCTGGTGGCCTTTGTTACAATGATACCATCTATGGATGATAAGCTTGAGTAGCTTCACTCAAGATCCCATAAAACCTAGCAGAGGAAGAAGGAACAGGAGGAAAACAGCACAGGTTGGAAATGATGGAGAAAGGTGAGAGAAGAAACACAAAAGCCCATGTTCCCTGTTGGAACCTCTGCTAACCCAGACGTGTTGATGTGTGCTTACTCTGCCATGTGAGGAGCTGAAGCTCCCCAAAAACCAACTTCTAATCATCATCTCATCCTCCTTCTAGAGGACCCAGCTCTTTGTTATTTTACTCATTAGTTAGATTTAACTTTTCATAAATCAATGTTAACTTCTTGATTTCAAGTTCCACCCTCTCTTCTTTAGTAGACACAACTTAAACACTACACTTAAATTGCAATAAAAATCCTCTTTCTTTGGATTAAACCTTCCTCTGAATTCTCCCCCATTCCTCCTTCCACCCTTCTGAGTTGCAGCCCAACATAGCACTGCACCAACTTCTACCTCACAACTGTGGGTAGGTAGGAAAGCCCTCCAGTGTTATTTCTTACAGTATTACAACTACTGCTGCCATGCAAAAAGCAAAACAAAATCTTTGACATGTGGAAGCAGCAATGAGAACTCTCCATGTGCTCTCTGTGCCATCCCTTAAGGGCACAGCTTTTGGGATAGGGAAGGAAACCAAATGTGTTGTGCTCCAACTTCTGCCACTTAAAACTTCTCAATGACCAGCACACTAAAAAAACTACATATAAATACCTTAATAATACATTTAAAGACCTAACTAGGTCACTTGAAATCTCATGCTATTATTTAAGCCAGAGCTACTAAAGAACCCCAAAATAACCAACCAAACAAAAAAAAAGCTGAGGAAAAGCCTTTAAAGAATATATTTCAAATTAACACATCATAGAAAGATGTAAGCGAAGAGCAAAATTTCCTATCAGAAACATATTTATGACAGTATGACACACAAGCTAATTATATATGTACATCTGAATTACTTGATAGCTACATTTGCAAGTGTCACTCATTTTATGCTGAATTTATTCAAAAATGGGAAAAAAAATCCTCTACAAAGGGTTTATCCAGTCACAAAACCTACACTTGCAGGAACCTCAATAAAAATAATTACTTCAAATTTTTACCAGTGTCTCCAAATAGAATTTAGCACAAATACTTTCTTGCTTTTTAATCTATTCAACTGAAAGAAACGGAGCTGCAACGGTTTAGGTTTTTTAATCCCAAAGTGGATTATACAAACATTTTCATCAAAGATTTTTTTTACAAGACCAGCGTTACTGGTTATATCTTATTATTAAGGTAAGCTTTCTTCAAAGAACTGTATGATTGGAATCTCTTCCTGATACATAGTGACATGCTATTTGCTGGCTGCAGTGAGAAGAGTCAAAATGAAAACAAAAATACAAACAGGCTTTTTTTTTAATCTTGTCTTTATTGATTTAGACTTCAGAGCTACAGCCAAAAATAGTGCATCTGTAGAAAATTATCAAACACTCTATCAATACAGCATCATCGCATGTTTAGAATTGTAAGCGCTTGACAAATCGCAAAGGGAACATCCAATCTAGTATTTGGCAGTGCAACCCATGAACAGGGAATACAGGGAGAAGGACTCTTTTTTCTCCAGAAAAGAAACACTTCTGAACAGGAACAAAAAGCTTTTGTTAAAAAAAAAAAAGAATTCCAGTTACCAGGGAAGACTCATTGGCTTGCAGAAGACATCATCGTACAGCGCTGGAAACTTTGTGTGGAATGTCGAAGGGGGCACGGAAGCTACGGCTCTGCTACAGGAGCCATGCTGTCTTCAGGACTTTGTAGGCCATGGAGAAGGTGACTGAGTAGCCAACTGCCCAAGACAAACCTCTGCCAGGCTGGGGAAGAGGGATCAAGTAGGCAAAAGTGTGGAGGATCCTAGCCCCTGCGAACATCCTGAAGTGCAGCAGGGCTGTGGACAGCTCAGGGCCGCTCAGAGCATACAGCAGTCCGATGCCAACAAATGGGACAATATTTTCCAGGTCATTCAGGTGGCCTCTGGAGAAAGAAGCAAAGTTATTTTAAAGTGTTATGTTTTGTTGAATAAACCACTTCAAGCCTCATTATTTTTCAGCATCTTCAGAGCATGCTACTATTCAACAACTCTTGGTTTCCTCTGCAGAGGGGACTTGATTCAGCTACTGAAATGATTTTGGCATGTTCACCTGACATCACTCCGGTCTCTCCTGCTGCACCCCACATTTTTAAGCTTCTGATCTTCTGTATGAAAGGTATTAGTTTTTCTCCAGGATCTTGGTAATACTAAGGACTTACATGAGGTGTCTGAGTGCAATGGGTGACTTTGCAAGAATGCAAAGTCAGGGAAGAAAAGAGGTAGCTGTTTTCTTGGAGTCTCTCTCCATTAATGTCAATTAACTGGAGGACTGTGACTGAAACTATTACAATTCATGGCCCAGATGGTCTATTCTAATCCCATAAATCCAGTTCATGGTGTCCATAAAGAAAATATGAAATATCCTACATAGGAACCACTCCATCAAATGTTCATGAAGTTCCATCATCTTGAAGAAGGTTATTTTTGAACATCGAACAGGTGTGACAGTTACGCTTTTCGTTCATTTTCTTCACTTTAAGCACTAAAATAGCTGAAAAAGTGTTTGAATTTTTGAAACCATAATATAATTTACTAAAAATGTGTTGAGACTGAACTCTATTTCTTGAAGCGTTCTTTCACACCCCTTCCTAAACCTTCCCAGTTCCCTTCACCTCTTTAGATAAATTATAATTCCAGCCCTATTTACTGATTGAAACAATGTCTAAGCCTTACTAATGATGTCAAATTTCAGAGCCAACTGGAATCAGGTCATGACACTGTCTTGCAGCTGCTTTTAGAATATATTTATCATTACAAGGAAACACATCCCTCCAGATTTTTTATTCTCATCTCCCCTAAAAGTACCCTGAAGAAAGTAATCTTTTTTCTTGAAAAAAAAAAATCTTTTTTCCCCATAAACTGAACACATTCCAGTCACTTATACAAAAGAGAAGCTATGCTAAATTTATGTGGCATTATCTGTTACCATGAAGCTTGCAGAAGAAAATATAGAAAACTTCCACTAAGAACCACAGCTGGGTGGAAAATATGGATGCTGCAACACTAACATAGTAACTAGAACCAAGCTGACTTACTAAGTCTGGGGATCTCTGAAAAACTCCACAAACCAGGAAAACAGGATTTGATAATGCAGTGCTTTAAAAATGTGTTCTGTGAAAATGGCTGAGGTGGTTGTCATTTCTTTACCACAACAATTTGAGTTAAATGAGTCATAAAGTTAATCTCAATTCAGCTGGTCTCTTACAATTTAAGAGAAAGGAATTACCCTCCACCATGAAAGTTTCCATTTTTATGTAACACCCATGAAATTAAGCAACAGCTCCTTGAACTATTCAGAAAAGGAAGGAGCAGAACATCTTTACAGCCTACTTAGATCAGGCTCTTCTTTCTGAGACTTTAATCCATAAGAGGCATATAGAAATACACTTTGTGAAACAACAGCCATTATTTGCAAGGATGCAGTGTTCTTAAATCAGCACTGGTATATAATTTTCAAGATCTTCCCTAATGGAGGTTTAAATAAGAAGAGTTCACTGACATTCAAATTTTTGGTATAAAAATAAACTTAGCTTCATCAAGTAATAATCTTATGGAAAGCATTCCATTAAAGCTTTCCTTGTTAGCACAGGTGTATCAAACAGCATCCTGAAATTTATGATTTTGGAAACAGAAAATGTTGCCATGAGCTTATGGTTGAGCTTTACAGTGTTCTCACCACTCTGCCCATGCAGACAGGACGCTACCCAAGAGTTAGCTATTATAACCAGACAGTGGCTTATTGCTTTTAGAATCCAAACTGACCATTTGAATGTGGAATGGTTTGTTCATTTAAATTAATTAATGTATTAGATTGCTACATAAAGCACCATAAAACACACACAGGCTTGACAGAGAACAGGGTGAAATTAACTCCTTGATTTAATATTATTCTGTTATTTAAATTACTTTTAAAGGTTCCTCTGTATTACCTGCGTACACGTTCAACATCTGGATCAGTCCTCAGGTATTTCTTAGCACTCTCCCCTTTTCCAAATGATTCTGTATCTTCTGGGTTGACAAATGCCTGTTTCAAACACAAGCACACAAGTGACATTAGCAGCCAAAATGTTTTATCCAGTCAAGGCAGTTTGGTCACTCTTTTTACCAATGTCTCAATTTACACAGGGAATAATGCAACGTTCACTGCACTACTGCTTTCTTGAGCCCAGCCTGCACACAGCTTGCGTGCCGACAAATTAATGCAATGTAATTTATGCATTTAGATAAAAGCCTTCTTGTGATATGGACAAGCCTGCAGAAAAGCCAGTGGGCTGACAGACCATAGGCACCTACAAGGTAGGAGGTCTCAAGTCTCTCTTTCACCATTCCTGACAAGTTTTCCTAGAGTGTTTTTGGATTCCTTCCTTCTACAGAAGTCTACACAGCGATAGCATCCAACAGCCTTATTCCCATTCTCATTTATGACCAAGGAAGTGTCTCCCTTTCCTCTCAGGTACAAATTCTTACACTTATATGACCCATTATTACCTCAAAATACTGCCAGACACTACTTGAAAACAACATTTAATGCAGGCAGTGCGGACTGCAGTTGATTTCTCCCTGCTGACACATGTAGTAAAATGCATTCTGTGAATTGTTCAGGCTATGCAGATGTCAAGAAAGTATTTTGGTTTTAGGAAAGCTACATGATTTCTTTCCAGGGCAGCCTTGATCCCTATTTGTGAGATATCAGCCTCAGAATTCTAGAGGTGGGTTAACAGTATCAACAGCAACATTTTACATTCTCTTGCTTCACTTCTTTCCTGTTTTTTTCTCTTTCAATAATTTTTTTATATTAAATAGAAAATTAAAATTACTATTTTTTCTGTTTGTAATAGTACTAACAAATGAATTACTGAAGGCCCTATTGTCATCTGCATCCACTTCGATCCACAGAGCAGTTCAGCTGGGTTCTCCTGAAACCAGCAGGGACAAAAAGCAGAATTTCAGCAAAAGGACTGCACCAAAATCCTTGAAGCATACACCATCTTGCAGAAGCAGATCTCACAAAAACAGCCATATGAGGCCCACTCAGGGCTCTTTCAGCCCAGGACCAAGAGTTTCCTACAGAGGCCATGAGAAGATGCCTAGAGAAGACCAAGAACAAGGCAAACACAACACATTTCCTATGATCATTTTCCTCTAAAGTGGATGCAGCTTCTATGTTTAGTAAACCTCAGTGGATCTTTCTCATTTTTATCTAGCCCAAACATCAAACCACAGGTTTTCAAATATTTTCAGATATTTTCAAAATTGAAAATCCAATTTTCAGCCTGCCTCTCACTCTAGAAAAACAGTAATTTCTTTTCAGATAGTGACCTACCTGCTATAATAATCAGGGAATGCAAAAAGCTTTTTAATTATTGTATGAAAAGGCTATAGATGAATAAAAATTTATCCTCTCTTCTGACCCTACCAGTTGGTTATTCATGTAATATGGCTCCATATCACACTTTTGTTGCTTTATAAATTGGACATGAGCTTTCTGCAGAAGATAATGGAAATTACAGTTATGACAAACTCTTATTTAAAAATAATAGAAATCTTTTAGAAGAGTGAAGTCAAATGCAAGCATAATTTAGTCTCATAATTAGGTTAAAAATATTGTCCAATTGAGACCAGCAGAGCACCAAACTCAGAATCTCTCCAGGACAGGGAGGAAGAAGAAAATGAACAGCAGCAGTACTTGGAAGCTGAAAAGACATAGCTGTGATATATCTCTGTTTTTCAATACAAATGTCAGTCTGTTCTCCCAGCCAGTATTTCCAAGTGATTACCTTCCTTGTGATCCTGTAGTATGCTGTTATCAGACTCATTAGCATCATTTTTAGAAGAACAATGGCTGTGTAAGTAGCGTAAGCCCGGAAGACTTCATTGTCAATTAACTGGGTGGATTTGGCCATTTCTCCCCTTCTCACTGACAACCTCTAAAAAACATTAAAGTTAGTTAAAGATAACATCACTGCAATCCAAAGTTCTGACAACAGCTTTGTGTTAATAGCCTTGTTTTTTAGCATCACTGCAATGACAACATGATTTTGCCACTGTGGAAAGTTTCTTTTCAAACAATTCCCCCCCCCCCCCGCTTTTTTTTTTTCACAATAGCATAATATAATACCTTAAGTTGATAAATTAGAATATTTTGCTTCCATTATAAGTGCTTATTAAACTGTCAAAGTACAAAGTACCAAAATATTTAATGTAATTGCAGAAACAACACTTAGTCACAGAAATTAGTACTCTTTTGAAATAACACAGGGAGTTAGACCAATTTTCGACCAATTCATTTGAATTAGCAAATTTCACTAAGCAGTTACCAGGATAGAAGGAGTGTGTGACAACACTATGAGCACCACAGAATGTAAAGAGGAAAATTAGTATTGCCTACCCTTTTTTGTGTGCAAAATGGCACAATTATAATGACACTTCAGCTTTCAAACTAACCAGTATCTTCCTACCCAGCAGTAACTTGTGATCAAACCGAGTTGAACATGCATTTTCCCCCTTTGAGACCTTGTTCTTAAAAATTGCTTTTAGCATGACTCACGGGCAAAGATTAAGTTGTAATGACAAAAAGGAGAGGACTGGTTCTGCTTTTATCATGGGAGGTTTAAATTAATGAAGTCTCTTTCCAGTGTGATCGTACCAAACTCACAGTCCTATGGAGGTGGTACCTTTTATCAACACCAGAAAGTTGAGAGGAGCTGAGGAGTGATGCAGGTGAAAAAAATAAAATATAAAAATTGTGCACATTCAATTTTTGCCCTGCACAGACCCAGCCTTTTGCCTCACCAAGCGCTTCAACCACACACTTAGTGACTAGCAATCCATACAAATAGGATGTCTTAGCTTCACTAGAGACCAAAATAAATTAATTTTTTTGTTACAGCTTACTTAATTCCTGTGATATAATTTTAACACTAGTAATAAAAATGTTAATATTCACTTGATTACAGTTTTAACAAGCTCCCATCTTGCTTTCAGCACAGTCAGCTATTGTCAAACAAGGGGAACTTGATGAGCAAAGAGGACTATGGAAGACTTGCCCTGAAGCCACGTCCTCGGTGAGGAAGTGGGCAGGATGGAGGTAAGCAGCTCCAAAAAAAAATTAAAAATCTAGCCTTGCCTGGACCTGTCTGTTGTAGTGATGGGATTCTGCTCCCTCTTTTATCCTTTCTGAAACAGCTCTTGGGTCGCTGGGCCCAGCACAGGGTCTGTGGTCCATGGCAAATTAACTCAATGTAACTCTCCCTCCTCTCTCACTACAGTTCCCAAGACAAACAGCGACTTGGAGAAGACTTTTCTCAGAAATGGACAGTAACTGTTTCTATTCATTTTAACAACCTTGTTAGAATGTTATAACAGAACTATCCTGCTACTTTTAACTTTGTATCACACCAAAAAAGCACACAGCGTCTCACGCAACAAAAATAAAGGAAATCCACGGCGTTAGAGCGCTTTTCCCTAAACTACGCTGCAAATACATGCGAGAATGATGCCAAGGCATTGGCATGGGACACTGCTCAGCAGAATCTTTGGCTTTCCTCCACATTATCCATTTTCCCTCGCTGCCCCGTGCCCTCTCCGAGCTCCCAGAATGCCCAGGACCTGCCTCAGCACAAAATGGAAGGGAAAAACTCGGGATTTCAGCACCCGCAGAAACCGCAAAAACAAGCCCTAAATACGCGAACAGCGCGGCGTTTTGAATGCTATGCTACATTACGGCTACAAACAGCCTGATATACGTGGGTAATTAAATAATTATAATGGTAGGAGTAATGGTATGTCTCCGTAGCCCCGCTGTGCGGGCTCGGAGCTCAGACGCTCTCGCCTCCCCCGCCACGCCACTGTTTTGTGCGTGTTTCAAACGCGACTTCTCCCAGCGCCGTCTGGCCCCGCTCCCAACCCAGCTGCTGATTCCTGCGGGAGATGCCGCCAGGCCGAGTCCCCTCACACAGCACAGCACAGCACAGCGCCCCGCTCCCGCTGCACCGCCCGCAACCTCGGCCGTGCCCGCACCTCGGCCGTGCCCGCACCTCGGCCGTGCCCGCACCTCGGCCGTGCCCGCACCTCGGCCGTGCCCGCACCTCGGCCGTGCCCGCACCTCGGCCGTGCCCGCACCTCGGCCGTGCCCGCACCTCGGCCGTGCCCGCACCTCGGCCGTGCCCGCACCTCGGCCGTGCCCGCACCTCGGCCGTGCCCGCACCTCGGCCGTGCCCGCACCTCGGCCGTGCCCGCTGCGATCCGGGCCCCGCCGCTCCTGCTCCTCGGCCCGGCCCCGCCTCGCCCCGCCGGCCGCGGAGGCGGGCCCCGCCCGGGCCGCCCTCACAGAGCACCGCGGGCTCGGGGCGGCGGGTCAGGCCCAGAGCCCGGCAGAGCTGCGAGAAAGAGAAAGGAAAAGCGTGGAAAAGAAAGAGGAAAAGCCCTGCTGTCTGAACAACCTTGGACAGGGGGGAACCAAAGGCTGTGGGCCACACGGGTGCTCGTAGTGACAGCCGAGTCCGGTGATTGTGAAAATTCCCAAGGGGGCTCAAAGCTTACCTAAAAGTCTCAATATTTCGTCCCCGCCCTTGTTCTGGTGGGCCTTAACTTTTACCACAGGGCAAGAAAATTAAACGTGCTTGTATTGGCAAGCCATCAGAGCTGTTCCAATAGATACACATCGTGTTGCTTTACAAAGTGGAACAGAAAATTAAGGAACTCTGCAGCTGACCACAGACTTCTACCAGTGTGCTACAAAGTGATGAACAGAGGGAACCCGGTCTCTGAGCTTCCCGGTAGTTCTTCAGAGAGAATTATACTATTCCCACAGCACTCCTCATTGACAGGAACAATGCTTGTGACTAAGCAGCTCATGATAAGCAGGACTGAAGAAGATAGAGATAAATGTACTCAGATGCCCAGCAAAGGTTTCTAAGCTAATCCTAAAGATGTGTACACAGTCAGAAAGGGATACAGTTTTTAAAGCTGCATTCTTATGGAAAAAATCTCTACTCTTATGTACATATATTCAACATTCAGTGATGTTATTTCTGTGCTTCATGTCATGTTCTGTCATGTCAAATATCTGTGTAACTCTTCTTAACACCATAAAACACAGCAAAACTCATTTGAGCAAGAACTGTAGCATCAGAACTGTTTTGAAATGTTGGTAGGAGTTGGGTTCAACAACCTTCGTTCTCAATAAGAACATGACAAAAAATGTTTCTGCTGAAGTCAACAAAAAACTCACAGGAGTGTGGGTCCATCCCAGGGAATGGATTTATTTCAAAAAACACAGAAGAATTTCTGCAGCTCATGCCTTAGTTCAAGGCAGGAATTGTATCTTCATAGTTTTTTTACCATGCCTAACACATATCATAATCACATGGTGTGACTGAAATAAAACTGTAATTATCTTCTGTTACTTTTTTTTGTTTGGCATTCTAATCCTTATCCACAGTCAGTTTAAAAAGCAGATAAACCTATTAAGTTAACGGTAAAACTAAACACATTATTATATTTGAGAGGAAAGACTCATAATTGAAATACAAAAATTCTCAGAACTGCACCTGGAAACAACAGAAAAGCAGGAAAAAGGTGATTTTCATTCACTATAGGTAGGATATAAAACAAAGCATAAATGCATGTAGAAATTCTGCTATTTCCCTGCTTTCCTTTGGACTTCACATTCCACCTTTTCATATTCTGGAAATTCAGATTGATTTATGTGACTTTAAAAGAGCACTTGTGAAACTGAGAAAGCTGATATACTACTCTCAGCCTTTGCATTTTGAGGCAAATTTTGAGGCTTGTTAATTTTTTCCCGCCCTCTTTGAATACCCTTAATTCTAAGAAAGAAGATGAGGAAGGGAGAAGGACAGGAAGGAAGGAAAAGGAAGAAAGGAGAAAAGAGAAAGAATTTTGTGTTTAAAAGAAAAGAAAGAGGAGGGAACAGAAGATAAGAAAAAGGAGAAAAAAGAAAAGATAAAAGAAGGGCTAAAAAATAAAAGGAAAATATTTTAAAAAGGAAATAAAATCAGAAATAAATAAAGAAAATTTAAAAGAAACTATGAAATTTAAAAAGAAAAAAGAAAATTAAAAGCAAGACTGAAGTAAAGGTGGAAAAAAGAAGGAAACGAGAGAAGCCAAGATTTCTTGCAGACCCTAAACCACTTAAAAGGTTCAGGTTTTTGGAGGGAAGACTCTTAGAGGGCAGAGAATAAAAAGAGAAGCAAAGTGGAGCCATAGTCTGTAAAGCAGAAGTGAACTTGTGCCCAAGGTCTATTTTCTTCTCTACAGCATAAAGTGTGTGTAGAACATTTGGAAACTGATCTGAGTGAAGCTGGATCCATAACTGTGGTGATAGTTGCTCCTGAGGGGCCCATTCCCACACTTCTTACTCATGTGAATTGTCCCTTGGATGCTAATGGGATTACTCTTGTAAATCAGGGATGCCATATCAGCCCAGAGCCCAGGGTTATACTGATCATGAAGGGCTTGATCTTGCAAACCTCATTCATGTGAACAACCCATTTTCATGACCATTTTCCTATCAACTTGAAGAACTATCTGTGTAGCCAAAGACAGTAGAATCAGGACACGAGTTTAGGGTCAGCATAAAAGTAGGAATAAAAGAGTTTTTCATTTAACCTCCAGCAAGGAATGGATACTCCCCAAGAAGGCCAGATAAGTGCAGTCTCTTTTAACTGCAGGGCGGGCAAAAGAGAGGCAAGTATTGATCAGACTTGATCTGTCCTGTCTCCTTCTCTGGCTCCCTTTATTTACCATAATTAGAATGGTAAAGAAGGTAGCAAGAGAACATTTTCAGCACACCTTGAGCTTTTTTTCACCACCTCCTTGATAATATAAATCAGTTTTTTCTTCAAGCAGAACTGGCAAATTATGCCTGCTTCATGAAATAAACCAGTGCTTTGCAGAGTAAAACAGATCGTGAACATTAAGATCCAATCAATATTTTAACTTAAAATCTGAAATGCTGTTTAAATACCACAAGAAAAGTGTTACAAAAATGTTTAGTATGACGGACCAGAGTAATTTTTTGTGCTACTCTATTAAAATCTGCACCTTCTGGTTAGGAAGCACTTTCACTATATCAAATGTTGACACCTATGTAATTTCGCTGTGATTCACACACTTCCTCATAAGATCTCAAGCTGCCGTCTGGTTTCTCTAGGGAGCTGTTTCAAAAACAGCAAGGATCATTGTTCCTTTGGGAATTCTTCCTGCTGGATGCAGCTCAGTGAAGGCCTCTCTGGCATAAGTTGTCTTTTGGTAGAGCTTCTAACACCCGAAGAGCAGTGTCCATCCAGTCTTTTATCTATGCCACTATTTAGAAGACAACAGTTCATAGTATTGGGATTTGCCATTTTTTTCAGAATTTTAGATGCTCACTTGTGAGACAGAAACAATTTTTGAGGCGACCAGTCACAGTGGGTGGTGATCAACAGGCAGTGAGAGAAAAAGGATACAAACTCCATAAAGCACAGGATTGGTTACATCTGCTGGTTATATGCCCAGCTATACATCATTTATACATTGTGCACAAACCCACAAAGCTCATTTACTGGTCATTATCAAGTTATCATCTAAAGTTGTTTATACTCAAAAGTCAGGTGCAGAGCAACCATAAGATATAGTACAACACAGGAAAATTATCTGTACTCTGTGCCCTATCTGCTTGATGTCCCACATGAAGAACAGCTCAGAAAGGGATTGGCAGGCATGTAGGAAAACCTTTTTAGTAGGTCTATTGGACTTTTTTTATTTTTATTTATCCTCCTTGATTCCTTTTTCACTGCATAAGAATAATGCAACAGCCATCTCGCTTCTGAAAATAAGTCTGCACACAACCACCTTTGCAGCTGGCAGTAGTGCATGTGTGGTGAGGTGAGGTGTTTAAAGTCCCGTGCTGAACTGAAGGGGAAAGCTTCACTCAGCTTTTGGGATGCTATTTCAGCTGTACCATTGTTTTGGTTAGGAAAGCAAAATATTATTGCCATTAAAAGACATAAGAAAGATGATATATGCCCATAAAACAGATTTTGCAGCCACCATATTAGCTTTCTTTTAAACTAATGCAATGAGATTTTGTTAAACATTATTACATACAGCTAACAGAACAAAATCTGATCCTTTAAAATAACACTGAAGTAGCAGAAGGAGAAAGTATTCACTATAAAAGCAGAATGCTTTTCAAATTTCACTTCACAGATTGAAATGACAGAGTGTAGAGAGCAAAATGATTTTTAAGACATTGAGGTTTTGAGCATTTATATAAGAGTCCAGTGGGTTTTACTTTTTATTGTACTACTCCTCTGCTCCAGAGACACCAGGAAATTATAAAACTGGAGACCAGACTGGAAGATTTCTTGCCACCGTGACACTTCAACTGCACACAGAAGGCTTGAGTGAGCTACTGAGAAGACAGAGATGATAAAAAGTATCTAGCAAGAAGTTGCTAGCTTATCTCTGCAGGCAAGATATTTCTGTAAGTAAACAACAGACTGACCTTGTATGTCTATAGATAAATTGGTAAAGTTATAAAGTTGATTTCTGAAGCTCTCCCTGATCCTACATTGTACTACTCGTGTAAATGTACCTATTTATGTAGTGAAAGAGCCTGGCCCTGTGGATTGAGGCAAGCTCGTTTTCTCATGAGGTTTCTATGTTATTCTAGGATGGTGTGAACCTTTGGTTTCTGTTAATCTTGACTGGATTCATATCACAGCTGAATGTCAATAAGCTAAATGATCCCGTTGCACATTATTAGTCATCTAAAATTTCTTAACACTCTCTCTGTGTATATATATATAAATATATATATATAAATGTATCACTGATGGGATGTGAACCATGCTTAGCTAATAGAGCAGCTTCTGCCTGGCATTCTGGTGATGATTGTGAGAGCTGAAGTCAGGGAAAGAGATGGATACTATTACCCAGATGGTTATTTTTAAGGAGTAACCATCTGAAAGAATTAAAGTTCCATGTAAGCAAAATATTGATCAGTAGTAATCACTTGTCCTTCCAACAGGCTGGTATCATTATATGGTGAACTGTGTGTGAGATTCAGTGGAAGTTCTGCATCAGAGGATGTGGGGTGAAGAAACGGGCCCCCTAAATTTGGGGTGTCTATTTTCATCCTGCAGGAAAGGAAGACAGAAGATTTCTGCCTTCAGCCATTCAGCTGTGTCCAACTCCCAGACTGAAAGGAGCTATGTAATGAATGCAAAGTGAGTAGATTTTGCTAAGTTGGAAAAGAGTGTCCAGAAAGTTACATTTGTGTGTGTACATTGAGTTGTTCCTGCATAAGGGTTAAGAGGCAGGCTGTGTGAGGCAAATGTCACTGTTTTAAAAAATCAATTCTCTGCCTTTATAGTGCACTCTAGGTACTGTTAGGTATTCTGACAGTACCTTTGCAGTATGCAGAGCTTCCCCAGGTAGCGCAGCTATTTTTATTAGTAATCTCCCCTCCTTCAGCTCCCTGTACAGAGCCAAGTTTAGAGTCAGCAAAATTACTTGGAACCAGCTCATTTTATCCCCAACAGCCCAACCAAGCACAATTAAACTGTATTACCATACATTAGGCTTTGAAGGGGTTCCTTTAGTGCAGTGTATAAAAGTCTTTAAGGAGAGGCAGAGAGGCAAAGGGGAAGACAAACATTCTGTGTGTAACAGGTTAAAGTCCACGTCTGTCCATTGACTTCAGTTGGCCAGGGATGAATACAGACAGTTCAATACTTAACAATCAGCAGCTCTGCTTAGTCGGCAAGAAAAGAAACAATTTGAGGTCCAGAGCCTTCCCTGTGCTCCTTCTGCCTTCCTGAATCTCCACTCAGTTACAGTAGCTCTCTCCTAACAGAAATGACACTCCACAGGGTTGGCTCTTGGATATTTTCTGCTGTGGTGCAAGATTACTCCTCGTGGTTTTATGGGGCAGCAGCAGACTTTAATAGTCACCCGAGACAATTATTCAGATACTGTATTGTGCAATAAGATTGCTTTTGAACAGCTGCAGAAATACTTAGCAGAAATACACTCCCTAAAGCCCTGAGATGGGAAATAAAAACAAACAAGCCACAGTAGCAAGACAAGAGTCTGTGTCTTACTCCATCTTTCAGCTTGTAGAAAAAAAGGAGTTGTGTAATTGATTTAAAAGTTAATTGGGACAGGGACCATTTTTCATTTAGTGGTCCTTTTAATGCCCACCAATAATAGGCTACAAATACATACTCAGTCACTACTCAAACACAAATCCTCTTTGGGCAGTGTTGTGACCCAGTGTTCTGTTCTTTGCCGGCCAACTCTCATTAAAATGTTAAAAAGGTGATAAGATAGGGGTGCAATTATTCTCTTCAGTAGTGATGAACTTCTTTGGTGCAATCCTGTTTACAAAGAACATCACAAAATCATACATTCCACTGGTAAATATGGGCAATTTCCTTTCTCAAAGCTTCAGCCTTGCTTTTCTGATGAATACCATGCCTTAACAAAAATACCATTTATATTTTTTCCCCTCCAAGCCACTATAACCTGTGTTTCTCTGTTACACTCTGCTGCAACTAATTAATTTCCTTGCCATTGCAATTCTAACTAGTCCTGGTGAAAATCTTCTGGCTGCTACAACATATTGTGGCTTAGCTTGATGCTCTCTGTTAAGTCTCAAAATACAAAGGGATTTTCAGCTGCGCTGTCAATTTTGCTTGAATAAAGAGTGCTCGTAAACACATAAAATTTTATGGAATCTTTTAACAGGTATCTGGTCATCAAAACCTGCCTCCAGCTCAGGACTCAGGAGGATCTGAAGTAGAGCAAGGGAGGAGAATACACTTGCTTAGTTTATTCTCTGAGAGGCTCCTTGTGTCTTCTTAATTCAGCTGGGCAGTTGGTGAGGGCTCAGTGGGCTCTGCTTACCCACACCTCTGCTGGATCATAACTGCTTTTCTCTTAAGACACACTCTGAATATATCCTCGCCATTTTGTCCCAGGATGGCCATGCAGGCAAAGTCAAGCTGGGACAATGTTTTGTACAAAATACAGTGCGTGATATGTTGGGAATTTAGTGGCTGAAAGACTGCTTGTTCACTTTTTACTCATGTGTGCTTCGGTGAAGTTGCTCTTGATTTATAGCTGGATCAGCAAAATCAGAATCAGACCCTTGCTGCTCATTTCTGTGGGAGCAGGACTGGGCCTCATGTGCTCTTGTGCTCATTATATATCTCAGCACCAAGTCTCTCAGCTTTGATTCATAGAGTTCTCTTTAATTTGGTACATGCAGCCTTCCAGACTAGATCACATAGCAGCAGGATAACAATCCTCAGGAGAGCATTTCAGTTTGAGAAATTCATGAAGAGGGTGACTTTGCTGCTTACCTTCAATGACACTAGTGGAATAGGAAAGAGAAGAGTGAATGAAATGGAATTGCCAGCCTGTTTCAAAATGTACGCTCTGTTATACAGCAGATGACAAATAGCATCCTCAATAACGTAATTCTGGGAGCTGTGCAAGTTTTTGTTGGGTTGTTGTTTTTTCTTCACTATAATCTGTCTTTTCACACTTAGGCCAGGTTTTTCTTATGCTCTGAAATACTTCCTTGTGCCCTTCTACGGGGAAGGTGTCCACAGGCCTTGCCTAGGGTGAAGGCTAGCAGGAGGAACAGAGCTGCTTTCTACCATGCAGCAGGCAAAGACCTTGAATTCCCCCCTTTTCTATTCCCAAATCCAGCACTCTGACAAGGAGTGTTGAACTCAGAGTTGGAGAGAAGTCATCACAATGTGAGATGTTACAGATCTGAGGCAGGTTACTTCCTCATGGAGCACAGCACACTGCTTTTCTGAGCCGTGAAGAGCAGTGTCTGTGCCTCCTTACATGGGAGGGATGGCAAAGCAGTAACTTTGCCTTCTTCCAGCTGCAATGAGCCACTTTCCTACAGGAGAAGGCATTTTACTATATATTTGGGTGTACTAAAGCTGAGGGGAAAATGTATCCTTGACAGTAGCTCTAGTGAATCATCAATATATGCATATGTATAGAATGAGTGTAGGAGCTGTGCAGCAAGAGAGAATGAGAAAGAGTTCCTAAAAGAAAAGTGAGCATCTTCCCACTTTAAGAAGAGCAGGATTTTTCTCCTTTCTTTGGAAGATTGGCTTCCCACCCGGGTACCTGCACCAAGACCATTTGGAATTCAGCTCTTGGTGCTTTTCATCCTATCCTGATTTCCACACAGGTGCCTATTTGCAAAAGGCAATGTTGGCCTCCAATGGCAGCATTAACTGCCTTTGTACAAGAAAAATTACTTTCTTGTGAAGCAAAGGATTTTCAGGGTATTACATATTCATATATTACATTATTAATATATGTATATTACATATACATATATTCAGGTTGAAGAGTGTTGGAGAAATGTGCTTGGCCATATCCTAAGAACAGACCAATGCCAAGATCCCTGACACACCACCTCCTCCCAGTCCACATCATACTGCCCTGGCAAAAGCCTCCCAGAGTATGCAGATCACAGCCTGGGCTCTTACCTCAATGATGATCTGAATGATCTACAAGAAGAGGTGAGAGAAGCCTTTTGAAGAGGAAGCTTCAGATGAAGGATGGAAGCCAAGTTCTGTCTTTTCCTTGTGCTGGAGCTGACTGTTCCTCCTGGCAAGACTGCAGGATTTATCCCTTAACTTTATAATGTACTTAATTAACTTTTAACAGAGTTAAGTGATTAAACTTGGTTTGGAAGTGTAGACTTTTTCCATCCTTTTATAATTCTTTTTCCAGCTATTACCATTGCACTGCATGATGTGCTCAGACACTTCATTGCCTTCCCAGTGCAGAGCAGCCAACACAAAGAGTTGCTCAGCAGCTTAAGTGAGCCCCTTTAGCTGCCCTGCATAACCTTCCAAGCCAAGAGCAACTTCTAGACCCATATTCTTACATTTTATGTATGTTCACCAACACATTTCATTCACTTTCTCTTTGAAACTTTCATGAAGCTACTTCAGTAACTTAATTCTGAAATTTCAGGTGCTCCATCTCATTTTTAGCCCCTGAAAAGCCTCTCTGAAATTGTGCCTCCTCTACTTTTGGAACCAGTTCAGGGACTCTTATCACTCATTCTTGCCACTCAGTATTCCCTTTGCTCTTCCCTTGACAAGGCAGATAAATTGATATTAATGTTACATAAGGGAGGTCAAGGGCACATTAGAGTGGGCTGATTTGCCTGAATGCAGTCTTTCTGCTACTGACCTTCCACAGAAGGTGCTGTTAAAATCTGTGGACATTCCATTAATTCCATGAGGAGGAGTGCAAGTTTCCTTCCTTCACTAAATTTTATGGAATAAACAAGCCACCTACAAGGTTTCATGACCTTTTACAATATGTTCAAAAACACCTAAAATATAGCTGTTGCTTAATGAGCTATACTGACTTGATTTCAAGGTTTTTGACTATTATTCTTGCAGAAATAAATGTAGTTGATTTGTTTCTTCCTCTGCAATAGACCCAATCCAAGTCCTATGGAACCCAATGTATTTTTTTTTATTTTATTTTATTTTTTGGGACATGGCTTACATCTAGCTTAAGTGACACACAAGGATTTCACTCATTCTCACAGTTTTGAAAAATAAGCACAGTCACAAGTAGCAGCACCTCCTTTAAACCTGAATTTTCCTGTTGATGAAGAAGATTAAGAGTAGATGTCAAATGAGTAGGGCCTGTCACAAGTGCAAGAAAGCAAGAGCAATGGCATCTATTTTCTAAGAACTTTACCCTACAACAGCTTGAGATAACTTATCAGAATAAACACTGATGGGCCAAAGTTTCTAACTAGTTAGTCCGTGCCAGCCAGAAAATTTGGCACCTCTGATAAAGCAGTGAACTTGAGTTTTTACTTCTGTGCTTTTGTGCAATAGTTTTAACAAAGAATAGTGGGTGGTTCCCTGTGCAAATTCCTTAGAGAATCAAAGTTCATTGTGTAGCACTGCAAGGAAGGAAAATAGTATTGTATTATATTGTATTGTGTTGTATTGTATTGTACTCTATTGTATTGTAATGTCTTTCTACAGAATGAATTGTTAAACCAGAATTTCTGCATTTCTCCAGAATGGTGGTTAAAATGTGCTAGCCAGAGGTTTTCTTAATGTTTTGTCAGTTTGATTTACGTATTGGGAATGTTGGAGGTTAAAGACCGGTTGCAAAGAAACAAATTTAATTTCTCTATTTTTTTTGGTGGCATCAATGCTCTAAGTGTATCATGCAGTATTAAAATAATGAGTACTGTTGTTTGATTTTTTTAAATGGGCCAGTAGCTACAGGTTCCAGTTTAGCTACATGCTTCAAAAGCATAAAATAAAAGTCAGACCCGTCACAACACCTAAAAATGGATATTTATGCTTAACTGTGCAATTGCATTAATGTCAATTATGTGTATATTGCACAAAAATTTAAACATGACTATAACTCACTGCAACATTCAGGCTTTTTGGAGCAGTAATAATTTTCTAATTTTATTTTTTCTACTCATTTAACAAACAATAATAGAGGGTGAGGGGAAGATTCAAAAGTTCTACCTGGTAAGTCTGATTATATATTGTACAACCTAGTGACGATTCCTGTTACATTTTTGGAACTATATGAAGGAAACTGCAGAGGGATTTGGATCGAAGGAGTTGAGGTGTTTATGGAAGCTCCCTGTGTTGGCCTGGTGGGGGCTGAGTGAGATGAACTTTTCTCACAGTGCTTAACTTCTTCCTTGTAACCTGCAGGTGTTGTCTCATCAGCGTTGTTGATGCTTGGGATCATGTTGCAAGTTCTTTGATACTCAATGTTTTTCCTGAAATACGAGTCCTTCAGGCAGGTGAATCTCTGACAATTTCTCTTGGTAATCCTTTGTGCTAGCAGGAGAGGAAGGAGTTTAAAAATGTGGCTGAGTACAGCCCTGAAGGTCAAACAACAACACACGTGTCACTGAGAAACACAATCCTCATTCAGAGAGGGAAAATCCATTATAAATATTTTAACTTAAAGACTTTGCTTTTTCTAGACTTGATTATTTTTAAAACATTGGTTTACTTCCTGAATCAGTTCCTTTGATTTTAACTTGGGTCAAGGTTTGGCAACTGTTTCCCCATATTTTCTATTTTAATGAGACTATCCCTGATTTTTATATTGTCTATTAAACCAGTATTTAAAAACTGCAAAGTCTGCAAGGCCTACTTTTCTGGCCAGTACAGACTGCACTCACATCACATTGCTCTTAATGGAAATTAATTGTATCATGCCTATAGACCTTGGAGCAGTTTTGCAGATATTAGATTCTTAGACATCTGTGGTGTTTTATTATTGATTAAAGAATGAGAGGAAATCTCATGGTTTAAGACCTTGTAGTGGGATTTATGAATTAGTCCTTTTCCTATGTGACCCTTGGCAGGTCATTGAATCTGTCTTTCAGTTCCCCATCCGTGAAGCAGGGAATAATGATGATTTTCTGCTGCCTCTCTTTGTCCATCATGCCTGCTTAAATAGTGCACTCTTTGGAGCAGGTCTTGCTACTGGGTAGTGCAGAGAAATTTCATTCTGAGTTAAGATCTGCAGCTGTAATACAAATAATTAATATCAGCATTAAACAGTCAAAGGTATTACATCCAAGATGCATTTGGCCTGAGGCCCGCACAGTTCTTAAAATGATGGATTTTTAATTGATTATTTGGAATGAGACCTTTTCTCAGACTAGCTAAATCGCTTAAGACCCACGCACACCAGCTATATTTAGAGGCGAGGAGGTGGCAGAGTAATTCTTAAAGTGCTCTGTTTCTAATAACCCAGGTGAGTGACAGTCTGGGAGTGCTGCCTCTTTTAAAGCAAACATGACTCACAGCCCCCAGGCTGCGAGCATGTGCAGGTTAGAAATTGTATTGAACTGTCCACATTCAAGGAGCAAGGAAATGCAGCCAAATTCATAAACATTTAATTTAATAATTTCAGGTTAGTACAACAGGATAGTCACACTAATGGCTTAGCATTTCTAACAGCAAAATGCAAAAAGACTGTGTAAAATTGGGGCAAGGTTGAGGTGAGTCTGGAGTAAATAAGGCAATATCTTCATCCCACAGCACATGCTGATGCTCTCAGAAAGCATTCTGCAGAAATTACATTTTTATAAGAATATCTCCAGAGTCCAAATCAAAGGCAAAATGGGAATGCCTTCTTGATGCAGTGATATTTAATTCTTGTTGAAATGGACACACACACACACACCACTGGCTGCTTCCAAGGCCTTTCTTGTCCCAAGCAATTCCCAGCACCCATGAATGATCTCTCCTCAGAGAATGCACATGGTGAAGTGAAGCCATGCCATTAGAAACTGCCAGGGAGGAACAAGCACCACCCTGTGCCCTTTCACATCTCTGACCAAAGCTAAAATAAGCAGAAAAACAGGGAAAAACTGGTTTCCCAGTGGGAGAAGAATATTCTGGCTTCTTGAAAGATGCTTTATGTCACTTGGGCTCCTGGAGACAATGAACTCTATTGATTCTTATTTTGTGTCCTAAGCTTGTCACTGACCTTGGCACCCATTCACATTGCACTGTTTCTTTTTCTGTGAGATTACCCAAGGCAAGCTCTTCTCTGGGAAACTGAGTACTGCCAGGAACTCCCATTGATGCAACAACTTTCTTTCATCACAAGCTGGAAAGTTAGAAGCACACTTTGGTTTGAAATGCAGTAACAATGCTCAGCCATAGTCTGGAATAGCTGCATCTTTGTTCCAGCAGATTCTCATTAGAGAAGTTGATGGCTACATGAAAAATTAAGCTAGTTCTAGCTACCTTTCTTCTAAAGGGAGTTTCACTAGAAATCTAGCATGGTCCTTCTTCCCTCAATCATTGGCTCTTTTTTAATAGTTCCCACCTTTCATTCACAAATATTTGCATTTAGTAAGTATGAAGATAGGTGGAAGACACAATAGAGAGGTTTTGGTTCAGTTTCCTCACCTCTTTTCTTCCTTTACAGCAAGCACAATACTGACTTTGTAGCTGTCTCCCAGTTCTGTTCCTGGGCATTGAACCCAGTGACAGGTGAGAGCCAGGCACAATATCTGCTTAACAGCCAGTGCACACCCATCTCTGCTATGGCTCATGACAATTTCCCATGTCAAAAATCCAGGTAATCATTACTCAGTGGTTTTGCACCAAACTAGGAATCTCTGCATTTTACAACATCTCCTTCATGAGGACCTGAGGGAACCTGACAGGTCTGAAAAATGAAGACCAGTACTATGTTGCAAGAATCTGATAATGAAAGATGTTGTGTCCTCCCACCCACCTGCAAACACACCCTCAACTCTGACCCACTTTGCTGGGTGGTGTCTCACGTATTCCTTCACCTTTTTAAGATTTGTGTGTGTAAATAACTGAATAATACTTATACATACATCTTTCACCATTGTAAAGAGGCTGCCAAGTTCTGAAGCTACCAGGGTGTACTAGAAATAAGGTTCATCTGGTCCCTGGGGGTGTTGTGCAAGATCAGCTTAATAAAAGTACGGGGAAGACTGAGAACCAGCAAGAACTGCAATGTCTGGTGCTTTGTGTAACATCTCTTAACTGGAAATATTTTCATGCAAGTGATTGCCAGAGATTCAGATTTTGTTCTACTTTCACAAGTTCCTTTATTTCCACAACACTACAGTTAACCACTTAATTGAGGCAACCAAATTAACTAGTCTTTGTCAGTTTAAGCTGCTCAGTTTATAGTTGCCAAATATCTGAAGCATGAAATTTAATATCTTTTCCTAACATTTGTTCCTCAGAATTAATGATTCTATAGATAATTTTCATTGTCTGCATAAATATCCAGTTCCTTTTTGTACCTTGTCAAGTTCTTGGCTTCCAAGAGAAATTAATAGCAAAGTCCAATTATAAGCTGAGTAAAAATATATTGTTTTCTCAGGGTTGGATTTTATTCTTCCTAATGGCATCGAGCTGAATTTGTCTTCTGATTCTGTGTAATGAGATAGTGAGAAAATAAGCTCCCTATATCTTTGTTACTGATACTCACTTTCAGGATTACCCTTTTTATAAAGGACAGTCTTATTATCCTCATTTAACTAAGAGACAACAGCTTCAGGGATAGATGGAGTGATTAGCAGTTGAATCATACTTATGTTCCAGGCTAATATTCTCAGGTTTTTCCTTCCTTAACATTTGCTTTTATCACAACCAGCTTCCAAGAAAGGCTTTCCATCTGCTTCCTGTGCCCCCCACCCCCACTTTACCTGCTAGAGTTAACCCTTTCTCTTCCAAGCACTCTGCCTCCAAAGTCCAATAGAAACAGTGGGAGGTCCCCATTTTTTGCAAAATGCCTGTAATCAGGTCATGGGGAAGTGAGGTGTTAAAGGGAGAGTCTTCTTCATTTTTTTCTCTTCTGACTCAGCCTGGGAAAAAGATGTGGCACCATTTTCAGACTGTTTCAGCCTTTTGAGAGAGGATTAGGATTTAGTTTTGTTGGTTTATGTAGAAAAATTATAATTCATATGCTGACCTTTTCTCCTAAACCCAGGATTCTTTTGGTGTGTGTTTATTCCCTTTAAGATTCTACTTAATGGGTTGTTGCCTTGAGTTGTAAGTTCTGTTTACTACAAGATCTAACTTGCTTCATTTGTCTGCCTCCACAGTACAGGACTTTAATGTTGAAATCATATCCCCTATAAGCCATTAGTCTAATCAGCCCAGCTCTTGAGGAAGCTGATAAATCAACAGTAATCTGAACCCCAGGTTCCCTTCAAGGACCCTGTGTTAAAGAGCTTTGGCGTTCATGTCATTCTGTGTAATGAGCTCTGCCCTGGAAGGACAGAGAAAATATGCCTTGATAGCTGATGAATGTTTGAGATTCTTTCTCCTGAGCAGGACTGTGATCCTCCTGCATTTCAGTAAGATACTTACAAGCTAATTTAGTCAGTGTGTTGGTGGTGGTTAGATGTGGATGCTTGACCACTAAAAACTGAACTGGCAAGCTACATGCTCCTTTCTGCTTAAAGTCACTTAAGAGAAGGGGAAGTGATTATCTAGAGTGAGCTGTCAACCTTTATGCCAGCTTTCCTCCTGATATGATTTATAAAACAGCTCAGATAACCTCTGGGGGGGAGCTTTGCAATGGAAATAGCAAGTGATTTTTGTTCTAATGAACATAACACTGTCACAAGTTTAAAGTTCAAATCTGAGGTACGAAGGTTTGGGGGGGAAAAAAAAAGCCCGTAAAATATGAATGTGACAGCATATGTGTTCCTTTCCTGCACAGTGTATGAAACAGGAGAAATAAAACTTTATTTTTCTAATGAGGTTTAAAATATTTTTTCAGTCTTTATCAGGCAGAAGGCCCTCAATACCAGTTGTTTTTTGGTGGCTGAGGATTTTTTTTTCCCTTCACAAGCTTCCTGATTAAGATGAGGCATTTTTCTCATAGCGAGTTGTGCTGTGCCCTTTGGTCCTTCAGCATTGCAAAATGTCCTGTCACAATTGGCACTCAGTAAATAACCCTTGGTTGGCAGCTGTGGCCAACAGGCAGAAGGCTGAATGGACTACAGGAATTTAAACTGCTGCAGGAGGCTTGTCCTGACCAGCATTTAAAAACCCCAAATGACAATTTATTGCAGAACTTGTTTCTTGCCATTCTGTTAAAATAAAAAAAAGAAGAAGAAAAAGGAATCAATTACTGGGTATTTGACAGAGTTCATCTAGCTTACTTCATAACTACTTACTAAGTATCTAGCTTACTTCATAAGTGCTTCAAGAATAAAATCAAACCCTTTTCTAGAAACTGTTACATGCAAAGCAAAACCAACAACAACAACTAATTAGAAAGTTTATACATCAATGGCAGGTTAACCTGCCCCTGAACTTACCCAGCATATTTTTTATGATGAGAGCTGGATGAATGCAATTTAGGCAGTGAACTATAATGTCTGCAGGCTTGCTGGGGCTGATAGCTTTTCACTTTCTAGTCAGTACCTTTCTGTCTCAAGGCCAGAGTTGCACTGCATCCTTGCTATCAGCCAAAGTAGAAAGAATCAGCTGAGTGAAAATGGAAAGTGAACTAAAACTTTAACAAAGCTCTAAAAACGCTGACATTCTGTTTATTAGCCTTATTTCCTGAAGACATATTGAAGCCTTGTTTTAACAGGAAGCTCCCTTGTACCAGCTTTGGGGCACACTGCCTGGCTGGAAATGAGGTGGTGGCGGCTCCTGGGATTCAGAATTTCCATGCTGGTCTTTTCCTCGGTGGCCCAGCCATCCCCAGCCAGGTGTGGAAGGGGACATCGGGTGTGTGGCAAACTCCTGCTCAGTGGAAACCTGGAACTTTTCAGTGGGATATCAGTGGAATGATTGTGACCTGAAAGAAGTAATATTGAATGCATCAGAAATAAAACCAATAAATCCTTCTGATGGTTTGGTTAAGTGAGTTGTACAGTTTGCACAGTTTGTGAGTTGTAGTTTGGTTTGTGAGTTGTACAGAAGTGTTCACAGCCAGCAGGAATAGGTGCCACTGCCATGCACTTGCTTGCTCTTGAGTCCTGCCATGTTGAACTTCCATAACTACCAGAAATATTAATTTGATCCCCTTATTTCTCTTCCTGTGTAAATTCAAGCTGTATACTTACAAAAAGGTACTGAATAGCCTGGAGACGTAAGGAGTTAAAAAAAGAGGAAGTACAGCTGTGCTTTCCAATGTGTCACATGCTTTCAGCTCACTTTTTTGTTGTGAAAAAGAGAACAGGGTCTAAATTGCTTTCAAAAAGCCAAACAATATTCTTGGACAATATTTTCTTCAGCTTGTATGGTTAAGTAACTAACTGCTGGGAAAGACAGTAGATTAAAAAATAAAGAATCTCCAGGAAACCCCAAAATCCCCTTAGAATTTTTGAAAAAAAAGAAAAAAACAAGGAAAATTAAGAGATCTTTTCATACTCCAGCTGTTCCCAGTTGATAGACACTATCACACCACAGGGAAGTTTGGATTTACTTTGGGAACCTACCTGACACTCAGGGAGAAGTAGGCAGGTGACAAATATTCTGTCTCTCTGTGGCAAAAAATTCACACTGAGTGGGGACAATGCAACTCAGTTTTCTTCCCCTCATCAATGTCTCCTGAGATATGGTCAGCACAGAGTTGGGTTAGGGAATACAAAAGCTCAGTATCACAGCTTGTTAAAAACAATTAGGAAATCACTAGGAGCTCTTTCTTTTTCAGCAAAATTTGAATTTCCAAAGGGGGAGTAAAATCAGTAATTTCTGGTACATCCAAAGCTTAGTATCACAAAAACTTGTGAAGGTAATAAAAACAAGCAGCCTCTCTATTTTCCATTAGCAGGTGTCTGAAGCTTTGCTGACACTCCTACTGGCACAGAGAGATGCTAAATGCAGTATTTTGCAGCTGTCATGGGGTGATTTATCTATGGAGCATAACTTTTTATGCAGCTGTTATACCTCAAGTGGTAAATAAGGCTTTGTCTGTGCTCCAAAATTGTGCCACTTTAAATATACCGCTGTAATTAAAGTGCTACAACCCATTGGCTGTTGTTACAGCCCTGTAAAACATCATTCTGTCATGTACTTGTCCCTGTACAGCAAAGGGAGTGGGGTGATTTTGTACTCTATTGCACACTGAAGCTTTTTATTGATGTTACAGTTACATCTAAGAGGAAAAAAAAAAAATGCAACTAAAATGTTATGCTGGGAGAGGTCTTGAGTGTAGATAAAATCTAAATCAGAAAGATTGTGAGCAGCTTCAGGTACAAACTATGTTTTTCTGTGGCCAGGGATAATGGTAGCACATATAATCTGCATTAAATATCATTAACAATGCCAAGAGTGTGGCAAAAACATTTCACCAAGACAGGAAAACACAATGTTTGTGGCAGTAACCTTACCAATGAGCACAGAATGATTTCTTAGCATCCAACTCATGTGCAGAATTAAGACTATTTTATGTTTTCTTTCAGCAGTCACATTGTCACCATGTTACAAAGTCACTCCTGAGAATTGAAGTCTGGGCCGTGGTAAAAAATTGCCAAATGTCTCACAAGACTTGGAGTATAGTATTTGTTTTCTGATTTCAAACAAACAGTGAAAAACTATTCTTGCCAAGGGTTTCCAATAAGGATTGCAGCTGGGTAAAGCTTATTTTAATGTCCGATTTCAAACACTCAGATTCACTTAAATTAATTGCCTTTTTTGCAAGGCAGAGCAATTTAGAGAATATCTGTCTGGAAAATTTCTGTGGTTTCTGTGGCTTATTCTCCCAGCAAGACAAATATCAACATAATGTTCAGTATTGTGACAGAAAGGCTTTAAATTGTGTGCCCCACACGTAAAGCCCACAGTCTGATTGTCACACTGTTGAATATTTTGAAAACGCTTCTTTTTTTTCCCTCTCCCATGTAAAATTTGTAGTGCCCTTGATTCCTCTTTATGTAAGTAGAGTCATTATTTAGGATCTTAGTTTTTCCTTTGATCTTATTTAGGATTCTTCATTTCTATATTTGGCCCCGCTGTTAATTTGCAAGGGAGCCACAATTTATTTCTCTGTACCATAACTGACCCATCTCTAGCGTGGCAAATAACATTCCTTGCCTATCTGACAGAAACGTGCCAGACTTAATTAGCAACAGACAATGCTTTCAGAAGTGACTGGTTAGAGACATCCTGTGAAAATTGACGCTCTTCAAGACTATCAGCTTGAGCCTCTGGATACACATTCACACTGAAAATTCACAAATGACTTGAAAAACAGTTGGTGCACTGATAAGATGCATTTTAAACACGTTACAGCATATCACAGCAAATATATTAATGGTTGCTTTCATGCATATATTTTGAAACCTAATTCTTTCCCCTATTCAGTGCCAAAGACTTGAACTCGTACCTACTCTTTGCTCGTGTATTCTGTTTTGTCTAGCAGAGAAGGCCAATCCCACCTGCAAAATCCAGAGGTGAAACACACTTTGGACCATGAGAAGAAAGAATTTTAAAACTTCAAACTTAAGCTTAGATCTGCTCAGGATTTTACAGCTCCATCAGGATTTTACAACTCCATGAAAGTGTGCTTGTGTGACTGCCAAAATCCTTCACCGTGAAAAATACGCCTTGTGATTTCTTCACCAAACTGGAAGCAGCAGCACACACAGGTGCTATACAGCTGTTCATGATGGATCTCTTGCTTGCTGACCTGATTTCCACTGGTGTTAACTCAACACAACACTGTAAACTTCTCTGGATGATTAGAAAACATTCCTCTGAAGTATGTGAACAAACATGAGCTACAAGCGCTGTGCTGGAGATTATTTTACAAATGTAACGTCTCTGCAGTGGGACAATATAACTCTGCTATTTTTTCTTCTGACAGCTGCCTGGATTTTAACAGTTAGTTGCAATCATATTAAACATCTCCCTGCCATTTTTTTTAGCAGGAAGCATGATTCTTTCCTCTTGGAATTTGTGTGCTCTATCATCCATAAGTAACTGTAAGAACTGATCTGAATTCAGTGTTTATTTTCAGGTAGTGCAGTGTGGTAATTTGAGAGAATAAACTCATTGCAAGTCTTCCATGGAATGGGAACTCAAAATTGTGAAAAGACACTGGAACTAAAGGTGTCTTCCTCATCCCTTGAAACTCTTACCAAACCTTTTTTTTTTCTGTTAAAACCTGAGGTCTCTCTGAAATCAATGCCCACTGTTTCACACAGAGAAAGGAAAACATTTTGGTGCCATTTGGTATCACTGTTAAACACTGCAGCCCGTGTGCACCACTTGGCACACAGGCTTCTCCTTCACCATCCCAGCTCAGCCAGGGGAGCTGGCTGAGGAAATCAGGGTGTCCTTGTGGTTTTCTTTTCCTGTCAGATTCTAGTGTGATAGCCAAAACTTGGTTTGCATTCCTCTGCCTTCATCTCTTCTGCCACAAATATAATTACTTGATCGTCTTGCTAAGAGATTTCATATCTAAGATCTTCAAAAAGTCTGTCAAGGAGAAAGCAATAGAAAGAAAAGCTGAGAAACTCAAATGTGGGTTTAGGTCAATGTGCATTATAAATGTGACAAAACTACTGATGTGCAAACACTTATGTAGCTAACTGTAAAATGTGAGCACCTAATATCAAATTTATTTCTCTATTATTCCCTTTCTTTCTTTTTGAGTTTAGGCTTTCTTCCTGTAACAGTATCAATTATTTTTCAATAGTGTCTCACATCCCATTCTTTCTCATCTCTTTTTCAGTACCACCCTTTTCTCTGCTAAATCATCAAAGATATTTTTGTTCTTTTATTGTGGCAGAGTCTGTAAACACGACCTTAGAAAGAGAATTTCTGAGTGCGAGCATTTGCAATGTATTTGCACTAAAAGCTTTGAATTGCTATCTTTGATAAAGCTATTTGGTCTGATTATATTGTTTTGGAATCACACCTTCAGGTGCACCTCTCTAAAAAAAATATTTTTTCGAAATGTAGTATATTTCATGTCTCAAAATGGGGGAGGATTATTTTTAAAATCAATGTATTCCATGTAAACAATTGCATTTCTGTCCTGAAATTCACATACCAGCACTTAAACTGAAATTTCAAGTCCAGTGTTTAAAATCCAATAACTCTGAACCTTAAAGGTTTATAAAGGTGTATATAAATATATATAAAGGTAATAATTATTCTAGTTCTATTTCTCTTAAATTGCTTCCATGCTTTCAAAGCTGCCTGGACAGATGTTGCAGACATCTCTTCTATTGAACATGACAAATACTCCATCTGAGCACTGAATAGCAGGTGGAAGAGCCACTGATGGCTGCAGTGTGATTTTTAAGCAGGAATTGAAAGCAGCATTTCCAAATACAAACTCAGATCTCATAGACTGCAATCTAAATGAGAATAACTGCGCTTTGGGAAATTCAGTGATTTCCTTAAAGGCCAAATGCAGTTAGGAAAAGGTATATTCACATCATCAAATAGCAGAGGCCCAGAGGTGCAGGCAGCTATAAAGTTACATGATGTGCTGTTATCAGAGTTTGAGGCATGGGAAAACTTCCCCTTCTTTCATAAACCTCTGCAGCTGAAAGCATCCCAGCACCCATCCATTCCACCAGTGGAAAAGATTGTGTGAGCCTTCTGCCATCTGTTTTTGGTCCAAATCAGCCAGGTTTAACAATAAATGGAATTGAAAAAGTTAATCTGGTGTCTTCCGGTTGAAGATAATTTTGAAACAGTTCTGCTGTACATATCCCCAGATTAGGAGGTTTTTTGCTCATTTTAGACAAATTGCTGACAATAAAGGACATTGTGCCTGGAAGGATCACCTCTCCTAACCTGCTGACCATGCTGACACCTTTCATAAAGACCAAAAACTCGATTGGACTCAATATTTTGAGAAAATATTGGCCATTACAAGAGAAGCACTTTAAATTCTGCCAGTTTCTCCCTCAACCAAGACACACAAGGCACTGTAGACAGGGTATATAGCGACTCAGTTTTCTCAGCTTGTAGTTTGCAGATGAATAGACAAAATTATGTTTCATTACTTCCTGTACCAGTTTTACAAGGCAAAAATGTGTATGAACAGATAAAGGAAATAAAAAAGGTTTAAAGATGACTGTCTGAAATTTCCTGCCATCAACTTTTATGTGATCATCTGTGTATGTAATGAGAATTTTATATGGGCAGAAAATCTGGGGTTCATATGAGCATCGACACATCCCGTGCAAATTTGTGAGATTCCAGATATTATTTTGTGGATAAAACTGAAACTTTTTTCCCTTTGTAAAAGAGTGCTCTGCTGGGTCCAGCATTCAGCTCTCATTTTCTGCCATTCTTGGGCCAAAATTGTACTTTTCTCAGACAATGCTTTCTCTCTCCTGTCTGTTGAAGAATTTCTGTTCTGTAGACATAATTAACAATTCATTGATGTGGATCCTTGCATTTGCCTCTTCCCAAATTCCAGGAGAACAGCCCTAATCTATAGGTTACAAAGTCAACTCCTGTACAGCCCACAGAGCTTGACACAATGTGAAGGCAGGAGAGATTAAACTACCTGGGCACTGTGGTGGCTGGAAATCTCTTCACTGAGAGGGAAAATCTACTGTCAATCCCCTGCTCTGATGAAGATTTGCTTCTAAAAAAGATGCTGACACCTTTTCCTGGCTTCTCTGAAAGCAATTCTGTTGGATCAAGGATGAATTTAGAGCAGAAACTCCACCACCACATAGTACTTCTATATGTATTTTAGACTACTAACCACAGTCTACTAAATGGACTTGAACATAAATGAACTGTCACTGTGGGAGAATAGTTGAAATCATCTTGGATGTACAGATAATATTGTCTCAACTGTGAACTCTGCTTTAGAATCTCATTTCAGCCTCTACCTAAAAATCTATATGTCAGAAGAAAATATCCTGGGTGCCATCTACAAACTATAACATGACACAAAAAAGCCATCTTTCTATATGATAGAGCTACTTCTAATTTTCCCATTAGACCAAACGACACCATAAAGAATATCTGCCAACAACATGATATAAAACTACACCATGCATCATGAAAAATAATTGCAATTCAATTACTCCTGAATTACAAAACCGTCAGCTAGGTGCAATAAAGAGAAAAGCCTTAGAACATATGATAAACTGCTTAGCATAGATAATTATACATGTTTGAACAAAATCCCCAAAATAAAACATGTGCAGTATGAAGGAACAGGGTAATCATGCCAAAATAATTCTCATTTATAGTAAAGGTTTGAGGATCAGCAATTTTAAAACCATCCCCCTGAAAAAAAAAAATCAAAATAAATTAGCACTCATAGAGTGTAAAGTAAATTTCTCACTCAGAGAGGTCATGCCCAGCAACTGGGCAAGAAACTTTTTTCTCCTGCCATCTTGCTTAGAGTCTACCTTGCCAAAATATATAGTGTTGCTGCTCAGCATCACAGAATGGTTGAGGTTGGAAGGAACCTCTGGCAATTTTCTACTCTACCCCACCTGCTCAGAGCAGTCACCAATGGCAGCTTGCTCAGCACTGTCTCCAGTCAGGTTTTTAATATCTTCACGAATGAAGATTCTGCTTCATCCTCTCTGGACAACCTTTTTCCGTATTTGACAACCTCACAAGTTTTTAATTATTCCTAAACTGAGTTGCCTTTGCTTCATTTTGTTGCCTCTTGTCCTGTCACTAGGACTGAGAGGAGCCTCTGTCCTCTTTGCATCTTCCCTTCAAGTATTTTTATACATTAACAAGAACCCCCTGAGCTTTTCAACTTCTGCTCATATGAAGGATGCTTCAGTCCCCTCAGCATCTCCATGGTCCTACTCCAGTGTGTTCACATCTTGTACATTCTTGTACTGCTTAAATAACAGAAAAAAAGAGAGAGAGAAGGAAAAAATTACACTGGGGGAAAAGTGGGATTCAGGAAAAAGGTTTTTGCAGGACAAGCAGAGAAAATTAAGCTTCTAGCAGAAGATATCCTGTCTACACTCTCCACCAGGACCTCTGGAGCATTCTTGGGAGAGGGATTTAATTCTCACTTTTGGTTATGCTGCATTTCAGCAGAGTGAAGAAAATGGCTTTCCCATGTTGTTTGTGATTATTACTTTATTAGGAAGAAATAAATATACTCCTTAAAAAACAGCTTTTCCCTAAATTTAAAGTCTCACTTTGGTCTTGAACTTTCATAGACAAAAGTGGCCATGGAAAAAGGTAGATATAACATCCCTCCTGCAGCAAGGCAGAACTGGGTAAGGTTACCAGTTAACATCTGGCTAAAGTGTGGAAACTTTTGCATAAATAGTTACTAAAGGGAGAATAAAATTATTCAAAATTGCTGTGGTACCATAGTTCCAGAACTTCTCAGAGAATTTCTCATATAATCATTAATTTTAAGAACTGGTTATTTCATAGATGCCATTCTTCAGATTTAAAAGTGTCCTTTTAAAACATTTGAGAGATCTTTATAAAATATAGAACAATTTTATTTTAGTGGATTTACTAACAGATTTCATAAATTTGCTTTCTCAAAGTCATGATGACTACATCTCAGTTTCTTAATTGACCTTTTACATGCTTCACAAGCACTTGGGGTTTGCACATATTCATTCTCCTGCTATGGAGTCAGACAAATATTAGGCAGCATTTTTACTGATGTTGATAAAGTTTCTCAGAAGCACCAGATATGGGTTTGAAATGCTGAGAACTCCAAAAGAAACACTGCCATATTCTGTCACAGTTCTCTTTCAGACCAGAGTACTCTGAGGCCACAGTGGCAGGCAGTGCAGAAATCACTAAAATAGTTGTCTGAGGTAGCAATTTCAACAAAAGAATTTCATTATTCACCTGTGAAATAGGATGTAGGGCATAGGAATTAACACATTGTCCAACGTGACACCTAAACATGGAAAAAAAAGGGACCAAGGGAAAAAAAAAAATCTAAAAAGTTAATAAAGACAAAGTTCACCCTAGAAGATAAATTGTCTGTTGATTTTTTGAGCTATGAACTTTTCACTCTGCATTTCTTTGAATTGCAGTCCCCAAGTCAGTGGTCATTGAGCCAGCTCCTCAGACCAGGTAAGTTATGGGAATCCTGGTGCTAGCTAGGAAGGTTTGACCCACATAAATTTTTTTTCACAAGTATCAAAACTCTTGTGTTGCACTGTCAGCCTTGTTCATATCAATTATGTTCCCACCCTGGATATTTAGCAGGAACCACAACCAGTGCAATGATGATGGGTAACACCTCTCACATGCTCTTTAAAAAAAGAGTAAAGCAGAATTAAATTCACTAAAAAATTAGAGACTGACCTTTCTAGAACACAAACAGAGGTCTAAAGCCACCACTACCTTTTAGCTAGAAGAATTGTTGTGCTGGACACTGACTTCTGCCTCTTCAATTTCAGTAAATTACCTCTACAATAAAAACACTGACAATTATCCCTTGTCAGAGAAAATTAGTAGAAAATTTCCAACCTGACCAGCTTAATTCACTTACCTAACATTAACGTGTAGGTTCTAGTATGAGAAGAATTAACCTTTAACCTGGGATGGTGGGGCATCCAACAGCAACTCTTTTATTAACACCCAGACCTCTAGTGGGCTGACACTGCCATGTGAGAACAATTTTTATAAACCTCTCTCCAAGATGTGACTGCCACATTTGCAGATCATTAAGGAAGATTTGTTAAAAAAACACACAAAAAGTCCTTACTAGCAGGCAGAAGTACTGCCAGAAGGGCTGGATTTTGAAATAGCAGTTATTTTGTGTGTCCAGTTTCTAGGAGCTTCAGTATATTTAAAGCTCTACATATGTTAATGCAAATAATAGAGATTTTTTCATCAGTTTTATGCAGTTCTATTTCCTTGTGTAAGAATAAGCCAATTGAATGCCAGATGATTCAAGTAGAATTCACTAGAAAACACATCAAGTAAATAGACTGACCACCTATAATTGCTGCAGAAGTGATTAAAAAAGTAAATCAGTAAAGATCCTATTGTTACATGGAGCTGTCCATTCTCTTCGATTGAACATGTTAATCATGTACTGATTGATCTGTGACTGTCACCACCACGCCCTTATTGATCACATGCAAAGGCAATTCCAAAGCAATCATGAAAATCACCCACTTCCTGCTTTCTAGGGCATTTATAAGGCTCAGTCAATTACTTCCTTTTCCTTGTAACCCCAAATTTGGATAAATGAAGCTACATGAGGACTAAGCCATCCTAGCTAGGAGCCCTGCTCTGTGTGCTGGTTGCCATGATGTGACTCTCTGTGAGCTGCTAGCACCCATGAGAACAGGTAAACTTGGCACTCTAAAGGAAAACACAGTATTTTACATCCAAATGTCTATTGGAGCAAGAGTTTTTGTCCTTATGTTTTCTACCTGGTGTTAAAATACCGTTGTATTTGCTTAAGAAAAAATTGGGTTTTTTATGAGCAGTTAAATAAAAGTGGCTTCACACAAGAGAAGATATGTGAACCTCTGAGGTAAAACGCTTTTCTCTGTCCTATTTTGATTTGAGATGGGCTCCTTTAGGCTTTGATGAAGAAACTAACCTGAGTCATACTTTTGATTTCTCTGGTTGGTTTGCTCAAAGGAGAACCATTTTAGATATCATAGATCAGAAAACAGAAGTAGTTCCTAGCATGTTATAAGTCACAGCTGTTTTCATCCCCCATTGAGTGTCTCTGCAAACTGTGAGGTTTTTACTGTCTGAGTTTTTGCTTTAGACTTGTAATAGATTAAAAAAATATATTAAATTTTAGGAAACAACCTATTAATACTCAGATTTAAGCTTCAGAGGTTTTTAGGCTTGGTGTTTGAATCATGGTTGCTCTTTTTATTTTTTTATTTATTGTAGGTAATCTTGGAATCTTTATCCATACTGGTTGTACACTCTTGTGCTTCTGTTTTGTGGTTTAGCACTTCTCAGATTCTAAACAGATCTGAAGAGGCCAAATTTGAGTAGTTATAAGGACAGATGGAAGCAAACAGCAGAGCCCATGTCTCAAAAAAATGTCATCAGAAACACTAAGAGCTCTGTTTAGAGGAGCTGACCTGATTTTCCACTTCCTCTTAACATGTGTAGGCATTAAATTTGCACACGATAGATGTGGGATGCTTCCTCTTGTAGGTGGGAGCATTTTGAACAGGTGTTAGTGATCTTAATGAGCCCCACAAAATGGAAAAACTGGCCTGGAAATGGAAATCAGCAAATTTTGCTTTGGATAAAGTAGCAGGAACATTATAAAGCACTGTGAGTTGGGCTCTTTCTAATTCCCTTTCAAGGCTGTAATGGCTTTTGTTTGATTTTAAAGAGCATTGCCTGTGCCCCTTCAGGTACAGGATAGAATCTGCCTTAGGAAATACTTATGGGTTAGGTTGCTCTTTTTTCGTTTGATAGTAAATTCAACTTGCTTTATTTTAACATATGCTTTTCTAACTTATACCTAGTAGCATTAATTTTTTTTATAATTACCTTTATCTTAATTTCAACCAGAAATAGAAAGAAATAACACAATCACTGGATAATGTTAACCTTAAAAAAAAAAAAATCCTTGTCTTTATCTACTCACTGTTTTCCAGTTGTTGCCTAATTAAAGTATTGGATTACTTTAACCAAATTATTTTCTCAATCTGTTATTTGAATTCTGCTGAAAATGTTAGCTTTCATGTGTTTGTAAACCTTTATCTTTAACATATAAATTGAGTTTAGCATACAGTATTGGATTCACATAATTTAATGTGCAATATAATTCTGGGGAAAAATCTTGTTCACCCCCAAATGAACTAATTAAATAAACTATTTAACTTCCTAGTGTTGCTAAATTCAGAAGCCAAAATGTTTCACTTAGCTCTTTGATTATTTCGTTTCGGTTTGCTTTAATACTCTTTGATCCTATATGTAATATCTCAAAAGTGACAGGTGCCCTAAGAAATTGTAGTAGCAGAGTGTGGAATTCAAAGCGAGACTCTTACCAGCCTGCTAATGACAGTGGGGGAGCACAGAAGGATACCTGAAACTCAAGCTGATCTCCTCAAAAAAAGCAAAATACGAGCCCGCCTGACGCAGACAGCAGAGAGAAGCAGGAGAAAGGCTTTTGGAACCACATGGCTGACAAGGAGCAGCGACCTGGGAGAAGTGAGCGTGCTGGGAAGCTGCCCCAAGCTGAGAAGAAGCTCCACGAGGCTGTTTGTGTGCTGCTGGTGGAGCTGTGCGAGAGGTTCACCTTCTTCGGCATCGTGTGCAACATGATCCTCTTCTGCACCGCCAGGCTCGGCTACCGCAGCTACCAGGCAGCCATGGTCAATATGTGCTTCGTGGGCACCTCCACGCTGACACCAGTGCTGGTGGGCTGGCTGGCAGAGTACCTGGTGGGGAGGATCAAGCTGGTGTGCATCTGCATGTTCCTGCACTTCCTAGGTGGGTGACTGGAGACTGTGTCGTGTTTTACTAATTGTCCGGCAGAAACGCGCTGTGTTTGGCATCTGACTGTCTTTCCCAGCCTCTTTTAACACCTTCTCAGCTCCTCCTGGTGCCTAGAGAGGCTGGAACAGAGGCCAGACAGAGATAAAGGAATAAAGTGGGTATTTATTAAAAACCCTTCAAAGGATGCACCTTGGGCAGTGCAAGAGCCTGGCTGTGGCTCCACCCAAGATGGACCCTGGGTCAGGAGTTTTCACACGTTTATAAGTTTTGGTCCATTTCCATATTGGGGTTAATCGTCCAATTACAGCTTCAGGTGATGAAATCCCATCCTCTCACTTTGCTCCCCTCAAATCACAGTTTTTAATTTTTGGACCTGAAGCTGCAAGAGTGTCCTTGGTTCTCAGGCAGAAAATTGTTTTGTCTAACTACCCTGTGAAGACAATGTGCTAATACTTTATATGAAGTTCAGAGTCACACACTAATGCAGTAGAGAATCTGGAAAACACAAAATTTAAAACTTAAGGCATCACTCCTCCGCTAAATGCACTGCAGTGTTTTCACCTCTGTAGTTTTCTGAGGCAATATTTTCAACAAGACAAAAAAAATATGTTTGTGTGTGCATCTTGAGCAGCTGGTGCACAAACTTGGCTCCTCTGAAGTGGGTCAGCTATTGACAGTGTGGATGCTCAACTCTTCCAATTGGTCCCTAAGGTTATTAGTGTTTGGCACAAATGCAAGGCTTCAGCGAGAAAGAGAATTTAGGAACTGCTTCCCTGCTGCTAGGAGTAAGGTTCTGTGTAAAGCTACAAAGGACTTTTGTATTTGGTCAAGAGGAAAAGTATTTAATACATACCAGTATAAACAAACTTTGCCTTCAGTTTGCGTTTGCCTTTTCACTGAGGTCCTGTCTTCTGTTGGCACGTTCTGAATCTTCCCTGGGTATTATTTTGAGCACTTTTTACCAGAAAAAGCACTTCTCAAACAAAATCCACCTGTTCTATAGCAGGTAGTGCATCTCCCATGCACCATTTTGGCCTCCTAGAGTAGGACATCTCCCAGCACAATCTGCTGGTTACTCTGTCAAATTAAACCAAGTTGATAGAAATGCTTCTTGCTTGAACCAGTTGTTGAGCAAGTCTGATTTCTACACTAGCCAGCCACATTGTTATTAAGACATGCAACAAAGCAAGTAAAAAAAATAAAATCAGAGTAATTCCTGTTATGTTCTTGAGCTGATTGCAAAATCATTATTCAAGTAGTCTGGAAAAATGTTTGCTTTGTGTTCCACTCTTTCTCACCTGGTATTCTGGTTTAAACCTCTTCCTGCCACTTGTCCTTTCAGTTCATTTCTTAAAGCAGAATATTGGAGACACAAACACAATTTGATGCATTTGGGTATTGTTTTATCTACATTTCTTCCTTTGGAGGTAAATCATTAAACATTCCTGATATATTAAAGTTTAATGCACAGTTATAGTAACGGCTAAATACTGGTGTTGTTGAAACATCAATATATTTTAAGCTTAGTGTCCAGTAAAACTTGAACAATCTATAACTAAATCTGAAAGACTTGCTTTGCAGACTAGAAGTGGCAAATGCAATTCATGGCAGTGCTTCTGTAGTTAAATTCTATGAGAATTATATTTTCTGTGAAGCTGCTACAGAAAAAGAAAATGTTTTCCACAGAAGTATTGAGAATTTATTTCTTAAATTATGGTTCTGACTGCAATTCTGGGATTTTAGAAGACGGGGGGAAAAAAAAAAATCTGCACTCCACTGTAGGATGTTTTGAGGGTTTTTTTTAGCTAATTGGTAGTTCAGTTGGTAGAAGTACCTGAATCTTTACAAGCCCTTCAGAGGAGGTTTGGTTTTCAGAGGTCCATAGTGGTATTGGTTTACATAGCAACATCCAAAATGTTTCTGCCTCTCTACAGAATTCTGCCTCTCCCTCTTTATGCTTTTCTGTTGTATATCTTTGATTTTCCATCTGTCTTTTCAACATAGTTACTCCAAAAAATATGTCTTATTCATCTGATTCTAATTCCTTTCAAATGACAATTTTCTTTCCATTCCAGGCACAGCACTGTTACCTGTGGTATCATTCCCCTTTGAAGACATTCACATTGACAGACGCCACGTTCTTCTCACCCTACCCAAAAGGGAGCAGAAAATCATCTTCTACTTTGCACTCCTCACAGCCAGCCTGGGAATAGGAGGCATAAGAGCCATTGTGTGTCCACTGAGTGCCTACAGCCTCGAGGACTGTGGCCCAAAGGAGCTGCTTTCGTTTTTCAACTGGTTGGTAGTTTATTGTTGGTTAAATATCCGCTGGGAATGATGGAGCGTTGAAATGCGCGGCTGAAATTCAAAGGTTCTGTGCGTGGTGTGTTTCGTGTTTTGTTTTTGATGGCAGAACTTTGAGATTTTGGAAGAGTTTCCAAGAGTTAAAACTTTTCCTGGCTTTTTCCTTTTGCTAGTAGGTGAGAATCTATTTTTGTCCTCCTACAGAAGTGTTCAGTCAGAGTTTTCGGGATTAAACAGTTTGCCCAAATACTCAAAAGACTTGCTAACCTTACTGTTGGAAAAACATACTCATTTGCTTTTCTGCCTTTAACATGGCTATGTCTTTAGGATATTTTGCTCCTAAAAAGTGGCAAAATTCAATGATATATTGGGATTTACACCAGGATAAATTTTTAGCAGTGTCAGGCAGCAGTAGGCTGCTGGTTTGCTGGAAATCAGGATTGTGAGTAATCTCAAACTGAACTCAGTGGTAGAGATCTGCTGTATTATTTCAGCTTTTTTGCTGTGAGGTTCTGGCATCTGACAAGCCACTTAGCATTTGTGTTTTTGTTAATTTTTTTCTCATTCTTTAGGAAAAATTGCTCTGAAAATTATCTTAAAAATCAGGGTTTGGATTTCTTTTATGCATTTTTTTATTAACTATTTCTTTCTCCATGCATTACCAGGGAGGTGGTTTCTGATTTGTTTGCCCTTATTTGCCCCCTCTGTAGCCATATAGAGAGTGCTATATTTTCTAATATAATATATTTTCTAATATACCATGCAGTGAGGGAGTTGCAGCAGGACTCTCCATACTCCTACTTCAAGGCAGGGTGAAAGAAAGCTCTGAACTTCCCCCTTTTTTCTCCTTTACACACATGGTTATTAAAAAAGGAGCCCATTTGCATACTAACAATGCAGTGCTGAAGAATCAATGAAGATCTTGGTGAATCAGGTCTCTCCTCCTTTGGGGATGGCTTTCCTGGCTATTCTTTTTTCCTCCAATTATGTTAATATCAAGGAGTTTTGAATTAAATCCAAACTTCAGTGAATAAAGTAGCTTTACCAAAGGTGGATGAGACTGTTTGGTTCCTTAGAGCAGATTCTGCCTCCTTGACCTGCCCATAGGAAAGAAGAGGAAAAAAAATCTTTCCTTTTTACTCTATTCTGAGCTTTAATCCTTAATTAGCAACATCATTTTGATTAAATAAGACTCTCGGGGATTAAGACTGGAGAGCAATCAGTTGTTCTGAATGATAGCTCTGGAGAGTTTATTGTACTGTGGTCTTAGCCATTCAGAATTGTGTTTAATCAAAGTGACATGTCTCAGTGTTGATTACAAAGGAAATATAATACGAATAAAAAGTTCCTTGGGGGAATCCAAATGGGTCAGTTCTTGGAACTTTGGAAATATCAAGAAAGGCACATGTGTGATTTGAAAAAAAAATTAATTTTTACACTGGCACCCAAGGAGGGGCTGCTGGGATGCAATCTCAAAATTTAGAAAAATGGGGGTTTCATTCTAAGCATTTTTAATCTCATTAAACATCTCAGAATATAATCACTTTTTCTTGGTAGCCTGTTCTCTCTTGGTGGATGTTTGTCACAGGATTGAATTTTAAAATGATATAAAATGGGATGGCATACTCTTGATGAATTTGAGTCTGATCTTAGCCAAGTTCTGTCTAAGCAATCAGAATTATTGAATTAAAGATTGGGTTAAAAGTCCTGGTAATTACCTGTTTTCTAATTCAATCCTTCAAGAAGATTGCTTGGCACATCTTACAGCTTGGTTCTAACCTGCAGTATGTACTCTGGCTCTGACCTTATAAATAAATAGAATATACCAATTGTAAGTGAAGAAAAACTTGGATTCTGTCAGACTAAATTTTTCTAGAGCCTTCTGCATTTCTGGGGTTAAGGTTATGGTCTGGCACTATTTTGCAGCAGAAATACATTCTGTCTGTGGAGGCAGAGAGTGAGAGCCAAGGGTGCAGTGAGAATGAGCAGAGCTGTATCTTGTCTTACAGCCTTGCTGTAAAAGCTGCAGAGAACATGGCACCAATGGCATTTCCCACCCTCACTCTCTCTGCTTTGTTTCCACATATCAATTTATGCCATTTTCCTCAATACACTTTGACTTTTTTAAAAAAATTCTTCTTCTTTGGGATTTTCCCCCCACATTGTGTTTTAAAAGTAATTTTCAAAAAACTGACCTCCTCCTACAAAGACATGCAAACATAAACAATACTTTTCAATAAGAATCACCTGGATGTTACTTCTTTAAAGTTTTCAACACAAAAGCATCCCTTTAAAATGTTTTAAGAAGAGTTTTAGGTTCATGTGGGCTTGTATCATTTAAATTTGTATCTGCACTGCATTCTTGAAGTGAACCTCTCAAGTTGGATTTTGGCTCTTGTTGTGAAGAGGCCTCAGAGTGCTGAAGCTTCAGGAAGGAGCTCTTCCCTGCAAAGCTGGCCAGGATATTCAGTTTGATGTATCTGACTAATCTGACATGCCCTGATGTGAGCTCTGGGACTCTTTATGCATTAAAGGCCTGAATACTGATCTGCTGCTGTCAGTATGATATGAGCACATCCCAGAATTCTTGTGTGTGTCGAGGTTAGTTCATCTTTCTTGTTTTGGCCATAGGGATTGCTAACACATTTGTTGGGCTTCTTTTCCTTTTCACTTTTGTAAGAGTATAGGAACTTTACATTTCTGTCTTAAAGTACATTGCTATGCAGCAGTGAAAAATGAAAGTGCTCTCCTCTACTCCAGGGTTTTATTTGGATGCTCCTATTTCCAGGCACTTATGGAGTCATGAAGAGTGTCAGGACACTTCTTTAGAAAGTCTGGAAAACAGCCACTGAAGCTCCTAACTTAAACATTGTCAGTTAAAAATTGATTCAGAACTTTTACACAAGTTCTAGCCAAATGAGTCATACAATTATATTTTTTTAAAAGCTTTAGTTGAATGGGTCAATATTTTTATGTACAAAATCCCTCCAAATGTATCATCATTGAATAACATAATTCCAAATCTTTTTGTCACCGAGAAGATAATTCTAGATTCATTGGCCCAAATACTCAAGTTCAAACAGCATGCATGATGCAGAAGTGGCACTGAGCAAGAAAGTTTTCCTTCTTCCAGTAATATGCAATAAGTTTTATAATTATGCATTGATGTGTATTTCACCTTTAAGTAAACCATTTTGCTATGGCTCCAGCGAAGGCAAAGAAATCTCTTTCCTGGAGTTGATTCCAAGCTGTAATCTTTGACACATTGGGATAATACTGCTCAATAATTATATTATTTTCAGGGGGTCAAACTGCCTGTCACTAGTGGTATGCCATCTGCTTCCAGGAGTGTGTGATTTATCCTTTGGAGATCTTCTCTGATTAGGAGGGGCTCAGTACTTACTTGGGAAGCACCTCTGCTACCAGTTACAGTCTCAGAGAAAGTTTTGTAGGGGAACCTCCTTGTCAAGGTATTCCAGAAGCTAACAAAAATTCAAACTGAGCCTTCCAGCTAATAACTGATAAAAAAAATTTTAATATTTCTTACATTTTTTTAGCATTTAATATTTCTTAACCAAAGGGTTGTGGCATTAAGACATTTCTCAAGTTGGAAGCATATGATTCGATATTTCATACACAAAACTTGTTACCAGATATTAAATGTGTAAATGGTAAATGTTGATGTATTTAATTAATGTCACCCACAAGAATATTTCCAGTACTAGACTGGAAATATTTGTTCAGCTCTACTGCCTTAGTACACTTACTTTAATCATATACCTCTTGGAGCTGAGACATTTGAGTGAAAATCTGTTTTAATTGCTGTGCTAATGTGTGCATGGTACTGATGTGTCCATGATTACTATACTTAACCATGCCTTTAATTGGCTGTTTTAATCTTCTGTAAAGGTTTTTATACTGTTCAGCCTCTCCACTTTTCTCTCTCTTGTCTCTGTGTTCCAGGTTTCATTGGTTGGTTAACCTGAATTCAGCAGTGGTCTTTGTCAGCATTTCTTACATCCAGCAGTCCGTGGCCAGGAACCTTGGCTTTCTTATCCCATTTGTGTCTGGGCTTATGGCTATGATCACAGTTCACATGGTTCGGGGTGAAATGATTTACAAACCCAAAACAGGTAAGAGGTAACTCAGGAAACATCTTTAGAGATTTACTTTCACAGAAGAAATCAATTTGCATATCTAAACTATTTCTTCTATGACTCTGCCCTGTTTGGCTGGCAATCCTTGGGGTTTAGCCCTCCAAAATCTGCATGTGAGGAAGGATATCTATTCTCTGGAGACTCTGGGTAGGTTGTAAAAGTGGGAAGCAGTCTCTGGTAACCAAACTTCTGTTTGTTTTCTGTTGTGTCAGCGCAGGTGTCACAGCCTTTGCCTGTGCAGGAAGAGGTATAATAATTCCTGCTGCTGGTGGAATTGATTTTGTCACGTTTCATTCAACCTTTTGTCTGCCCAACCCCTCACATTCCAGAGGAAAGGAGAGGGCCATGACCATCTTGGAGCCCAGGTCAGATGAGCCAGGACACGGCAGAGCTGCTGCTTCACTGAGCTCTCTGCTGGGCTTGTCATGGAGCACTCAGTGCATCTTCTGATGTCAAACCTGACTGGGTTCAGAAGTTACTTGCAGAGCAGTAACATCACATTACTTCTTATTCCCTTTCTGTGAATGTCCACTCTCTGCTGTAGGGCAAAGCAAAATAACATTTCTCAAACTTGAAACATCTCATTGAAAGTTTCTAACTTGAAACATCTCATTTCAAGCTCTGGCAGTGAATTGAGATAGTACCAAATTTCCTCTTATCTTTTATTTACTTCTGAAACTAACTCTGCTTTGAGAAGAGCCCCCAGGTCCCACTTGTTTTCTGGTTAGCTTCTTAGTCAATTCACTCTGGAATTCTGCACTTTTTTTATTCTTTTAGTCTTCAGAGTTGCTCTTAAAATAATCTAGGTCTGAAACTTAAATATCACTTAGAATGAATGGTGAGAATAGTTACCTAGTACAGTCCTACAGAACAACAGAAACTCTACCAGCTCTCTGTTTTCAGGTTTTGATATGCTATTTCAGATTTTATTCCATAGAGACAACATTCTGCAGGTTAATACCATGCAGCCAGGGAGTTTTAAATATTAGTTTATCTAATAAAACACCCTTGCTTAGTACTTTAAAGCAAGTGCTTCAAGCAGGTGTCAATGGATATTTCTAGATCAGATCATTTTCACATCAGAGATAGTAGGAGACATTTTCATTCTGCAGTCTTAGTTCACTTTGGGTTTTGGAAAGTGTTTATTCAGAAATACTCAATTTATTGTAGTGCTTCAGCACTCAGAAAAGCATAGAAGTGCCATAACCCCTATCTGTATGGATGGCAATTTGCCAAAGGTAAATGAACCTGTATTCCCAAGCCTGAAGCTAACAGTTTTGTGCTCATTCTACTTCTATTTCATCTGAGAACCAAGCTGGCAATTCGTGAACCCAGTAACCAGTCAATAAGTTTTAATATGCCAAGTACTAGACTGGAAACTCCTCTTTTGTCCTGCATGCCACTTGGAAGACCTGAGATGTGCATTCTGGCCTTGAAATCCATCCAAGAACATTTTCCAAATGAGTTTTTTTAACTCCTTTTCCTTCTCACTTTGCTACTTCCTTTCCCTTGCTACGGGACTTCAGCAGGCATTTGATAGATATTCAATAAATGGAAAGAAAAAACAAAGGCAATTAATACTTTACCTGCTCAACCAGAGAAACACATTTTGGTGTGTCAAATGTTTGGTAATAAAAGGGACTCTCCTCCATGGCTGTTGGACAGGATTGCTTTTGTAACAATTGACTTGTGAACCACATGGGTTCAAAAAAGAATTTTTTTAAACAAATCCAGAGCTATGACCTTCCCCTCCCTAAAAAGACAAAGTTGAATATACCAGCTTATATTTTCAATCCCAAAATGTTTTGTTTTGGCTTGTTTATCTTGAGAGCAGGTAAAAGCCATACCAGTGTCTAATGTCTCTGATTGTCTGCAGACAGCTCCCTGCTGACGACTTTTGGGGTCATTTTTAGCGCCCTGAAGACGTGCGGTGCGCGGTATCGCTACTTGAGCACAGCCGTGGCCAGCTGGCTGGACCATGCCAAGGAAAACCACGGTGGTCAGTACAGTGAGACCCAGGTGGAAGGCACCAAGTCACTCACCAGACTCTTCCCCTTGTTCGCTTTCCAGATCCTGTACAGAACGTGCGTTATGCAGGTGGGTACGCGGCTTTGGAACAAAAAGCTTGATATAGACTCTGACACGTGCTTAATATTATCTCTCTAGGTGGTTTTCTCCTAAATGTTGTTTTGCCAGCTGAGCAGCCTTGCATAGCTTTAATTGCCTAAGGATATACCTTGCTGCAGCCTCTGAACTCCTCAAATAATAAAAATTGACTTGGTCAAGGCTCATTAAGAAGCTTTTGTGAGTGCTTGCTACTTCTTTCTAGGAACCTTTTTACTGGCTGAACCATCTTGTGTGAGAGCCCTGTTCTCCCCATGACGCCATGTCATCAACACTGAGACTCAGGCTGATTAAAATGGAATTTTCCAATTTCCTGAGTGTTCCCTCACTTTTGGGGAGAAGTAGAAAAATCTTTATTTGCTGTTTTGGTTGCATTTTTCTCCGACTGTTTTGACAGGATCTTGTGGCTGTTGTACCTACAGTGGAAGTGGGTGGGTTTCCATTTGTGGAGAGCAGCAGCCCCTCTGTCGGGCTGTGAGGTTCTTTTCACTTCTGCAAAAGTAAATGTGTCAAGAAACTCCTTAAGCTGACGTGATTCCTTCAGATTCCTTTGTCTGGGTGATCCTGAAGAAGCAGGAGTTGGAGGGTTCCCCTTTGGCAACTGGAATGACAAGTTTGCCTTGGAAATTCGTTTTCACTCATTGGTGTTTAAATGTTGCTTAAGGAAGTTCTTACAAATATGTGGCATATCCTGCTCCATTGGCACTTCCTCATGCCATCATTCCATGTTTCCATCCATCTGCCTCATTCTTTCTCCTCTTCCCTCCCCAATTCCTTCCCTCCCCCCAGAAGCACAAAAAATCCCAAACAAACAAAAAAAAAAACCCTGTTCAAAACCAACAATCACACCTACATGACCAAGGTTATGCATTAGTGACTATATGAAAATTAAACAGATATTATCACTTATCAAGTTTATTATAAAGTATTTCTCTAGAAAATATAGGTGTCTTTCCACTGCTGAAATAATTTAATCCTTTGGCAGAATTTCCAATATGTTTAGGGCTCTTTCTCAAACTCAGAGATAGTTCAGTATCTTTTTTGTAAAGATTAATAGCATTTTCTTCAAATTATTAAGTTAACAGCTTTCAGTGCCTGTGATTCATGTCGATGATATTTTAATTCCTATTAAGAAGTCAATTTTTATTTGTAATAGGCCTTGGAAATGAGGAACCAACAAAATTTGACTTAGTTCTAAACATACATAGTTTTGTTTCTATTTATTCTCCCTTTTACAATTTGTATTTCCTTTTGAAGGAGGAATGTAGGTGAAAAATATTTTGTGTATTGGAGTAATTCTTTAGCATGGACTCGTGGTGGGCAGGGTTGACTATAACCATTGATGAGAAACCCTACACAGCTCAGTTAACAATTATACATTAATTATCAGACTGATAAAAAGCAGTAATATTCTACCTGAGTTTGAAATCACTGATTTTATTGAAGAGTGTGCAGAATGCTGCTGGAATCTAGAACTCAGTAAAAACAGATACAGGGTAAAAATATCCAGTTCTAGGTTAAGTTCTGTCATGTCTGTAATCTGTGATTTGCTCAAGTTGGAGTTTTCCAGTTTGTAAAATAGTGTGGATCATGGCTCTCTGCTGCACATGAAATTAGTTAATCAAGCTTTCTCAAAAAAAAAAATCCCCAGACAAACAAGCAAAAAAACCCACTGAAAAATCTGTAAATCTGTTGGCAAAAGCCATCAGGATTTTGATTTTACACTTTTTTATAAACTCAACAGCTCTTCTGCATAGCCTCACACAAGCAGGAGGGATTATTTTCTTTTGTAGTGAGAGTCTCACAAATCTACTTAATTGTGTTCCCTGTTGACTGCCACTGGGAGGTTCCTCATCTGCTTCTTTTTGTCTTTGGTTTTCAGCTCCCCCAGGTAAAAGGAAGTCCTTTTTAGTTGCTCTGACTGTGAGTTGCATTAGGCTGGTTCTAAGGCTGTACCCAAATCTTCATTCCCTGTAGCTTTTAAAGTGCTCCTACCCTGAGCACACAACCATAAATCCAAAATCAGTCTGTACCTTGCAATTCTAAAATCAAATCACTCTGCATTTTGTCCTTTTGAGATTGTTCTGTTACACACTGGGTGAAGTGACTGAAGTTTTGGGTGGAATTATTCAGTATATTGGCTGATGGCTCTAATTAGGGGTGATCAAACAAACTTTTAGACTGTTGCTTAATTTGTTAAATGTAGGAGAAAATCTTATAAAAGGGAAATGTTCTGGCAGAGAACAATATTGCCACTATCTGAAGGGCTTTCTTCATGAATGCCCATTCTTTTTTGCTAGCAGGTATTTGGTTTAATGTGACTTCTTCAGAAGGAAAAACTTGGAGAAGTTTCCAAATACAGTGAAAATCTTATCCATGGATTGTGGTTTTATCCTTCAATACAGATCCCTTCAGGATATTATCTCCAAACCATGAATTCCAACTTGCACTTCAGTGGATTTGTCTTGCCAGTTGCAGCAATGAACGTGATCAGCATCGTGCCCCTACTGATTCTTGTTCCTGTTTTGGAGTGCATTAACTCATGGCTCTTTAGCTCCAAGGACACTGGACACTCTCCAACAATTTACATTGGTATGTAAAAAATGTGTATTTATGCAGCTTTAATATTCTTGTTTAATATTCTTTCTGTTTTTGAAAGAGAAATTTCAGTGTGATGGATGATCCCAGACAATTATATCTGACTATAAATGTTAATATGGACTTGTTTTGGGACGATGCTCAGAAGTAAATATGTTTCAAAGGAATTATTGAAAAAAAGTCCTGAAAACACAAGATACTGAAAAAAAAGTATAGGTTTTGTGTAGGACAGACTCCTCTGACCAATAAAAATTCTGAGGCACACTCACAAATAACTAGGAGTTATCCCATGGAATAGGTATTGGAGAGAAGAATATTAACTATTTATGCCTGAGAATTACTTTCACTTGGTTACCTTCTATATGTTTGTTTATCCATTAGCTTTTGGAAAGTTAATTTACAATCCAAGTCTTTTTAAGAAATTAAAGATTTCTTCAGTTAGTTGCTCTCTGATACTGGAGAAATATGCTGCTCAAAATGATGATTTTGGATTCTGATAACTCAGGAATAAAAGCTTTGTTTTTCTGTGTTTTTTTTTATGCTGTAAGTGCATTATTGTTAGGACTGCAGCTCATAAGAGGGAAATTGTATTACCATTAGAACAGTTTCTTCCAGACTCTGCAGTGGCATCATAAATGAAATAAAAGTATCTAGGCTAATTCTGTATGTACAATAGGTTTTTTTTTAGAATGGATAAACAAAAAACATTCAGAAATCTATGCAAAGCAAATGGGTGTGTATCACTGGCTGCTGTTCCCATTGAACAGGCTGAATATTTCACAGGTGGAAGGTTACTTGGAGAGCTACAGCCTTCCTCCCCAACCACTAGAGTTTTCATTAGAATGGCTAATAGAAGGTAATTGTTCAAGTGTTTGGTATTTTCATTATTAAAATCTGTATTGTATCCTCAGTCACAGCACAAAGGGATCTCCAAAGGTGAAGGGTTACCTCTTTCTCACAGAAAGTGGTAAAAGTTTTCCCTGCTGTAGATTGGCACTTGTTCCAGAGAAGTTCATAGCCTAGGAGGAATGATAACTTCAATAAGAGTTGGGCTGCCTTCTCTTAAGACCAATGTGGTTTCTTTTATTTATTTTTTTTTAATTGCCTTCAAAACTCTTATGTTCTAGGATCTGGAAGGCTCCTCTGCAATGCTCTTCAGATGTCAGCTCCATGTAGTAGCAACAGCAAAGCAGTTTCCATTCTGTATCCATTTAAAATTATTCCCTTTCATAGAAACTCTCATTAAAGTTCCTACATTTTTTATCTTCCAGTCTGCATCGCAAACCTCAGATGAAAATATTTATAAACCGCTATTTTCTCAGTGTGCTGCTATTAATTCAGTGCCCCATGGCAGGCAGCACAGTGAGCACTGACACACAGAGAGGTATTAATCTGACTAAATTAGCCTAATTAAGAGTGTTATTAAGTTTTATACAAACCAGAAGCATATAACACAGCAGGTTGCAATTAGCCTAGTTTTTAAAATAACATCTGCATTAAAACACAAAAAGCACATTCAGATAATCATTTTCCTTTAAACCACGGAAATTTCAAGTTAGTATTAATGTATTATCCTGTTATGTTGAACAGCAGTGGAATATATGCAGTGGTTTATTCTTAATAGGTTCATTTATCAAAATAGCCTCCTGTTAGGGTTATAAACTACCTGAGGCATAAAAATACCTGTGAGTACAGGCAATGGCTTTAGATATCCAAGTATATGACTGCACCTGCAAGTGTGGTAGACCTCTAAGTGCCAATATTTTTGCCAACAGTTAATTAGGTTCTCAATTATTTTCAGCAGCAAAATTGGAAGTATAAATAGGCAGTTGGTGTTAAGCCAGCCTATAACTATATTTTAATTCAACTCCTGTAAGAAGAAGAAATTTAAATAGTTTTCTGGAAATTTTCAGCAAGAATAACAGTTTTCAAGGATGAACCATATTAGACAACTGAAATATCTGATTGCTCTGTATTAAGGGTCTACATAAAAACTGTAATTTGTTTCTCTCTCCATAATTGTTGGTTTATTCATAAAGGTCCAATACAACCTTAGTCTCTGGATAATATAAAGAACCTTGTCCCAGAATCACCCCTAAATATTACTGAAATAGCTTGTTCTCCTGTGAAACCAAAGCCTCAGACACCCATTCCAAGCCCCTCATTTTAAAGAGGACTGAAGGGAGAAGAATAAAGATGAAAACCTAATCTCCAAGTCTCTTGGTTTCTTCCCCTGCCACATGAAATCTTGAGAAAAAAAAGTTGAAATTTTTGGGCACCCAGAGGTTACTTTTTCAGAAATGCATTGGCTTTTAGCAAAGGAAAATGCTTCAAGTTTGTTGTACTGGTAGGAATACTGAACTGCTGGGGGCTTCTTTAGTACCAACATAATTTTTCACTAGGAGAACTCTTGCTTTGGATGACTACAAGAAGCTCCTTGAGGGCTTTATACCTGGCTTTGATAAGGTGCATTGGCCAGAAAACGCTGTTGAATTCCCTCCTGTCATCAATTTTCAAGCAATAATTCATTGATATTCTCATTAAGCACTAGAGGAGCCTAAACAGCAAAACAGCTTCCAAAAAGCTCAGGTTGGGCAGGGGAGGTAGGATATTTAAAGATGTGAACACACAAGAAAACTATGCTAGAGGAAGGGTGTGAGAGTTTGGTGCTGAGGGAAGAAACACAACAAGGCTAGGAGTTAATCATCTCTGCTCTCCTAACACTAAAAAAGACAAAGTGTATGTATGTAATAAATATAATATACAAAAACAAAAGCTTTTGGCTGTTTATGTCCATTCTAGTATGTGTAGCAATTACCAGTCATGAAGGTTTGGTCCAAGCATTTGAGCCAAAACTGTCAAAAGAGACCAAATTCTCCTCCCATTATGACTTAGAAATGCTGGCAAATCAGAATTTTAGTCAAAATCAATGAGAGCTCAAACCATGAGAAGTATGGATAATTCAGATTTACTTGGAAACTTTGCTTTCTTTGTGGTTTTCTTTTCTGAGAGGATACAACAATTTAATGCTGCCAACAACAAAAAATATAAAATGACATATTTTAATAGTATCCTCTGTGCAATGAGTGAAGTGTGTAGTTATAACACATCTGAGTTTTGGAAGAATTTCCTGCTGCCTGGTAGTTTTGTTCATACCTTTTCTCTTGTATTATCTGGAAGGACATTTCCTTCTTTCTTTTCTCCTTCCTTTTCTCCCTCAATCTTCAAAAAATAGTAAAAAATTATTTGTGACTTTGGTTTTCAGAAAAGTTTTTCCTCTCTCTTTTATTCTGAACTCTGTCTCTGGGCTGAGCTGTTGTCCTTTTTGCCATACACACATAGCAAGCACTCTTTACTCATGTTTAGGTGTTCAGAAAAAGTGATTTGGGGTGGGGGTAGGAAGCTTCTTTTGCTTTTCCTAGGAGTTTGCCTCACTCTAAACACGTGGTGGTCCTGTAACTACAATTTTGGTGAGTGCTCTCTGTGCTCTTTACCCAGTTGTAGGTCACTTATGTGCTGCACTTTCCGTGATGGTTGCTGGCTTCTGTGAAATGCACCGAAAGCACTTCCCTCAGGTGGAGCAGACTTTCTCTGAGGAGGTTCTCCTGGTCTCCTCCATGCCTTGCTTCCACTTGGCTCCTCAGTACATCCTGCTTGGAGTGGCTGAAGCCTTGGTAACTCCCTCCTGTAAGTAAAAGCAAATAGGTGTCCTGATTCTCAGGGAGCTATATCAGCTTCCTAAAAATAATTACTGTCATCTGATATTTTATCCCTGGCTCTCTTCCACGGGCTTAATGAGCAGAGATCTGTGCTTTACCTGCTTCAGAGAAGCGTGATTTGTCTTGCTGGCTGTAACTCAGGATGAGCAGTGATGTTCCAGATTAACTGGAAGGAGGGAGCACAGTCCAGTCAGGTCCCTGGGGGCACAATCCCCTCTTTGGTGTTGAAGCTGAAGCAGCTGCAGGCAGGGGCCTGGCTGGATGAGCTCACAAGGCCCCTTCTGACCAGAACTCTCCTGTGATGATTTTATTGAGATGGGTGGAATAAAAATGCATGTGAGAGCTGAGCTGTGGTTGTACTCTGTGACCACCTTAAAGGCCACAGTCAAAGCAAGGTGAAGCAATTTAATACCTTTTCTTTTTGGTCCCAGCTAATAGAATTATTACATGTTTTTCACTGGCACAGAGCATATGTGGGCAGGTAACAGTGACAGGTTAACCTAGAGAATGGTGTAGGCAGCTGCAAGGTTTTTGTGAGTGCTCCAATCAGGAGCCATGAGATCCTCCACAGATCATCACATCACAGCTTGTGACATGGAGCCAGAGATAAACACTCCTGTTTTTCAGAGCTCAGCTTGTGCCTGCCATCCACACATTTTGTAGTCATACTCTTGATTGTGAGTCTGAACCTCTTCTGCTTTCTGTAATTTACTTTTCTTTGTCTACACTGACATTTTTAAGGCTTATTTTCTTCTGAGGAGCATTCAGAGTGCTTACCAGTGTTTTACCTTGCAGAGATTTTTTTTTAAAGAAAAAGTATTATAAAAATAATCTAAGTAACATTCAGTTAGAGACACAGGTAAAGTAATTGACTGGCTGATCTCTGCAGGTATTTAATTCTATGGGTTGAATGTCTCTTGTTCCAGTACAACCCCAGAAATGTTCAGGTTTTTATTTAAGAGCAGGAAATAACTTCATTGTCTCAGCTTCATTCTTATACTCTGAGACTACTGAGAGCTGTGGGTCACAGTCTGTCACTAAAAAGGTAATTTTCCCTAGTTTTAAATACTTAGCACTTCCATAATGCCTCTTCATCTGATAGCTCTCAAGTACTTAACTGCGACAGGTTTCCTAGGCAGGTAATTTGGTTTCTAGGTTACAGGCTAAGTGTAACTGAAAACTGTGACCCTCTCTGTTTAGCTTAACAAAAAAAAGGTTAGGAGGTGACTTGCTTACAGTCTTCTCATGCAAAAGCATGAGAAGGATATTGCTGGTAGAGTAAGGCCTTTTAATCTAGCACAATGGGACACAACTGGAGTCCAATGACTGGAAGATTACATTAGCCTTTAGAAAAGAAATAAAACTCCATTTTAGGTGTTTTCTTCCCTTTTTTTTTAAGATCTTTTTTAAAGGATTGTGGTTAGAATTTCTTAGGAAGAAAAGCTGTCCTTCCCCATTTAGGCAGAGATTAAACATCCTGCTTAGAGCTGCAGTGAGAGGTGTGATTTAAGACCCCAGCTAAATTGGGACTAAGTCTGGAGACCTGCAGGTAAAAAGCTAGAGGGAGGTGCCTAAAATAGGATGTGGCTGTAGCTGATGGGGAAGAAGGCCTCCATTTGTTTGCCCACAAATTGGTGTCTGGCCCTGTTTGTCACGGAGTGTCTTGGCTGTGCAGGCAGGACAAGCAGGTTCTCTGCAGCTCTCCCAGCTGCTGCTGGAGAAGAGCCTGGTTTTCCCCCAGGTCTTGCTCTGTATCAGGTGGCTGAGGTCTCCTGAATCCTCTCCAGCAGCCCTCAAGCTCTGCATTCAGGCTTCTGAGCTGAGCTCTGGATTTCTACTTCAATTTGGACTGAATTGCTGTTCAGGAACCCTTTGGTGAATCCCAGTGGATGTCAGTGGCAGCCTAAGCCTTGCAGAGTTGTCTCACCCTTCCTGACATTTCACTGCCTTTCTTATGCAGAAGGTCAAATTCAATTATTATAATAATTTACTGGACCTGAAAGTTCCAATCCAAGCTGAAGAGGTAAATGGTCACTCTTTTAAGCAGGGAGAAGAAGGGAGATATCTCATTTCTGAAGAGCTTGGTTAGGGAGGTTAAATTTGGCACATTGAACTCTTTGTCTTCATTAGGACCTCTCTTATTGAAGTTGTTCATCCTGGAAAAGAGAAGGCTTCAAGGTGACCTAATTATGTCATTTCAGTACCTGGCAAGAGTTTACAGATTATTTACAAGGGCATGTAGTGACAGGACAAAGGAGAACAGCTTCAGACTGAGAGTAGGTTTAGATTAGATATCAGGAGGAGATTGTTTACTGTGAGGGTGGTGAGGCTCTGGCACAGCTTACCCAGAGGATCTGTGACTCCCCTTTCCCTGGCAGCGCTCGAGGCCAGGTTGGGCTCTCAATAGCTTTATTTAGTGAAAGGTTTCTTTGCCCATAGCAGTGAGGCTGGAACTGGCTGACCTTTAAAAGTCCCTTTCAGCCCAAGCTATTCTATAATTTGGTCCCTGTTATTTAGAACAGTGTTTATATAACATACTTCACTATCTTCTTGATAGGAGTTTTGAATAATTATCTGCTTCAGGTGGCACGAGCATCTCTTAGAGTAATATCTGCCCCTAAGGAAGTCTTAAAAATAAAATAAAACAACAGCACTGCTCTCCTTCACAGTGCTACAAAGTTCTCACTAGCCTTTGGCAGGCTGAATTTGCAACCCTAGCTTGGTTTAAACCAGGAATCTGCAGCTCTGTTAGTGAGAGGATATATTGGGGCTGGCTTTGGCCACTGATGAAATGCAGCAGTCTCCAGGGGGAAATGCAGCAGCTGTTTAATAGCTCCCAGCAGCACCGTGGGGAAAGGGAGGCTTGTGGCAGGCTATTGAAACAGCAGGGGTAATTTGGGTAAGTAGGATGCAATTACCCAGCCTGAATTTGACCAAGATGCATGTTTTGTGCCCCTGCTATTAGAAGGGAGGAACAACCAGAAACTTTTAAGCATTCTGGTGTCTCAAGTTAGCTGTACAATGCTTCAGACTGTTGATCTACAGATGGTGTCCCAGGCTCACCTGCTTTCTTTTGCCCTCAGGCTTCTGGTGAATGAGGAAGAAAACACTGTCTGTGGTATTTTTTTTAATATGTTTTCAAAGCTCCAATTTGGACATCCAAATTAAAAATGGGGAACGATGGTGATTGCAAAGTTTCATTTGTATTCAGAGGTGTTTCAGCAGCTCAGCATCCAAATAGGATCCTCTGCTGGCGAGTTTTTCAAGCTGGAGGTCATTCTAATTCAACTAATAAAGCAGGTGGGGAGACTGAGCTTGGGAGAAAAAGTGTGGAGGAGAACTCAAGGAGCGAAATTAGGAAACAAAAGTTTTTGAAGATGGGTGAAAATTGCACAAAAAGAACAGCAATCATGAAGTCTTGCTGTTACAGCCAAATTACAGCTGGTGGGATTATTTATAGTCATCCATGCTACAGCAGCATGCTACAGATTCCCCCCTCCACCAAAGCTGTTGCTGCTTCTTGTTTAGCCTTCTGGCAAGAAAGTGAAGAATGAGGTCTTAAAAATGAGCCAGGGAGCCTGGGGGTTGCACTCCAGGGAATGGGAGCATTGTCCAGCCCAAAGGTAAAGCAAGCTAACTGTCCAAATGAAGGCAGAGTTCTAGATTTTGGAATTATTTCCTAATGGCTGTGTTGCACTGGCTCTGAGGTAGAAGTTCCTGCTGCTCTGCAGTTAATATCACATCCATTGTCTTCATGCTCACTGACTGTGCTGGTGTTTCTCTGCTCTTTGCTCATGCCTGAGGCTTTAAAAGGTGTGAGCAAATGTCTGGGTGAAAGATCTGTCTGTACTTGTGGAATATGGGGAGCTGTATGTGGGTAGTTTATTACAGATATTCATTTAAGCAGTTTGGATAATGCTTTGTTATAGGGTACATATTAACATGTTATAGGGTACATCTGATTGCTCTTCTGCAGCAAGTACATTCTCTATATAAAATACATAAATTCACTAATAGTGATGCTTTAATTTTTTTTTCTGTTTTATCTATGTTCTACCATCATTTAACTCTTCCTTCTGTTTCACTTTTTTGACTTAATTTTAACTAGTAACTGTGTCTGCTTTCTTCCTAAGGTTCCTTACTTTCATTCCAGCTCGTGCCTGAAAGAATGAGAGGGATTTCCATGCATTTTTTAGCTCTCTTTAATGGAGCTGGCTGCTTTATGGGAGCTCTCTTTGTTCAGACAGCCCACACAGGCACTCAAGGTAAGAGTATGCTCATGATGGGTGTTCCTGAGCAGTTTTCTAATATTATTGATCTGGAGAATCAGGCAGCAGAATTAAAAGGGATGCCAAAGTTTTATTGATTTGCTCTCACAATTAAGATGGAATTAAGATAGGAAATAGCCTTCCAGCTGTATTCATCCAATTTTAATGAGTCATCTTAGTTTTGATAGTCAGAGTAATTAGAGGATGGCATCTTGCAGGAAGTCCTCCTGTCCAATCTCTGTTCTTCTGTTCTGGAAGACTGAAAATAAATTGGCTAGGAAGCACCTTTCTGTGCTCCTGGAGAAGTACACTCATGTTATTCACACTTACATGGAAGTTATTCCACTTACATGGAAGCCTCTGGCCTCGAGAGCAAGATCTGCTTTAAAGGATGGAGAATATTCCTTCCTGTCTGTCCCAGGGTTGGAGGGAACAGGAGGCTGGCTCGAGGGTTTCAAAGCCGTCTGGGCACCTCACTCTCCTGGAATCAGTGGTTCCCTCTGACCTTGCCCAGCTTTTGGAAGAGACAGATTCTGTGACAATCCAGTCTCACTGTGGGCTTGCCCTTTGGCAGATGAATGCTGCAATTCCCAGAAACCTTCCTGTTTCAAAGGAGTTACTGCAGGTTCAGTTGAGGTGTATTTAGTGGAAGCTCTGCAGTTGTTCCTGGGTTACTGACTTTCAAGATAAGCCAGGAACTTCTTAAAGTCATTTTCTCTTTGCTAATGAATCTGTGTTCAGATTCAGATACAAAACAGACTTGTTTCACAAGTAAATTTAACAAGTAAAGAGCTTGAGTTCTCGAACTGAGGGACAGGGATCCATCCCTTTGTTCACAAATTTGAAATAGTCTTGCTTGCTGAAGGAATATTTCTAAAGATGCCACCAACAAGCTCTGGTGGAACTGTCACAGGGAGCTGTTCTTTAGAGACCACAGCTAATACATTGCACCACTGCAATTGCCACAGCTGCAGGATGTTGTAACAGCTTAGGGTTAAAGTTCTGGGCTCTTCTCTTTCCTATGTAAAGAATCATGTCATTTAAAAACAAGCAGAAGTGGGTGTCTTGAAAGTGTGACAAGAAATTTTTATTCCTACTCGCAAGATCTGAACAAACAAATGATGCTTTGACACGCAGTCCTGTTTTCAAGTTAAAAATTCAATTAAAATTTTATGACAAGGTATAAAACATCACCTGGAGATGAGTAAAAAGCAGGAATGTTTACACAAATGAATCAGGCAAAGAACTATTAAACACCAAGCTATCCAGTGTGGAGAACTGAGCTCCTTGAATATCCCCCAGTGGAAAATGTTTTTCATTATTGTGAGTTCAGTGTAATATGGGGTAAATGAAACAAACAGTTTAAGACAGACTGTGTTGATGATTTTTTTCTTTCCCCTCCAAAGTATGGAAACTATTAATTTTTATGAGATTGAAATACTTGTTAAAACTGACATATTTTACTGCAACTTGACTTTGGAAATAATTAAATAATTGCAAAATAATTAAGCATAATGTCAGCACCAAAATATTTTGCCTGTGTTGTGTCACTGTTATGTAATTAATTTCTTTACAGAGTATTTCTGTAGTCTGTGGTAGAGGATACCAATTTTTGCACTTGATTTGCAATTCAGTAGATTTTTGTCTGGTTTTCTATCAAGGTGATTCATCCTTTTTCCGTGAGTCTGTACGAAATCATTTAATTGATTCAAAAAAGCAAACGTTCTTTTCTTGCCAAAAATACTGTTTTAACAGAGATATTGTGACTTTTTTATCCTGGCTGAGACCAAAAAGGCTGAACTCTGAATTCTCCACAGACTGCAGTTACCACATCCTAACCCCTTTCGCTCAGGATTCTTGAGCAAACTGAAAAGTTTCCTGGCTAAAATATTCCTCACTCTTAGAAAGTTGGGTGGCAAACTTCTCAACTTAGCTTTTCTTTATTTCTTTTTCCGAAGCTGTAACTTATGTCTTTGTTTAACTTTGTCAGACCTGCTGTTCCTGTAGGTGGAATTGACTGCACCATTATCCTGAGCAGAAGTCACTCTGAAATTTCCAAGGGAATCAGTGACAGTCTGTAGTCAGATGAAGGTGCTGTAATGGGAATGACTACTGCTAAGCAGCAAAAGTCCTCTGCAAAACTTCAAAAGCTTCAGGGAAAATAAAGTGAAAAATGCTTAGTGATTGCTCTGCTGCTTTAGCTAGAAGAGTGTTAGAGATTACTTGCCCTATTAATATGTAAACAACATATTAGTGGGCTCTCACTTTTTATTTTTATTTATTTTTATTTTTAAAAATAATTGGGATCTCGCTGGGTATCTCTTTCCCTGTGTTCCTTGCTTGAATAAGATTAATAATTCCAAGTTACCACCATTCACTCAATTCACAGCTTGCAAATGATGCTGATATTCCTGAAAGTTCATTTGTGTTATAACACTCCTCTGCTCATGCCAGCCTGTTCTCCTGCTGACTCCTAGGTCAGAGTAGGTTTAGGATCAGACTTTTGTAGGTGGGGATACACTATAGCAAAACAAAAAATGCATTTTAGGCTCAGTTTTGGTTTCCTCCTAATTTGGTAGGAAATGTTATGCACACAATTTTTTTGTTCCATCTGTATTTCTTCCAACTGTGCTTCTTACAGTGGACTTTGATGCTCATAACAATCAGAAAAATAATATTTTTTAAAATTTATTAAAACCTAATGGTTGCCTAATGAACCCCTTAAAGATGATTGCTGTAAGGAACAAATTTGTGGCCTCTCAAGTCAAATTAGAGTCCAATGACACAAATTAAGCTTTTTCTAATTTTATTTTTTTTTTAGATCTGTTCAAAGAGCTTGTAAATATTCAGTGCCTGGACAATTTATGAAACTGGGAGTAAAGCAAACCAACCAGAACTCTTCTTTTTTCCTTTCTTAAAAAAAGGCTCAGCTAATTTACTAATTTATTTATGTTGGAAGAGCAAGCTCTTTCTCTTTTGCTGCAAGAGAGGCTAGTGTTGATGAAATGGTTCTGTAAGATTTAACAAGGCTTAGTGAGTGACTCTTGGGCTATGAATGTTTTTGTCTTGTCCCATGATTCTTGTTTCACTAAAACCTGAGCCAAGACTATTTCTGGTTCTCCCATCTCTGAGCAGTGAGCCCATGTTTTCCATGTTCCTGCAGTGAAGTAGATCCTCCACTGAGGATTTTGAAGTGTTGAAGCACAGAGGGTGTTGACAAAATTTAAACGTTTTTATCTCCTACTTTATGTCGCTCGTTTAGAATTTTATTTGGGTTTTTATTGGCAAAGTTGATCAGATATCAGTCACAGTCAAAGCTGCATTAATCATTTTTAACGCATCTATGGAGGATGGTGTGAATATGATAAAATAAGACTTTTTTTAAAAAATCTGACGAGTGCAAACAGATGATGGGTGACAGTGATATTTTCAGTACAAGCTGGGAAACTGCTTTCTTTTGGATCTCTTACCTCTCCTAACATTTTAACGGAAGAAGATGCAAGACAAAACCTGTCCTCTTATGCCAATCATTTCAGAATATATTTCTCCAAAAATATTAATATAAATATGAAAGAAGGAAATCAAAATTCAAAAAAAAAAGGTCAGAGGAAGGAAACTGTCCCAGACACAGTTTTCCTGCTTGTATTTAGAGAATTGCTAGGGGGGGTTGTGATTTGAGTTTGGGTTTTTTTGAATTTTGTTTTAGGTAGGGTTTTTTGGTTCTTTTTATCATTTTAGTCTTGTGTGATTCTAAATACCAAAGATGATAAAGCTAAAGGATATTTCTTGCAGTCCAGATGGTGGTGGCCACTGGTGCCTACTTAGCTAATGGGGATTAGAGGCAGAGTGAGACTTTAATTTGGATATGATTAAACACTGAATATATGCCCACTAAGTTGATGGAAATGAAGGAAGGCATTACAAACCTTTTTTTTTTTTTAAATAAGGATTAATTTTTCTCTACAATCACAGCATAACTTGCAGGATAGCTGCAAAATTGCAGGATTGGTACAGGATAGAGTAACTCCTGGCATGTGACTTTCTTGTTTTTTCTTCAAGGTTTTCCCCATAATAAAATAGGACAGTGTTATTCAGTGAAAAATCCCTGTGCAACTTCCCCTTGAGCCCTCTGAGGGTGCCACCACAGCAGCAGATTTGTTGTGTGGGCTAGTATTTGTCAAAGACTGGCCCTTTTCAGGTTTTGTTCAATGGCTGGAACTGCCAGCAGCTCCTTGCTGTCAGTCACCCACCAGAAACAGCCCAGGAAAGTTTTTGTCCTTATAGCTGTCCTAATCAATCTCTGCTTCACCTCCAGCTCTGCCTGTTTTGGTAGGATGTGTTGTTTCCTCTTGGTATTGTAAATTATTCCTTCTTCTTGAACTAACTGAGCAATTTTGATGCAAAAGTGATAAGAATCCCAAATATGACTGAAAGTTTCCCAGGTACTTCATTTCCATGATTGTAGAGCAGACTTGAGGAACCAGCTCTGCCTAGGCTTCATTTTCTAACTTGTTCTAAATTTTACCATAAAATACATAACCAATCCACCTCTAACCAGCAGAGAAAGTCTATTTAAAATAATGCACCTAAAGGAAACTTCTGTTTCTTTGTGGTGATTCATGCTGCTAAGTGTTTCTATTGTTGGAATAAAAATGGAAATCAGGAGCTTGTTGAGGAAAGTTAATTCCCAGTGAGTGAATTATCTGTGTGACAAACCAACCTTGTAATTGCCACTTCTGTTGGCAATCTCCACAGAAAAGTAAAGGAGGCACAGAGCCCAAAGGCAGTATCTTTTGGGGAAAAGTGAATAGTTAGCATGTTGTATGCTGAGGCAAGGATGGGAAAGGGCTGGACTCTGGAATCACAGCAGTGCCCAATTCCAGCAAAACCGAAAAACTGGCCCAGGAGGGAGTCCCTGAAGTTCATGGCTAAGAGCAATATCCTGAGAGAATGAACCCCAAAGGCAGTCAGTGGAGGGTGCTGGAGTCTGCAGACAGCTTGTGGGAGGTGTTAGTGGGGTCAGGGGGTGAGAGCATCTAAAGGGAGTTTTGGTGCCTGAAACAAGTGGGTGAAGTTTAGCTCTGTTGACTCTTCTCTCAAGACTTCCTGCAACCACAGGGGAGGATTCTCTGTCAAGTGAGTATAAATAGATGTAAATGTAGTCCAGGTTTATCCCCTGTTTCATGGGGGGAAAACAAAAATTAAAAGGAAAAGTAATGAAAGAAAAAAAGTGAGAAGTAATTTTTTTTTTTTGGCTGAAAGTAGGAAATGGTTGTATTAATTTTTGCCGCATCCACTGATGAAAATGTGTACTGGAAGGATTATAGTCTGGATATCCCTAGGACTGCTGCCATCCTTGTCCCTCTGTAGAGGAAAACCTACCCCTAACAAACTTTGTCCCTCTCTGAGAGGAAAAGGAAGCCTCGATCCTACATCCTGCTCTGGACAGAGCAGCAAACTTGAGAGAAAAAGTTTGGCAGCTGGAGCCTCACCATACCCTGTCTGATTTTGTCCCTGCCTGTGCTGTGGATCATTTGGATTCTCCAAAGGCTCTCTGTCATTATCCTGGCCTCACTGTTTAAACACCAGCTCCTAAAAGAAGCAGGGAGGAGACAGAGCAAGGATCTTTGACCCAGGCCATGGAGGAGGCCCATGGTGAAGTGGGAGTAGAATCCAGATCTGCTTGCCAGGCTGCCATCCCACCCTCACAGAACCAACCAGCCCCAGTTTCAGTGGCTTTTTCTGGTGCCTTTATCAGTGGTAAGACAGAGAATGGTGCAAGTGGACCTTTGAAACACAGAAGCCATAAAACCATTTTTATTAACTTTTTCAGTATATTTTTTTTTCTGTTCAGTTTGCACTGTAAATGCCATTCGATTAGGAAGCTCCTGCTGCTGCTGTAGTTAGCCCAGCCAAGGTGAATAACCTAGCAGACAGTGTGAACTCTGCTTTGACAAGCTGCAGTGCAGGCTCCAGTGCATGATTTCCCTTTCATCACATCCACATGCTCTGTCTCTGCTTTCTAGTGGCCCCTGGGGGATGCAGATTGAAAAACTACCTGATTGTGAATGATGACAGTAAAAGTTTATAAGCTACTAAAATGAAGTTACAGCACCTAGGAGCTCAGTCAGCTTACAGTGTTAGATGATAGGTTTTTAAACCTGGCTCTGAGATAAGGCTACAAAAGGAAGGGAGCAGGCAGAGGTGTGGTGGGTGCTGCTCTGTGACAAGCAAAAAGGGTAACATGGGCTGGAGGGAACTGCGGAGGACCTTAGGAAAAACTGATGGCAGTTGTTCTGTCAGTCCCAGGAGAGCTAAAGGCAACAGCTCTGAAAAGAAATGTGTTTATAGCTCTAAGATGTGGAGAAAAAAAAGAGAAAAATGTAAATATATGAATGTGTGTTTGGCAGGGTGTAATCCCTTGGCTGGTGTCTCTCCCGTGCTGTGGAACTGCCCTTGGTCTCTAATCAGAAAAATGTGAACAATCTAAGGATGGCAATCAGTGTGTAAAAGTGGCATTAGGGGCCAAAAAATGTGTGAAGGCCATCAGGATTTTACAATACAGCTGTGGTAAGAAGGCTGGTTATCCTTCTTTCCCCATTAGCTCACTCAAGGGGGGAAGAGCCACACTGTTTACATGGGCAGGATTCGATACCAGACTTTCATGAAGCAGAGAAAGGTGGCTTTGGACACACTGATGCTGGCATAGTTCACATCAAGGCTATGCTTTTAATCTAAATCTCCTAGTAATCTCTGATTTGCATCACAGAATGGTCTTGGAGCGTGAAAACAACTGATTTTTTTTTTTAGAGAGGACTAAACAAGAAAAAAAATAAGCTCATGACTGATATGTTCCAGCTGTTAATGGGAACTGCTCTGATGTGAACCCCCCTGGGCTGTGGAGTGTGGACATCACATTCTCAGCACCAGCTGTTTCACACTCTGCATTTCTTCATTAATTGCTAATGAAGACAGTCTATCTGCCTCCTTCAAAGGCAATAAATATCCTGGATTCCCAAATCAGGTACATGGTCATTGCAGCACTGCTTAGGTCTCTGATATTCTGTAACTTCTGGATAATCTGGAACTTTTTTTTTTCACCTTGGTTCAATGGTTTTGCTGAAGTTGATTATGGCATTTCAGGTACTGATTGTCTTCAGTTATAGACTGACTGGGGCTGGCTTTATTTTTAACCATTTTGATTTCTTTGATGGTTAATTGTCACCTGAGCTTGTTTGCAGGCTGGTTGCAGTGAACAGTGCTGAAAGCAGTGCAGCCACAAACTGGAGAGTGCACAGGAATACACAGGGAAGTCTCTGTGAGCATGGAGGTGTGCTGTCCTCTGCTAAATGAAGTGCCAAAATGGCCCAGACACTATTGCCAAAAACCTTGGTTGGAAAAGGTCTGATCTGTGTAAATAAACACTAAATGAAAGAAAAGGACACCTTACAGGCTCATGGCTAAAAGCAGCTGTAAAGAAAGGCAAAGTAAAATGTCAGATGGTATCTTGGCATTGGAGCACCATCCAAGGCACTGAGTGAATGCTTTTAATAATTTGAGTTTCAAAAATATTTTTTAATTGTTTACATGAAAAAGAGACTCTTCAAAGCATGAGAGATACAAGAAAGGATTTCTACAGCCCACCTTAAGTCTAGCTCTTCCTAAAATTTTCACAGTTGACTTTGATTTAGCACAGGGCAGTACAGATGGAAGATGCTCCAGTCTTTACAGCAGTAGCTGTGCAGGATTAGGTTTTCCAGTGCACTTCAGATTTATTAGGGAAGTTCTGTAGTTTCTTTAGATACCTCTTGCCTGTCTGCAAAGCAAGAGTGGGCTTAAAAACCCCCAAGGATGTTGTGAGAATGAAATCTGTATCAACAGCTACTGGGGGGGTCAGAGAACCTGCAGGGAATTGTGTCTCACTCTGAGTTATCTTCGTGTCTTCCACACGAGCCACGTCTCCTGCTGCAAGGCAAACTAATTCTGCTGCAAATGTCTGCTCCACCAGGCAACTGGTTCCCACACTTGCTGCATGAAGGGAAATTGGAGAGATTCTTCTTCTTCTTGGCTTCCTTAATGATGGTGAACACCCTGGGGTTCTGGACCATTGCACACAGGTAAGTGTGAGGAAATGAAAACATGATGTTTCATTTGTAGGTGCAGGTAGAAATTCTTGTAAAACCTGTGGACTAGAGCGCAATAAAGAATCGGTAGCGATAGATGATATGTGGAGAGAGATTTCACAGCAGAAATAGCTAAAAAAAGCTAAAACAAACTGATGTCATTAACCTTGAATAGTTAAAGGGTCTTATTAATATAAAAAAAATCTCTAAAGAAAGAAGAGCATTGTATTCCTTCTAGAAGGGTGTGAATAGGTTGGCATGGAGTTTAGATGGGCACACAGCTATAGTGGCCATGGAGCTGACCTCCACTGCCCTTGGTTTTGTACCCATTTGTAGAAAGCTCTCCCAGTGAGCTGTATGGGGCAGAGGGGGTGGTGAGACAGCAGCACTGCTGCAGGAATGCAGCAGCTGCAACAGAACAACCCCCAAATATTTTCTGATACTCTACTGAGCGTGGGAGGAAAGAAACCTCCTGCTGGAGACAAGAGAATTTCTCAGCCCACTCACAAGAAGCAATTTTTATGCCACCTATAAAGCCTAGGTTTAATCCCTGCATTTTGCCTGTAAAATGCAAGGAGCTCACAACTCCAGGACATGGAATCCCAGTGAATTTTCTATTGACAGTACTATAAGTAACCCTTGGAGTCAAGAAGAGGGAGGGATGGGTGAAGTGAAAGTGGGTCTTGGGATTGGGAGGCAGCCCTGTGGAAATCCTTCACAGCCTTGACGAGGCAGGGATGTGATGATGAGAGCAACAGGAAACTTCCAAGGGTGGTGCACTCATAGAACTCTTGACAAAAAAAAAATGTATTTTCTATTACATATAGCACCGAAGTTTAGCATCTTGTTGGTTATTCCAACGTGATTCTGTTCTCTTAAATGTGAACTGGATCACAAGTAAAAACATTTCTCCTGTGTGTACTTTGTAGTCCTCATATGGGGTTTTATTCTTCTGTAAATTGAAATTCTCATTTGTGACATTTACTGCTGAAAATGAAAAGATTTTACTTGTCAAAATGTTGCCATAAAATTGGTTTAAACTAAAAAATAAAAATAAATTTTGCACCACAGCCTAACATTTTTATTAAGGAATCTGTTGAACTCTAATTTTCCTAAAAATAGAAAACATTTTAAAAAGTTTATTTCACTTCAGAACCAAGGTATTTTATTTTTCAATAATACAAGTTTTGACTTACTAGAAAGACATTATTTTGAAATCAATTGTAATTTGTTTCATTTTTTGATGAATAAGAATTCTGAGTGAGGAGGGAAAAAGTTCAGATAAACACTGATTTAGGCAGAGGGGGAAAACAGTCTTTAAAACTTGGAATAACTAAAAATACACTAGAATTTCTCTGAGGGGGAAAAAAAGCATGTTAATTATTAAAAAAAAAAATTTAAGAGCACAGTACAGGTATTATTAACATCTGCACCCAGTTTGATTCTTCTCATCCTGAAATTCTGAAAGGTTGTAGGAAAATCTGTATTTGCATTTTCCTACTTTTTTGGCTGCCTTGAAATCCAGGATTCAGAAGGCACTGCAACTTCAAAAGTATTGTGTATAAACAGTGGGTTTGCCTTTTAAAGGATGATTATTTTGTTGTTTTCTTTCTGTATCATCTCCCCCAGATACAACAATCTGCATGAGGATTGCACCAATGAATTCAGAAGAATTCTTCCTGGAGAAAAACTTTTGAAGCATGAAAAAGCCATCAAGCATTATAATGCTGTCCTGGAAAGGTCTCCCATTTTGTCTCCTGTGGAGAAAACCTGATAAAATTTCACCCTCATTTGACTAAATTTTGATTTTTTTTATCCACCAGCTGTCTAATGATAAATTACCTACCACACATAAGTGGAGCTATGTCCTGGTATCCATGAATTATCTGATGAATAATAATGTTATTTATAAGTTGACAAAATAGTATTCTTCATAGGATTTGGCCTTGAAGGAGGCTGCACTGTCATAATTCACACTGAAGCCAAGGAGAGCTCACTGCTTGCCACATCTGATGGAGAGAAGCTTTTAATCTTAATATGGAAATAGGTATCCACATATATTTGTACTTAGGAGTGGTCAAAAGTTAATAAACCTGCAGACATTTGCTTAGAAAGTTACTTTGTGGTAGTATAATTTACAAGTGATTTTGCAATCTGGAATTAGGTGTTGATATTTGCAGTGGTGGGAGCCTTGTGAGCTGCTCTTGGCTCTTGCTGATCTCCTCCCCAGCCTCCAGCCAGGTGCTGCAAGGTCCTGTCAGTGAAATGGACACAAACATATCCACCTTCTTCACAAATTGCCCTGAGATCTACCTAAAACATGCTGGAAGGAAGATAACAGCCATCAGTCCACGAGGTGTGGCATGAAACCTTGGTGCTTGAGGCACCCAGCCCCACTTGGCAGCAGCACCGTGAGATTTGCCTTTCCAAAAAGATAATATAAGGGAAATTGCTAATAGGACAAGGGGAGACTGGAATATATTAGCATCAAAATTACTAATTGCAGCCCATCTGAAGAGGGGTGAAGGGAATTAAGAGAAGAAGATTGGGAAAGGGTAGATGCAGCTGGAGGTGGGGGGAAATAATTATTAGTATTTCCAGTTTAAAGATCTAGACAGTGTTAAGCACTCCCAAACTTGTCTGATTTTGTTATTGTGAGTGATGATCATCTAACCCTTAACATTTCTTTATAGAAGACTTTGAGACCTATGAGGGAAGTGGGGTCTTTATGTGATAAGGAAACATATTGAACCCAAAAAAATCCAAGGAGCACCTTGATATCAAGATGTTCAAAGAGGAGGGGTAGTTAAATCAGAATGCTTGCTAAATATGAGAAATGATCTACCACAGCACAAGCTACATTAAAATGATGTAATCTACTGAAGTGACACAGTTTGTGAGCTGAAACTGTGCAAGAACTGGGAAAGAAAATCTCTTCTGCACCATTAACCACACTTAATGCCCTAACTTTAGGTTAGGCATTGGGGAGTGGGAGAAAAATATAATGAATACCCCTTTACCCAGCAAGGGACAGGCTATATCTCCAAAGGTGGCTGCATAAACTGGGATGGAGCTGGGGCTGTAAGAGGAGAGACAGCAAAAGGCTGAAGGATCTCTCCTCTGAGGGCACTGGAAATTGTGAGACAGGCTAATTTCTACATATTTGAGTAAATTTATCCATGACACCTGACAGTTATTTGCTTGCAAGGTATGATTTTCTAAATCATATTTGTACTGCAATAGACTCAGGTTTAAGCCATGAAAAATATTTGTTTCTTTCCTGAGAAATTATTGGATACTTAACCTTTGTCCTTGTAGAAGAGCTACAGAAATGCTGGTTGGAGTCTGCTGACAGAGGGATGTGATTGCTTTCAGTGCATTTGAGAGTTGTACACAAAAGGAGAATGGAAGGGTAAAATTAAAATTTTGTGCAGATGAGTATGATTGGGTTGTTGATGTTTTTATTAACTAATGATAAATTTTTAATTTTTTTTTTTTATTTTAACTGCAAATGTAACAGTGGTTTGGAACCATTTACATCAAGAATAAGAAAATTAACTCTGTTTTAAGGTAAAATGTTTAGTCTGCTGCATGCCCAGGGCTGAATGGCCTCAAACTTCCCAAGACCATTTTCATTTTCTTTTTCTCCTCATTCCTCTCCTCTTTTTCAGAAACTGAAACATGAGAATAGATGACAGCAGATAACAGAATGCAGCCATTTGAGTTGAATTGTCTGATGATAATTCTGCAAGAAAAAGAAGATTAGTTAACTCCTTGGATAGGACTTCCTTAGAAATCGGCTTTGGGACGAGAAGTTGAATAATGAAATCTCCCTGCCTTCTTCACATGGTCAGGAGGAACACTTCTATCAGATTTAATAAAGAGTTTGGCCTTTCAGATGGATGGCAGAAGAAAAGGGGGCACTGGCTGCTGAATTTGGGCTTAGTTCAGTTGGTGGAGCAGAGGAATCTACATGCAAAAATCTATCAATCAATCTCACTGTTGTGACAGGGCAATTTAGCACTTAAAACCAACAGACAGGAATTTTTCCTGAGCTGCAGTATCTAGGACTCCATTCCAAGCTGATGGAATCCTTTGTACATACGGGGCACTGCCTAAATGATGTAAATCTCGTGCCAGCACACAGTGAAATCAGTATAAAGGACTCTAAATGTTTGGTCTTTACTTTGAAGAGGCTGCTTTTCACTTCTGGAAAAACTTAGTGGTTTTTTTTTTTACATTAAAAAAATTAGAGGACAGAAAAAAAAACAAGGATGTGTGTGTGCATACAAAATGATGAAATAAACAGCTGGAAAATGTTAGGGGAACCTTCTTTTGTTCAGCCTTCTGTTGATCTATGGCAGTTTTCAGGGGAGATAACAGAGCACTAAAATCTGATTGCTTGTGTTTGAGGTCACCCATTCCCATTCTGCATGGCTTTGCACAAAGTAAATTTGGGATACATGTGTTTTTATAGTTTTGAAAAGTATTGTGGAAAAAGTTGCCTCCTAGATGAGATTAGGAGTGACCAGAAACATCCCAATTCAGTTTTCTGTTTGATTACTGCCTAGATTTTCTGACTGTTCTCCCAGCACAGAGTGAAATTAGTATAAAGGACTCTAGATTTAGACTTGGCTTGGGAAGAAGTTGCTTTTTGTGCAGCTCTGGTTATAACTGAGTAGATGCTGTGCTCATCAGAGGTCATTACTAGCCTTGAATAGCCAGTTGTATTTCTGATTACTGCTGACACAGTTTGGGGGTGCCTTTTTGATGGTTAAATGTCTGTTTTATACTGTATTCATGCACACACATAAAACAAAATGTGAGTTCTGTCCCAGACAGCTCAGAGACCACCCCAGTTAAGTTTAAATGTATGGGACACCATTTTGTGCGAGGGAGGGGCTGAAGAGAACTCGATGGAGAGGATTAAGATCTCCATCTGTTAAGTTTGCACTGATGATAAAACACATGCTCCCAGTTGGAACAAGATGCATTAAAAGAGCAATTTCACTTCTACTGCCTAGCAACAATGTCATTGAGCACCTGCAATAGTTTAAACATTAGGCATAATTGGCTTTGCTTGACATAAATCTGTAGTTTTGTAAATAAGAGCAGTTGAGTTCCTATGTAATACCAATTAGCTATAAGGAATGCTTTGTTTGCTGAAGCCTGCAGCTTTGTGAAGGAAAGAGGGAGTTGTTAAGGCTCAGCAGTGATAGTCAGAAGGTAGAACCTACATTAGACAATTACACAGGCTTTTGAATATCCTTGTGCAAGTTACTTAACTTGTTTCAGTCAGTTTTGCTAAGTACAAAAGAATAACATTTATAATTTTTTAATTTATTTTTTTTTGGTAGAGAACTCTTAGAATGATCAAAATACCTTGGAGGTAATTTTACAGCACTGAACTGAGCTGTCTCCTTCTATGTTGGATTTCTTTTCCCTTCTTTTAGTGGAAGATTTTACTTGAAAATTCTTGACGCATCTTGAAAATCCTTGTAAATTTTCTAGAATCTCTTGTTTTCTGCCAGGGATGGAAGAAAGAAGTGCATGATCCACTAGACATGAAAATCAGTCTTGTTCAGTTCCTGTGGGAATTGTGAGGTAGGAGAATCCCTTCCTTGTGGCTTTATAGAGTAGAACTGCAGAACTAAAGCTTTTAGCTGAAGCTTGGTGTCTGTTTGTTATAACATGTATTAGATTTGTCCTGGCAAAGGCAAATGCAGCTGCCTTCCAGAGAATGTTTTGGAAGTCTGCTTTTTTTTTTCATTTGAAAAAAAAAAGGAAATTCACGAGTCTCCTCATGATTTCTCTGTTCTGAATAGAATAAAAATTACCTTTTCCGCTTTCTCTTACCTGGTCTCTAGAAAGTCTCACCACAGAAGTCATATTCTGGTGATGTCGTGCTTTAAATTATTTACATTATTATTTTAAATTAAATTATTAAGTTATTATTTATATTATAAAAATAATTTAAATTATTCTAGTTTCAGTCTCTGTCTATAACTTTAAACACAGATTTCCATTAATCAGAGAAGACTGACATCTAAATCTTATGAAATCTACTAGTATTGATGATGACTCTTTTATCAGTTCTAATACTCAGTGGTGATAAGAGTGAAAGAAGCTGCTCTGACAGGGATTTTTCAGTGTTTTGGAAATATTTAACCTCCAGAGAGTACTGGATGTTACACTTTATGACTACCAAGTTGTAAATACAATTTATAGATTTTTTTTTTTTATTTAAAAAATAAAATTGTCAGAATTTTTTTCTTTTTAAATATGGCATGACCAACATCTTTTTTTATTTTTTTTTATTTTGTTTTGAGGCTGAATTTTTGTTTGTTTGTTCTCCCCAGCTTATATAAAGGAATTGGAGTAGTCCATGACATCACCACAATTTTATGTAGAGGCAAAATGTTCTCATTCCTATCTAACTCACTTCTGAGAAAATGCCCAAGTCTAGAAAATATTGCAGATATTAGCTTTATGTTTTTGAGGCTTTGGCTTCTTTCCTGCTCATATGGGAAACTCCTGTTCAAGTGGTTGCACTCTCACAGTTTAGCTTTGAGCAGAGGTTTTGAAACTGAATCTTCAATACCCAGCAGAGTGTTGGAGCTGAATGCAGGGCTATGCATATTTTCTGGATTCTCCTTTTATTATTTAAAAATATACATTCTTTTTTTCCTTTCAGATCAGAAGAAATGTTTTGAAAGCTGTAACGCTTAGCAAACAATCCGAAAAAAAACCCCAATAGCCGAGGAGGAGTCAGTGGGGACATCAACACAAAAACAAACCTTAAAGCAGTGGATGTTTGTCCTACCTGCTTTGTAGCCTGCTAAAAAGCAGCTTTTGAAAAGCAGACCCAGAATGCTTTTATTGTCATTTTGTGTGAACTTCAGAAGCAGGATTGCCATGGGATTGGGGGTAGTAGTAGCACTCAATAAAAAGGCACAGTGAGTTATCTGTTTTGTTTTTTGCATGGTCAATGACTGTGACATGAAGATATTGCCTGTTTAGCTGGCAGGACGGTGCAATCTTTCATAACAAGCAAAATTGCTAATTCAAAATTAATGTTGACTAGTAAACCAAAGGTTGCAAGAGGATTCTGCTTGAAAGCAAATCCAGAGCTACATGCAATTCTGAATTTCCTCACCTTAGCTCATAGGGTTTTGCTGTTGTCTTGAAATTGTTCCCTTTTAAAGTATTCAGGAGGAAAACCTGAGAGATTTTAATATCATGCTGACAGATGAAAACCCCCTCAACAAGCTTTGTCACTGGTTATAAAGAGCTGTCATTTAGTGGAAATGCTCTTTAAACTTAAGCTGTTTGTAAACTAAACTTTAAAGGTGAGAATATTGTGTAAAACCTTAACAGCAAAAAATATTATGCAGTCTTATATATTCTGTTAAAAAGAACTAGGAAATGTCTGACTTTAAGGAAGAAACTTCATTGCAGAGATACATGTACAGAAATTGTGCAGGCCTTGCAAAAATCAGCAAACAGTTTCAAGAACAGAGAACAGCAAACTGTATGAAGAGGGGAGGGAGGTGATTATTAGCCATTTGAAAATGGTATTAATTTATTCCTTGCAGCTTTTGATTGCTGCTCCTTGGGATAGGAAATTCATGTTTATGGGAATATGTGAGAGTGGGGGAAGGACTTGTCTGTTAGATTGCACAGGTGTTAAAAAGACTAAATACAGTGGCAGTAAGGGCACACCTGAATTATCTATTTGTGTATTATTATTATGTTAAAACATATTAAAATTACCAGAAAAGGCTGCTTTTGCAGTTCTGGCTTAAATAGCTGAAGGGTAACTTAGTAAACTTAGTAAATCTAGTGCTGCTTCTCTTGCCAGCTCAAATGTGAATTATCAGCCAGTTGGACAAACTTTGCAAAGCCAAGAATCATCTGATTAATGGCTGAAATGGACTATTCTCTGCTCAATTATTTAAAACAATAGCCTGTGTTGTAGCAAGGGTTGACTAAATCAAGGAGGTTTGGGGTTTGTTCTTTTCCCCCAGCTAGCCTTTTCAAGCTCTCTTCCTATGCACCCAGTGATTGTTACACCTACCTTTCAACATTCTATAGTAAATGGCATTTTCACTTTCTTCAAGCTTTTTTAAGACGCAGTGAGTTCCAAACAATCACTTGCACAGATGTTCATAAGTGTTTTGAGGTGGTTTGGTTTGTTTGTCTGCTTTTCAGGGGGGGGGTTGTTGTGTTTTTTTAAGATACTTGTGCAGTTCTGATACAGGCTCAGGCATGTAGATCCTTCAGAAATGCTCAGAGAGAGTGGCCCAATTTAAATTATCTATTGAATGCTGAAACACAAATTGCACATGAAATCCCCAAGCTTCAAGGGTCTCTGGCAGGTCACATCCTACCAGTCAGTCAAACATTTAGTCAGTGCTACCCCCATGCACCTATGAAACTGAGGCTGTTTGACACCTCTGAGAATATTTCTCGTGTTAGATCTGTTGTAAATGAGCACATGGTCCAGAATAATTAATGGTAACACTTCAGTCCTTTTTTGACAGAGTTGTGTTTCTCATGCAGTTTGTGCTGGTCTGTCTATTTAGCTGCAATCAGCCATGCCTGAAAGACAGGAAAGAACAAGACGGACAAGTGTGTCAGTGAGTGAACCTCTTTTCTGTAATTAGAAATGCACAGGGAATAAATTATTCTCTAATTCAAGCTGTCCAGCTCACACTAATAATAACAACTCAGGAAGCAATCTGTTTATTGAAGTCAAAACTGAATTTGTGAGACTCCTTAGCGCAAGACAGGATTTTCTGTGTAGCCTTGTTCTGATTTACCAGGGCTCTAGGAAGGCAGTGTGAGTGTTTGAGGCTGGACTACACAGCCACAGATTTTTATATCACAGATGATTAGCTAAAACATTAATCAGAGATCAGTGTAGCAAGGCTGGACTGAGTTTTTCTCTGCTAAATTAATCACTGTGATAAGGAAAAAATGCCACAAAATAAAGGCATGACTAAACTTGGTCAAAGTCTTGTCCTTGTTTTTGTTTTTTGTGGACATAATTTAATACTTTTCCATTCAATTGTCATTGCCTTGCATGGGCAAAGCCTTTCCTGTGGAGGCACTGGAGAGGATCCTTAGCAATACCTCAATAATCCCTCTTATGCTTACATCAGTATAATTAAACTCTTCCTCCTCTGGCCTGTAGGCCCAAGGGACTGGATGGGATCTTGAACTTTTGTGTCCAAAATATTTGGCTCAAGGGATTTTAACCCTTGCAATTGCTTTTGGTACTACTTTCTCCTAAGTTTACAAGTTAGCAATAATTGAGGCCTATTCAATTATAGCACCTGGTTAAGATGCAAAAAACTGAGCACTGAAGAGGGCTGGGCCCTCTTAGTTGACTTCAACCTGGGTTCAAGTGGAGATGTAATGTTTTGAGAGTGGAGGAGGTGCCAGAGCACCAGCTTTCCAACAGTGAGTCTGAAAATGAGAGTGCACAGTCTCCCTTTCAGCCCTGGGAAAGTAATCAGGATTAGATATGTTACTTATCCTCTCTGAGAGCCAAAAGCTGTAAAGAAGCTGCTCAGAGTTTTGAGCAGCTGTCATAAAGCATCCCTGACGTTTTTTAGCAATCTCAGATCTTTGGATGAAGAGCCATGATAGTAACTCTACTTTTTGGAAGGCTGAGATGTACACAATGAATTCTGTCTGTCAGACAACATGCTGCAAAAGAGAGTGGTGGCTACCAGAAGTCAGACTAACAGGTAACAATATCTTTTTTTATTAGTACTGTGAAATCTCAGCAAATCACTTTATCCATTTTATTTTTCATACAAAGTGCCTGTATTATGGTCAGTCACTGATCTGAAGGTACAGATGAGATCAAAGGGAGGGAACAGAAGCTATCCAGAGGTTTTTTGGAACATTTGTACATGTACATTACTTCAGAACAAGTAGAACAAGCTTGAAGACACTGTCCAGTAAGTCAGAGCGCCTAATTAATTTAATTGCAAACCATTAAATCCTCAAATTAGTTTATTATTCAAATATATTCATGTACTTCCCTCCCCCATGGCTCTCCCCCTAAAAACCGCTGCATTTTCAGTGCAGCTCTGTTTTGTGAACATCTGAAATCTGAACAAAAGAATATCCACAGTGTGTCAGACCAGTCATCCTTTTACACTATGTGTGAGGGGGGGAAAATGAAGGACAAAACACAAAAGCCTTCTGAGTCAACCCTTTGAGCAGCCCAGGCTGAAGGAGATCCCTTTACTTCTGTGTTTCCTCTGTCCCAATAGCTTCTGTAACAAATCAGAATACAAACAATAGCTAAATGTAATTCCTAATTGCCAGTTTGGTGTGATCTAGTTTCATGTTCAGTTCAGGAACTTGTTTTCAGTTTACATTTCTTTTTAGTATCTGTCTGCTAGTGCTTTTACTCGTGGGGTTTTGGTGCCTTGCCTTTTGAAGTCCAAGGTGAAGCCAGCTGTGGGCCAGCCACTTCCCTGGTCAGGCTTCGACAAGTAGTAGGAAGGGGATTTTGGATGGAGGAGGGAGAATAAACTTGCACATCACCTTTACAGAGTGCACATTCTTCAAATATTATTTTGTCTGAGCCACTGCTGCCCTTCCCATGGCTTTGTAGTTCAACATCTACCATCAGGGAGCTGTGCTAATGACAGGAGGTAGGGACAGATCTGGTGCTCTTTGTGGTGTAACCTCTCATTAGAAGAGTGAAATAAGTCATAAGCTATGAGAGCTTGAGTTTTCTAACTCCACAAAATAGGCACGTGGTTGATTTGAAGTTAGTTTTAGAATCTATTTGTAGGAAATCCTTTCCTTTAAAAAAAGGATGAGATCTTTCCTTTTTATTGTAGTAAGCGAGACACTCCTTTGATGGAAGAATTAGCTATAGCTTTTTGTCACACTTGAAAATAAATAAAAATTTGTTGCCTTCTGTACCTTTACATGAACTTAAACCTTTCATGACCTGACCTCAAAAGAAGGATGTGTACAAGTAGTCATCCTGGGGTATTTTGGGGTTTGTTTTTGTTTTCCTTTGCCTTCTCCAGCTTTCATCCACCGGGGCCCTCAAAGCTTTTGATATGAAGAGCCTCCCACGGCGTTACAGATGTTCTCCTTGTTTTTTCAGCTCTTTTGGCTGCTTTTGACAGGCAGCTCTCAGTGGCCTTGTGCTGGCATCCCTGCTCCTGCTCACCTTTCCTCTCACCTGTTATGGCACAAGGGTGTTTTTTTGTCTGCCCCATGGCACGCAGCGCTCTAATCCAGGCTTCCTACACATCTCCTCAGAAGTAATTCTGCTTTCCTGGCTCCCTCTGAGGATCTGTCACCCAGCCTCACCCGGTGCTGCATTATTAACCAGCAAGTAGGCAGTGAGTGAAGCTGGTGGAAGCTGGATTCAAAGAGTGTTTCTGTGTGTGTGTGAGACCTGCTGTTCCCCTGGTCTCTGCTTTGCTCCCCGTGCGTCTCTGCGCGCGCTGGGAATTTGATTTCTGCAGGAATCATCAGTGCAGGCTCTTTGTCATTTTTTGGAACTGGAATTGGTGCCTGTGCCACATTCCAGGAACAGTGGGGACATCCAGTGGTCACACGGGTTATAATTAATTACTCCCGATCCCGTCAAGGAGATCAAATTTCCAAGCTTTCTTGTTTTCTCAGCGTTTGACTTGTTTTTCATCATAGCTCATTATGCTGTAAAGTGTCTGACAGAAGGTTGGGATGACTTGTTTTCTCTCGTCTTTTTCTTCCCCTTATGTGATGTTGCTTCGTATCTATCAGCAACAGAAATCAGGAAGTTGAGTCTCTCGCAGACAAATATCTGGGGATATCTTTTAATTGCTTTTCAAATTGAGGATTTGGAAGAAAGAGTAAAGGAAATATGAGCTATTCTTTTGAATGCAGAACACCGGAATAACTGGTAAATAAATGTTATTGCTAGTGGTGACAGGGAACTTTTTTATTTTTTTTTTAAAAAGGGATGACAAATAATCACAACTTAAACTTTTTATACAACTTTTTCAAATTACCTCATGCATAATGCATGTGCACCTTGGTTCATCTGGCATCTGTAATGAGGCTGGGAGGAGCTGTCTCCTTCCCTTTTCTGAACTTGGCAGTGATCAGATTCAGTCCCTGCTCGTCCTGGAAGCAGAACCTCCCATTTTCCCGACTGAGTGTGGTTTGTTTTTTTTCTGGAATGATTCTGAACAAGATAGACTTTAAAATATACAAATAAAAATAGACCTGTTCTGTGGTTGTCATAATATAGCATAACTGTGAATTCCAGACCTTTCCATCAGAGGATGGGAGATGCTTCTTATCCTGTCCTGCTAAATTTGTACTATGTATATATATATATATGTATATATATATATATTTTATTTGTTAAATTAAGTTTAATCAATTTAAATTAATGAATATATATATTTAATTTGTTGTCATGCAGAGGATCCAACTGTCCTTTGCTCTCTTGGTAACTCCAAAAATGGCACAAGCTGATTTTAGCATCAGAACAGCAAAATGTCTTTTTTTCCTCTGTATCAGTGGGGTCAAATCCGCTTCCTCATTTTATTCAGAAATATTAAAAAAGGTGTGGAATACTCCAGGGACTGACAGAGCACATAAAAATCTTAACTTATTTTAAAATTAATTAATTATAATCTTGTGTAATATTACTACATTTCTCTTAGTCCTCTAATAGTGGAAAGACTGCCTTTATTTTGTTGTCAAATTACAAATTAATTTAAACTGTATGATTGTTCCTCTGCTGTTTACCATTTCCACACTGAGATAAAATTTGTGGAAGCCACGGGAGAAATTCTAGTAAAGGTCACTGGCCTAATCATAAAATGCCTTTAAAAGTTTTATGATCCTTTAATGGAGTGCAGTATGATAATTCCTCCTGGAAAAGATCTAGCTCTGGAGCAAAGCCTTTTGAAGGAACACTGCAACTCTGGTATAGCAATTCTCTTCCCACGTGGTACCACGGTGGCAGTGACCAGCCAAAATGCTTCCATCATTTGGGAAAAATATGATGCACAAAAGCAGCAAGAAAGAAGTCATGGATTTTAAATTTTATGTCTGTGGAAGAGTGTGACAGTTTCAACAAGGCAAACTCAGATAAATGAAAAAAAAAAAAACCAACCCTAAAATGCATTTGATATTCAAGCAAATTATATTGGATTACCTCTACTTTATTTGCAAAATTACTGGCTTTTTCTGGTGTACCATGATGGCTAAATTTCAACAAATTCTTAATTTTTCCTGGGTGATGGAGATGGTGGGAATACCAGACTGGAAAAGCAGTGGTGTCCTCTCTTTTTCTCTTCCCTGCTGGTATTTTCCCATGCAAATTCATCTTTGATACCTACCTCAAAAATATGGATGAACATCATAAGCTAAATAATTTGTGTGATTAAATTTATGAAAGAAGTGAGCATTAACAAAGCCTAATTTTTAAAAACCACTTTGTCCTTAGGCCAAAGTCTTGTGCCTTTTGCTGTCTGCTGGAAATCTTCCGCATGGTGAATCCTTCCTACTGACATCAAGTTTTGAAAGAAGTGCATTTCAAAGGTCCGAATAAACATTATGTACGTGGCCTTTCCATGCTGCTGGCACTGCAGGGGAGGCTGTTATTATTTCCTTAAAATAAAGTGGGATTCTGGACATCTGAGGGGGTGTCAGGAAAGCTCTGGGCTGTACATCCTGTGTCCCAGGCCATTAATCAGCTCGGGAGCGGAGGCCGCGTGGCAGCTCACCCGTTTCCTCCTCCACTTCCTTCTGCTGCTCCTACTTCACGTCTCCCAACAACCCTCAGGAATACGCATTTTCAATCCCTGCCAAAGGGAAATGTAGGGTGTCTGACAGTAGCAGCGGATATCATGAAGGTTGGGGAGGTTTGTTAGGTTTTTTTTGCTGTTTGTTTTTTCGTTTCTCGAGATGAGCCTTTCCGCTCGCGCTTGAAGTTTTGCTTGATTAATGTATTCATTAGAGAGGAGTGACGGTAATGATTAAACAAAAACATCTTTAAAATGCAGAGTTCATTTCAACCCATTTGGTTTTGTTGCACACAAATTGGATTGGCATTGCATCCTGCACAGCAGGTACTCCACTTGAAATCATAGACAGAAGCTTTTATAGGATTAGAAAGGATATCTTGAGGGGTGGAGGAAGACATGGAGGTTTGGGGGGCTTCTGCTGCTTTTTCTTGTTACTCTTTAGTAATAATAGTGAATGAATAAGGATAATACAGCTGTTTTGTCTGCCTTCAGCACTAATATTGTTTGCTTGCAATTAAAAGGAAATAAAAACTTCATTGTAACTTGAATTCTGAACAAATCAAGGATACTTAATTGAGATTCGTTCCCTCATAAATAACTAACGGCACCTGAATCTGTTTGAATTTTAATGCCAAATGGCTCTGAATGAAAATATTTGACTGCTGAGTCATGCCAAGCTGCCACACTTTTTTTTTTTTAAATTATCTGACTGTATGCCTTTTAAGAGCTTCACAAATTACTTAAGCCCAGTCTTTACCCAAATAGAAACCTAATGAGAAACTCTGCAGCCCGCAGAGGATTGCACTTGGTTAAAATAAATGCAATTGAAGCACGTCTTTTGAAAGAGAGATCTCAGAGATTGAGTTGAGCTGCTGAAGGTACAGATTTCCTCAAATCCACCACAGCCAGTTGAGCTCTGCAATGAGAGGGGAAAGTCTAGGATCACTTCCATGGCTCTGGCAGGACCTTGCAGTCCAATGTCCCTTTGGGCTTCCCTTTAGGAGGTGTGATCTGAAGGAGTCCCCTGCACCCCGTGAAAATCCAGCTCTGGTGAAACATCACCTCGAGCACCCAGACCCCGTTTGTCAGCACACAATAAGCCAGCATTTCCCACAAAACCTTTTCAGATTGCTCTAAAAATGATCCTGTCCTCATGTAGGCATTGGGGCTCCTGGCTTGGAATACCTTCCTTGCAATCAGCTGTGCTTAATCACCCAGTGTTTCTGCACACCGTGGCTTTTCTGAGAGGGGTTATTGTAGCTTGCACTGTTTCCCTGTCCCTGCCACATTCACGGCTTCACAAAATATTTCTTATTTAGTCTCTTTTAAAATACATCATTCAGTGAGCTCCTCCTGTCTCTTGACATGGCAAAGCATCAAAAGCCTTGGGTTTCCCTAATGAAACTGTAAAATGCTTTTTTTTTTTAATGGCGTATTATTTTTAGTCAATGCTTTGTCTCATCTATACAGAAGAGAGTTGAAGGGAGGAGCAATTGCCAAAGAATATTCACCTTTTTTTAGTGTCATTGCTGCTTTCCTCAGTGTGTCCAAAGATTCAGATTATGTGCAGAGTTGGGTTCTCTGTGTATTGTTCAAAAACAGCAGATGGAGAGCATCTAACCTCGGGAAATTGTCGCTGCCCTATGAAACAATAAAACCAGAATTCTGAGAAACAAGAGAGAAATATCACATATCCCAACCAACTAAAGCTTTTTCTCCAGCTTGTGCCATTTGATAACATCGCTCCATGTGATCTGACTTTCCTCTCAGCTCTTGGTGAATGCTGTCTGTTCCAGATCATGAGAATCATGACTGCACTATTTGAGGTTTAATACCTGGTTTCATTCTGCTGCCTGGCTTGACTTGACCATTTATGAGCATCAGGGTGTGCCTAAAGGTTGGACATGATGGTCTAAGAGGTCTTTTCCATTGTATGGTATGATCTATGGAACTTTTCAACCATATAAAGTCCAAACATTGCTATAAGGTTTTGTTTATTATTGTTACTGGGTTTGGGTTTTTTACATTTCCTACATTTTACCTGTCATGTATATGGTTTACAGAAGATGGGATCTAAACTTAGATTTTTATGATCAAACCAAAATAAGGTCTGGCATTTTGTCATTGATGATTTTACTGCAGCAGAAAAATCCTGAAGTCTAGGAATCTGCAAATAATTATTTCTTCCAGCTCTTAACCTGACTATTTTCAAAGCTGATCTCGACTGCAGATTTAATCTTGTATTTGTCTTTTCAGGTTTGCCTAGCACTAGATTTCTCTGTGTTCTGTGTTTACTTCTAGGTTGGAAGAGTCAATTCTTGATGGGGTTGGTTTGGCTTTCAGAATAAAGGATCTTAATCTATACAGTTCACATAGGCTGGACCAAGGGAATAAATCAATAAACTTCTGTAGCACATTTGTGGCCCTGCTTAGGAAATAAACTTTGCCATTTAAGTATAAGCAAAGCAATGATTATTTCTTTTTTAGTAACTCCCTCATTCCAGTCTTAAATCAGCCCACAGATTCCAGAGGAAGATGTTCTAAAAATGAGTAGACACCTGGAAAGCAAAAATACAGGTCAGGATTCATAGAGGTACTTTTTCTAATTCCTATACTTTAGCATGAGAGTAACTTTGCTTTTTCTTTTCTGCCTCCAGTATTGGTATATAAGCTCTTTAATTGGCTGAGATTTTAAAGAACACTCTAATCAATGTTTGCTTCCCATTGAACTTTTGAGAGAGAGATTTGTGATGCATTCTCTTAAAATCATGAACAGAAAAGCAGTTTGCTTACTCAAAAACAGTATCCCATTGAAGAAAGATGTGGTGTTTATCATTCAGCAATCAACTTAATTGCCTTCCATTATGAAATTGGCTTGGGTTTTTGGGTTTCCGCCATAACAGTTTTTAATAGCACAAATGAATTTTTCATGGAATTGAGAATGGAAAAAAGTTCCAAAATGCTGAATTCAAAGATCCATTTCTCCACTGTGCATTCCTCCATGCTCCTGCTGGAAATCATCGAGTCATATGTTGTTATTGCTTGTCAGAAGACCCATCCAGATGGGAAGTCCTTCTATTTTATATTAGCAGAGGCTGTAGGAAGCCAGGAATAGGGAAGTGGAGACAGCCTCACCATCTTCCAAAACTGAACACAGGAGGAGTGTAATCAACCTCCCAAGAGAACTTGAGAAGTTTCACTTATTCTTTACTTTTATCTGTAGAATCTTTCTACTGTGAGCCTTGAACAGCTTTTTAATGTTTCTTTTCTCCACTTTAGGGGGAGTTTCCAACAGGTCAGGCAGTTCCTCTCGTCTTGGAAATGATGGCCACAGCAGATCCACAACTAAGGAACTAAATCCACAAATGCCCTGTGGCTGTGGGGATGCAGATCAACAAACAGACATGGGGAGTTTCTTTCTCAAAAAATCTTTTTCTCCTTTTCTCTTTGCTTTTTTTATGCTCTCCTCTGCTTGAGAGTGGCTCCTCTAATGTTGGAGTGAAAAAAAATACATCTTGGGGGGCCACAGAAATGACAGGAGCAGTATGTGGGCCTTCCTGGGGGTTCAGCTTTGCGAGGTGATGTCACTAAATATCTGAAAAAAAAAACCCCAAACCAACAAAATCTTTACTTTTAGGAAGTTGGAGCACTTTTTGAAGACAAAAAAACTAAGAAGTAGCTACTAAAAATACTAAGAAAAGTAGCTTTTTCAATGTGTCTCATGTGAATGCAGCAGGGTCCCTTTCCTATTGGTACAAAGAAAAATCTTCTCTAAAAGGTTGTCCACATTAGAAGATCTACATTGGTTTATGCTGATTTAAATGCAACCAGCTGACACTTGGTTGTAGAACAGCTACTTAATTTTAAAGAATAATTGGAATGACCCCTTAGTTTTCTGGGCTGGAAATTAAATTTTGGCTAGTTGTTGTATTTTGCTGCAGGATCTGGTCTTCATAAATGGCATTTCAGTGCATATTTCGTTATTGATTTCAGTCTTTCTTGACTCATGAGGTCTGAATATTAAAATATCACTAAAGCTAATTTTTAGAGAGATTGAGGACACTTTCTAGAAAGAAACATTTTGAAGGTGATGTAGGATTTTAAAAAAACCAACAACAACACATCTTTTCAGTGCTGCTTCTGCTTTGTGAGCATTGATTTCCTGGTTGGATTTGTTGATTGGATTGGGTTCTTTAACTAGGTATTTTTTATTCAATTTTTTTTAATCCCACTGATTTTCATGGCTGTTACTGTAAGATGATTACAGAGGCATTTAAAAAGCATTTCTAAGTAAAGTTTTAATTTTCTCATCTCTCACATGTAAACTGCAGTGATGAAAGCAAACGTTGCTGTTGAATTTTGTGTTCTTTTTTCCAGAAGAGAAAAAAATTGAAAGCTTTACTGGGAGAAAGTTTCAATGGGTTTTGCTGTATATTCTTTTTTTTTGGAAGAGGGAAGCTGCCACAAGAAAGAAGAAAATAGATGAACATTTCAGAATCTGCTGAATTTTTGTCTAAATTCCGCTAAAAATTAATTCTAAAGCTAAAGCACTTTAGGATAATCTTATAACCTAGGAAAAAAAGACTGGTATCCAACACACATTAGGGGATGCTGACTTCTTCCAGTGGAGGCTGGAAGAAGTGGTAGTGTGTGCCTGCAGCTGTCAGGAGATCATGTGGATGCATTGTCTGATAATAGCTGTATTTTTTACTCACCTGTCAGATTTGAAAGGCTGAATTGATGGCGTGTGTGGTTTAAACAGGATGGATGTGGATGTGTGCAGTATGTGTCTGTCAAGGAAAGCTGGAAATGTATGAGTTAATTGTATATTGTTTTGTAGTAGGGTAAATTTTTAATCCTGTTGCATGTATACTTTTTTTTTTGTGGAAAGAAGTAATTGATATTTGGGACACAGAGGAATATAAATATTTTATTCAGTCACCTAAAAATAAAAGGAGTCATGTGGGTTTCTTTCATGAACTTATATGTTCATAAGGTTTAAGATGAAGGAATTTATTCATGAATGTTGAGATGCAAAAATACAATCAGCAACAACAGCTGCCTAAATCAGTTGAGACAGACGTGATTTACATCATTTTGTTTTATATCCGCTTTTACTTTTGAGGGAGGGGAGCTTGTAAACTCTCACACCTCTGAAAACAAGTAAAAATCTCTGTAGGTGGTGAGGCACCTTCTTTCCCTTCATTTACCAAATCCCATCACCAGTTCCTGCATCCCCATCCCTCTTTGGCACTGGTGATGTGGTACAGAGCCACTGAGAGGAGCTGCAAGAAAAGCCTGGATTTTTTTGGAAGGATCTTGTTTTCTGAGGCACTAATTGGTCTTTTCCAGCAAAAGTGGCTCTAACTAACTGCATCATACATGATGTTCTTTTCCCTCAAACTACATCCACTGGGGCTTTCCTTAGGCTGAGAAACTTTTCTATGCTGAAATCATGAGTGATGTGACACTGGCATTATGTATTTAATGTGGCTGTAGCTTGTTTCTAAGGTTTTGTATTCAGGTATTCAAAACCACAAAGACATGGAAGTGATGGTGTTTTATTCAGACAGAGAGATGAGAAAGATGCTCCAGGTTAGCTGCAAGATTAGTGACACTGCTGGACATTGCCTGGGCAGGGAACTTTGTACCCACTACCAGGCTCTGACTCAGGAAAAATGTTATTAAAGCAAGAATTATAGCAAAAAAGTCCACTTGGTTATGTTTCCCCTTTTATTAAAAAAAATTATTATTAATAATCCCCATAATAATCTTTACATGTGCAAATACAGTGGGAAAAACCCTAGTCTGAGCTGGAGGGGAGCAGCTGTGCTGGAGAGATGCTAGCATCCTACTGAATACTGTTAGCTGGGGCCTGTCCTCTGAACTCAAACCCTGTGTGTGGATAAATCAAGAATTGTTTTGAAAAACTCACTAAAACTCACTAAAAGCTAGATTTGCTTTAGATTAGATTTAGATTCTCTAAATCTGATCAGCCCATTGCATTGTCTTCATTCCTATTTATCCCACTTTGATACTGCTATAATTGGTCCCTCATGAAAATATTTGGCTTAAAAATCTGTGTTTTAGCGTCAGGAGTTTGGTGTTGTGGTTGTTTGGGGATTTTTCCCCTCTTTGCTGCTTGCTGCCATTTGAGCACAGCACGTTGTTTGCCTGTGGAAATACAGATTGGGTGATCTGTCTCTTTTAGACCATTCAGTGATGAAATTTCTACTGTACCATTTTATTGTGACATTACCTGACTAGATAAAGCCATTTTCTGTCTGAGGAGGGGAAGAAGCTGGCAGTGTCTACATAAATCCTGTTACTCATTTCATGCTGAGACAGGGGTTCCCAAAGGGACATCCTCTGGGACACGTCCCTCCTCAACAGAAAAACAAACAGAGGCACAGCCTGCTTCTGAAAATGGAGCTGATCAGTTTTATAATGCTGCTGTTATTACAATAAACAGCTATTGCTGTTTAGTTTAACAGGTATCCCAACAGCTATTAAAAAGTAAAGCACATATGAAAGAAATACACCCTCCTCCTGCTCCCTCCTTTCCCCAAAGCTCTTGGCATCATTCTTGGACTCCAATTGCAGGGGAATGACTGCATATCTTAAAATAATGTAATGTGGGCCTGTTTGTGCCAAAATTGCTGCTTTGTCAGGCCCATTTAAATACCATTGTCCAATCTTAGAGTGAGGCAGCTCTCAGATCTGCCTGTGAAAGCACCAGTTTTTAATAGCTCTTTATTTTGTGAGCTGCTCACCCCTAGATCCTAATGTGCTTCATAAAAATAAGGTAAAATTCTTATCCTTGTTTTGCAGATGGAGGACTGTGGTCTTTAGAGATAGATAACTGAATAGGGGAGCTGGACAGGATTTCTGGCAAGAGCTATTTTTTGTCAGGAAACATTGATTCATTAAAGCTCTTTTGCAGAAGCATATGCTTTGATGAAACTCCTGGCATGAAGTTTTCCTGAAGCGTGGGACAGAATTTAAAGGCAGATTTTCTGTGCTGGCAGAAAAGTGAGCACGGACTTCTCTCCATGGCTGAGAGGGGCTCTGGGTCACTCAGCTGGGCTGTTCAGCCCCTACCAGAGCACCAGTGTCCTCCACAGCAGCGTGGGGCTTTCCAGGGATGCTTTTTGTTCTCCTCTCCAGGTGCTGAGAGCTCTCAGTGTGGTAGGGAATGGCTGATTTTCCAGAGCCTGCTTGGAGAGATCTGTGCTGTCCAGGCATGGCTTTGTGTTCTTGCTAGGCAAACCCCTGGAATGTCTCTGGGGTCAAATGCAAAGCAGTACAAAACAGTGTAAAGTTGTACAGACTCAGAAGTTAGAGCTCAGGAATTTTCTGCTTGACAGAGAAAAATTTTTGCTTTGTTCTCTCCTACTGATAGTTACTGGGAAGAAACTCCTGAGAGCATCCTTGAAATCAGCAGCTCATGGTATTTCTGGTGAGACTGTGTGGACACCCTTTCTGCTGCTCTGAGCCTCTGGAAGGAGGCTGTTCCTCTTCTGGTGGAGTCCTTGATCTGCTATGAGCAGCCACAACTCTGACAATCACATTCTGCACTTCTTCAGTTACTGCAACTCAACTCAAAATTCCCTTTCAGAGCCTGCACGAAACAGCCCGATGTGCCTGAGCAGTGGGTAGGATAGTCAGTGTTTTTCCAGCTGGGAGAGCTGGAGATCTGACAGACTCGGTGATGTGCCCACTGTCACACGGGAGGGAGGGAGGAGGAGGGAGGGCTGCTGTGCACCAGAGACTGAGAACAGAAGTGTCTCTGCTCCTCCAGCATGCAGAGCTCACCTGTGCTCAGCACTGCCCCTCAGGCCTCCTGGTAATCTCTGCCCTGCCTTGCCCACATTACCACATCCCCACCTAGAGGTTCTGTACTCTAGGAAGAAATTAAAACATTAAAAAAAAAAAACCCTGCCTCTTCTATCATAGCTGGTTTGGGGTTCTTTTTTAAACACAGCCCTTTCATATGTTTTTCTTTCCCTTGTTTTCTGTGTGTGTGCCCACTTTGTTTTGCAGCTCTATCCAAAATACCCAGGACTGTGTAGCTGGCTGATTGGTGTCTTCTGGGGTCTTTTCTCCTTTGATAAAATGCTGCTGGCTGTTCTGTACCTGCTACTTTATATATCCTTCTCCCTCTCATATATAGCTACCTATATCATATGGAAAGGATCAAACAGTTTTGATTTTTCCCAATGATACTGAGAAATGCAATATTTATCACAGGTTACTTGCAGAGAAGAAGAAAGGAGAATCTAAGAGTGTTCCCTTCAGCTGTTTTTCTGTCAAGGCACGGGGTATGTCCCAGTCCACTTGTTTTGCTCAGTGTGTTAGTTCTGCTCACTACCAGTTGTAATGCAGCAAGACTGATAAAGTTGGTTGCCTATTGGCCATGTGAAGGAGAAAAAAAACAACCAAAGCTGGTTGTTAGTTATCCCCACTAAAGTGCTAAACAAATCTCCCAGCAGCTAAACTCCCTTCCCTTTTTATTACTTACTGTACCTTGTAAATCAAATATTTATTAACTGAAAACAGCTTTGCTCACCGACTGATCTTGCAAACATGGGACAAATTCACCACAGCTGGCTAGTGGCCAATTGCTCATTCAGGCTGCTAAAGGAAGTTGGCCTGGTGGAAAGACAAACCATGTGATGATTCTTTTTCCCCACTTCCCAGAAACAAACCGCTGGCATCGCTACTTTTGTCTGCCATATTTACCTTTCATGAAAAAACGAACGTGTCTGAACGAGGCCACTGCCACCCTTTTGAAGAGGACTTTATTTTTGTTGTGCCTGCGTGGGAAATGAAGCTTTAGGCGGTTTGAAATGGCAGGAGCAGACACAGACATTGTTTCCATTAGCATATCGGGTCTGTCACCCCGTGAAATGAAAAGATCCTTTCAGCAGCTCTTTCCGAGGTTGCCGTCTGATCATCTCCTGCCGCCTCCTGGCTTCGTGTTAATCTGTGGGGGTCCTCAACAGTCCGACTGCAGCAAGCTTGAAGCCCTTGGATGCTGAGGGATGACAGGATGCAAAGAACAAAACTAAATCTGCGCTCGCTTTCTCTTCCTCTGGAAGTGCTGCCGGGAGACTTGAAAGATCTTTGCATCATCCGAGGCTTTGCCTTTGGTTGCTATAATGAAAGTGATTTGCTGTCCGTTGTCTAATAAATATCCCCTGGAATGACAGCACAGTTGTGCTCTTTTGCTGAAAGGGGAGGCAGAGAACAAGCAGGAATGGCAGGCATTTAAGAGAGGCTCTCCCAGGAGTTGTTCAGGGCCGCTGTTTTCCCTCCCTGCCAAGGCCAGAGTCACCCGCTGCCTGGCAGGGGATGCACACAGCAGGCTGGGTATCGGCAGGCTGGGTATCTGACTCGATCTTCTCGAGTGTGGCCCGGCTAGCTCAGTGATGAGGTTTCTCTTCACTCGAGTTTTGAGCCAGCATATGTTTGTGGGGTTCACTGATTTTCTTCAAGAATTCAAGTCTATAGAGCGAGTAAAGAAATCAGGGGGGACTCTCTCTCTGGTTCGCATTCCACAGTTTATTTCTGTGAAGGGGAATCCAAAGGATGAGAGACCAAGGATTTGGGGTCTGGGGGTCTCTTTTAACAGGGTTTCTCGGAGGGAGGGAACATCAGAGAGAGAACCAATTATTTTTCTCAGTTAGTACATCTTACAAACTTTCTACAAATCAAGGTTACACACGCCAAGATAAGAAATAACAGACACCAACTTCTTCAAATGCCCACAAAGGTGTAGCACAGAGGGGCAGAGGGGGAGAGAGGGGGGGTTTGGTCTCCGGGCAACACAGGGGGGAAAGAAAGGGAAGGCAAGGTAAGCATGCCCTCTCAGCTTCCATAGTTTAGAGGCATTCTGGGACAGGAAAGATAAAGTTAGAAACTTCCGTGTTGGAAAGAAGGGTCTCTCTTCTCCCAACCCCGTGCTTTCCTGGGCTAAAGAAACTTCAAGCAGCTGGAAATGCCAGCGGGGTCCTCTCTTTACTCTACCCGGCCTCTCGCCGTGGGGCTGAGGAGAGAAACTTCAGTAACCATGGGAACTTGACACCAGGTAAACAGGAGAAAGAGAAGCTGGGGGGGAAATCACAACTAAAAGAGGGGAAAAGATACATTTCAAGCTATCAACTACAACAAGTATCAGCAGCAAGTCCATTCTCAGTGACTCATTTGGGGCCTCAGGATCCACACCTTGTGCTCTGAAGTTTTGCTCAGCAGCTCCACACTGGTGTTCATCAGCCGCGGTTGCGTTGATTTCCCAGGTTATCACCAAAAGGACTTCAAATATTATTGATGTATTGTGTAATTATCTTTGTTCTCCCTCTCTCGGACTAATTTGGGGGATTATAGAGCAGTTCTCTCCTCACAGCAGCACTTTCACCCAGCCAGAAGCACCATCCTGCTCCTGGGTGCGTGTTCCGTCCCCGCTGCTCTCCTCCCTCAGGCAGCGGGAGGTCCTGCAGCACATTTTCCTGGAGAGCAGCAGGAAGCCATCAGACCTTCTGCAGCACTTTGGGAAGCCCCTGGGATCTGTGTGGCTGCAACAGCAGCCTCAGGAGCACAGCACGGAGATCCCAGTCAGTGGGACAGGGCTGGGCAGCTGCTCCATGGCTCATGTCCACCTCATGAGTGCACTTAGAGTCACCCTGGCCCACTGCCAGAAGAAAAGATCCTTACTTCATGTTCCTGAAGTCACAGGTGACTTTTCAGGCTGGACACTTTTGTTTTTTGTCCAAAGCCTAACACCCATAATCATATCTGGGTCTTCTGACCCATCCCCCTGTAAATTATTGCTAATATTTCCCCTTTTTTCATTTTTATACCTTTGAGTAGTTGAAGATGGATATACCCCATCTTTAATCACTTTGCCAAGCTGGAAATATTTATATATTTATTAAAAAAGAAAAAAAAAATCTACATTTTATATTTGTGACAAGATGCATGAGCATTGCTGAGCAAGAAGCAACTGCCAGAACCCACAAATCTCTGTGTTAATTTTACATCCACCAAGTAGGTGTGATATATTTTATAAGTGTGCATTAACAAGGTGGTCATCAGGGACTGCTCACTTGGATAATAAAATAGCCACAAAGTCACTGTTGCTTTTTTTTTTTTTTAATTCACTTTTAATGTGTGCAAACTATTGTCTTGAAAGATCCCTGAATACAGAGCAAGGATGGAGTAGGGAAAAGCAAGAAATCCATAGGAAGCTGCTCACAGAGCCATTGTAAATACCCACCCCACACCCAGTTACTGGTTAACTGGGACAGGATGGACTCAGCCTGATGCCAAATCCCAGAACCTGCCCTATCTGCTGAAGGATGTTTGCCTTGCCACAGGTACCTGATGGATGAGGATGGGATGGGTGTCATGTTGTGCATAACACAACCACCAAAAGGTCAAAATGATACATTTATTGTTTGCCTTTCCTGGGTGACAGGCATTATTCTGCAATTCTGGTCTTTCCACTCTGTCCCCAGACATCTGTAGGCTACTCAGAAAATGTTTTGAGAAAAATCTTGGACTCAAAAGCGTGACCAGAGCAATCTTATGTTTACAACCCTTGTACATTTACCTAGAAATGCTCTTTCAAATCTTTGCTTGCTTGCTCCAGACTAGATATTTCTTTCCAGATAAATATAGAAATGGGAGAAATTCTTACCCAAACCTTCCTGGTTGCCATGAAGTGGTGCCTTGTCATTAAAAAAAAAAAAATAAGAGGAAAAAAATAACCAGCTCCTTGCTTTGTGTATCATGCATTGTAATGCATTTTTTGTTAATGAGAATAAGAATAGGCTTTGTGCTGGTACCTCAAGCCAAGTATCAGCTCTAGGTTTACTTCACTTCTCACAAGAGTGTTTATTGGGTGCTGTTAGTTATTCTGAAGTTGCATTTTATTCTTTAAGAGGCCTGCTTTGCTTTTTTGATAGTGTTCTGGATTTGGTTTTTTTTTTTATTTGGCATTAAACTGGTCCTGATTTTCCAAATAGACTCTGACAATAGAAGGCATCAAATGCAGGGGTCCATTTACTTTCACAATGTTTTGGGTAAAAGGATTTAGGCTGAAGCAGAGACAACCTAATTGTTGTAGCTAAGAAGCAATTTTAAACATGAAAAACAATTTGGTCCCTGAATTTTTTAGCCAATCCAATAAGACTGCATGATTTATTCTTTCAAACTCTTCTTTATCTCTGACTATATTTATTATACAGCCAAGCTATGTCCAGTTTGCACCTGCCTGACCCCAGGGAATTAATCTGATTTGCTGTCTGTAAATAAGGGGGTGAAGTTTGCTTGGAGGCTGGGGGAGAGGGGTGAGCAGACGTGTGATGAGGGGTCTGTCACCCTTGTAAGTGAGGAAAAACACTTTAGTTGGGTGTCAAAACCAGATTAGAGCAAGCAAACCTTTCCCACTAATTGGTTTCTAAGTGCTATTTATTCCTCTTGTCACCAGATTCACTCACAGCTCTGGGAGCACAGCACTCCTCACTGTGACTTGGTCAGGTTCCTTGGCACGCTGTCACGGTCTGGAGGTGTGGGGAGGTGTGGGCAGCTGCTCTGGAGCACCAAACCCCCCTCATGCAGGTGAGGAGGGTGTGTGCCGTGTCTGTGAAGGATTCAGGGCTCCCAGGGAAGGGGGAAGCTTGTGGGGCACTGAGCCTTGCTGCCCTGCACTGAGGGGGCTGCTCAGGGAGCAGGGTCCTGCCCACTCCCCCAAACAGCCATCCCTGGAAACATTCATGGGCAGGTCGGATGAACCGGATCTGGCTGAAGATGTGCCTGCTCATGGCAGGCAGGTTGGGCTACATGACTGCTAAGGATGCCTTCCAACCCAAACTGATCTATGATTCTGTGGATTCTGGCACCTTCATTACCAGGAGAGGTTGCCAAGGGGGCTCTGGCTGCGCATTCCTGGCCAGTTGCAGTAAGTGGGGTTGACCCTGGGCTGGATTGGGTGGGGCACCCAGTCCAGCTGAAAAAATCCTCTGGGACATGGTGGGAAATTGTTGTTTTAAAACCAAATTGGCTCCCAGATGTGTCCAGCTAGAGAGCCACCCAAAAGGGAATGGGATGAGACAGGAGGAGAAGAGGTGACCACGTTGTAATCCCACTCACTTGCCTCTGTCCCAGCTGAGCATCAGGGCTATGTGGGAACTGACAGTGGTCAAATAAGAGATTTTTAGGCTTCAGGCATCAGCTCGAACCTGTGTGAAACTCTGTCACACAACTTTCTCACTCTGGCCTGGGAAAACATAAGGAGGAATCCAAACAGTCCTTGGAGAAGGAAAACATCCTCTGCAGGTGTTGTTTGTTCCTTGTTTTCTTGCAAGAAACAGTCAAGGGGTGTTGCTCCCAACTGTCCAGTGATGGTGATGTGTTGGTTTGATGGCCAATGAAAGTTTTACCTTTTCAGACCTGCTCAGAACTGTCCATAAAAGAAGATCTGGAAGAATTAAACTTTCTGTCTTTTGCAACTAAGGCTAGAGAGTCTGTGTCATCACTTTGCTGTCCCTAGCAGTGCGACAAGGGCTAGCCCAGGAAAACTTCTTGAGCATCTTTCTCTCTTCATTCCAGAGGCAGCCAGGCTGTTTTCCTTCCATGAGGAGATGGGAGAAGGAGGGGAAGAACCACAATAGTGAAAGGAGCACTGTGCCTCTGACAGCTTGCAGATGCACAGGAAACAAGGTTGGCACAAGGCAGCATTAGGTGTTCCTGCTGCCAGCTAATGGTGTCCAGTCAGGTGGGTTAGCCCAACAGGCAGATAGGAATGGATTAGCTGTACCAGAGCAAATGCTTTGTTGGCAAGTAACCATTTGCAACCTACTGTGCTCTTCCACCCAGAATTTTCCTATTTCATTTCTGACAAACCACTATCCTAGCACCACCTAGTGCCCAGCCTGGCGATTCAGACGTCCTTAACGCGGGAATTCCGGCCATTCGTGGCCTAAAGAAGAAAACTCGGGCGGATTTTCTTGGGTTTTTTAAGCTAACTTAGACTCCTACAGCACCTTCAGAAAAGTCTACAGTTGTACCATCTGAAATAATGCTTTTATTTCCAAATCCTGCCGTTACTTAGCATGATTGTCTTCTCTCAGATGTCTGAAATCTCTCTGTATAGAAAGGGGCAGCAATGAAGAACCTTTCCTGATAGGGATGTTGAAATTTTCACTTTCAGAAGTGGTATCTTGGCTGAATAAATGAGGAACACAGAAGAATTAAGAAGGGACTTCATGGAAGATGCATGTTCTTCAATGTCTGTGACAAGGCAAGACAGTGGTTAAAATTTTGCTGTTTAAGAGCCCTGGATTATTTCCAAGAGGATGGAGAAATGGAGAGCAGAGTGTGCCACAAAGAACAGCAAAATGAGACCACGGTGTGCCTGGCAATCCGAGCTGGCTTGCAAAGAAACTGAAATTACTGCAAAGTGTCCTCTTTCTCATCAAGTCAGAAGCACAGCAGGAATGTTGGCACTCCCAATTCCAGCATGTATCATTATAACTTATTGCCAAACTCTTGGTTTATTAGCACTACAGAGCCAGGAGCTGGTGGGATTGTATCCTTCTGTCACGTTGCATCCATGGGGTTAAGTCTCACAGTTTGCAAAGTGGAGCAGACTAATTATCGTACATAAGAAATGACTAAAATCTGACAGTCACATGTCTCCTGGGAAGGACAGCCCAGGAGATGTCAGCAAGGGGGGGAAAAATAATCACTTTGGGGAAAACTTTCCCAAGTTTTCAGCAGTTCTGATGCTGTGCTCTCCCCCAGCGTCTCACAGAAATCCCAGGGAGCAGAAATTGTTTTGATGGATGTGTCTCGAGGACCATTGTGTGTGTGTGGCTGTCACCACTGCTGTGTGGCTGTCACCACCGCTGTGTGGCTGTCACCACCACCTCTGTGTGTGTCACCACCACTGTGTGGCTGTCACCACCACATCTGAGTGTCACCACTGCGTGTGCGTGGCTGTCACCACCACTGTGTGACTGCCACCACCACCACTGTGTGTGTCACCACCATTGTGCGTCACCACCAGTGTGTGAGTGTCACCACCGGTATGTGTGTCACCACCAGCTGTGTTTGTCACCACCACTGTCACCACCACCTCTGTGTGTCACCACCAGCTCTGTGTCTGTCGCGACCAGCGTGTGACTGTCACCACCGCTGTGTCACCATGACCATGTGTGAGTGTCACCACCAGTGTGTCACCACCATCTCTGTGTCTGTGTCACCACCAGTGTGTGACTGTCACCACCACTGTGTGTGTCACCACCACCTCTGTTTGTCACCACCACTGTGTGACTGTCACCACCACTGTGTGTCACCATGACTGTGTGTGAGTGCCACCACCACTGTGTGTGTCACCACCACTGTGTGTGTGTCACCACCACTGTGTGTACGTGTCACCACCACCTCTGTTTGTCACCACCAGTGTGTGTCACCACAACTGTGTCACCACCACTTCTGTTTGTCACCACCAATCTGAGTGTGTGTCACCACCACTGTGTGTGTGTGTCACCACTGTGTCTGTGTGTCACCACCTCTGTGTGTGGCTGCTCTCACTCCCTGCTGCGGGACAGCCCCAGCTGCTCACCCAAAGGGTGGGCACAGCCGTGGAGACCCCTGCTCCACTGCTCTGAGCACTGCCTCACCTTCTCTACAGGGCTCTTCCCAACGCCCACCTTCCCTCCCACTTCCCACTGCTTCCTGGATCAGCAGAATAAATTATTAAAAGGAGCAGAATTAACTTCTGAAAGGGCCCTTCTTTTTTAGAACAGTAGGCTTTGAAAGAGTGGCATGTATAACATGACAAAGAGAGGATCTTTCTGACAGGGGGCTACCCCAACCCCCAGCAGCTGCTGAGCACCCCTGTGCTTGCTGATGTGAAGACACTCCACCTGAAGATTGTCACTTCACTAATGACATGATTGCTAAGATTTTGGGTGGGGATTTTTCCTAACAGATGTTTTTCTTCACTTACTTTTTTTTTTTTTTTTTTTAATTATTCCTGATGCTTTTACCTATCAAATTGCAGACTTCTTCAAAGGAAAAGGAATAAGCAGTTGTCATAACAACAAAGCTCTTCATTACCACAGGAACCTTTGACAGCTTTATTTAAAACATTAAAAAAAATTAAAAGAAAAATCCAACCTATTATTTTTATCAGTCTGATTCATGTTCTTCTTAAACAGATTACAGTGTGTTCTCTAGCAGTTACACTGTGAAGGGTGGATGGCATGAATATTTATGATAATGTAAACTTTGGGGAAAAAATTAAAAATTAGTTTGTTGTCTTTATGAGCTTCCTGTGGCAATAGCTCACCTTGCCTTTTAATTAGAGGATATGATGTGAAATTTAAAGGTGGAATTTTTCTTTTTTTCTCACATAAGTAAAGCAAAATGATCATAGCATGAAATAAAGCACTGAGTTAGTCATCCACGTGTTCTAGAAAATTATGTCTTCCATTTTTCAAGCCGAAAAAAAGGATATTAACATCCTGAAGCTAGAGGAGGAGTGATTTGTTTGTTAAGAGGTGGAGGCCCTTTGCAAAGTTTAGAACCGACTCCTGTTTTTAATTCTCAGTTCCTTGAAAGAGAAGAGAACAAAAGACCAACTATTACTGTCCCATCTTACAGAAGATGCAGGGAGGTGTTGGGCCCTCCACTCCCAAGAAATAGCCTGTTTGATGGGAAGTGAGAAGCAGGAGGCTGATCTGGGGACAGAGCACTGCCTGGCCACAGGAAACAGGAGCCAAAGAGCCCTGGCATTTTTTTCCACACAAAAGAGGTAAATAGCTCCGACTTCTTCCTGTTTAACTTGCGCACTCAAATTTGAAAGATGCTTTTCTGGATTTCACATTCTAATTCTTAGTCTGAAATAAAGGCTAAATGCCTTTCATCTGTTCGAGTCATTTATAGTATCCTTAGCAAAAGGATTTTTTTAGAGCAAAGTGAAGGATAATAATGGAATTGTTAAACTCCTACCCTTAAAATAAGTCACATTTGTCCTCAGTTTGAACAGTGATGTTTCTTGCTGGGCGTAATCAACAACTTAATTCTCTCCCTAAGCCAAGGAAAGAATGAATATCTGCAGAGACCTATCATTCTGTCTCCCATCCATAAAGGAATATAACAAGCAGCTGTTGCATTTATCTTAAGAAGAAGATAACTGTAAATTGCCTCATCTCACAGGCACTTCTCCTGCAGATGTCCACAATTCCTCCATCAAGAGGATGACCATGAAAAGCAGGGAAAATCTCAAATACATAAGGTCAGACCCCTCTCCCACAATAACAGATTACTTAACCTCAGATGTGTTGGAACCCTATTTTCTGGCAGTTTGGGGCAGAGAGGTTTTTATTTACTTTTAAAAACAGGCTGGCCACATGCAGCAGAACTTGTATTCTCCCTGAGTGGAGGGGATGGGGGGCTGTGGGTATAATTCCCTCATTTCATTCCTCCTCCAGCTACCCACAGGCTGGGTTTGACGGCTTCCCTCCGAGGGGAAATATGGCCCTGGCTCTCCCCTTACACGAGCTGGTGTTGGGAGTTATTATTTAATTATGACAACTACACACATACAAGGCACTGCATTAGGAAACACACACACACCATCTGCTAGATCCCAGGATTTAGCTGTGGGCGTACAAGAGCGGAGTCTTACGAGCATTAACTTTATTCCAGGAGACCATAAATGCAGGTCTCCTTGCACAGCACTGCCGAGGGAGGCATCCAGGGGAAGAGCATTCCTCCATGATATAGTCATTACTGCTTCAGCAAGATGTTAATTTTTACAATAAATAAGCTTAATCTTTTTTATGCAGATCGTTTTAGAAAATAAACAGGCCGTTTTTATGAGCTACTTAGAACCGGGGCTGGGATGGGATTTGTGGTAAGGTCCTGCATACACTACAAATTGTAAGCAATTTTGAATTCCTGGGGAACTACTGCAGTTCATTATTTCTTGTGGGTTTTTAAATAACTTATAAATGCAACATTTCTGTGTGTTTCAGAGCGTTTAGAAAGTAGAATCATTGCCTGGTGGAACTCAATTCCTGATTCCTAAAGAAAGAAGACGATGCCTGCAATCCATGGGATGAGCTTGTAGTTTTACCATAGCACCTTTCTCTGATTGCTTCTGGAGAGTTTGTATGGAAAATGGGGAGTGGAGGAGCTGATGTGGGAGAGCCCTGACCACCTTGGAAACACAAAATCCCTGGGCCTTCACTGTGGTCTCCTCTGCTAGCCATGTTTGTAACTTCAGCAGAGGTTAGCAAACAGCAGGAAACTCAGTTCAGGTATCTTTAACCACAGACTTCACTTTTAGAAAGAAATAATGCAGTTTTGGACCCCTGAGGATATCACTATCCTGTCTGACATGGGCTGTGAATAGTAATGTACAATAGATGTGTGATTCTGATGTGAATTGTTGATTAATGTTTGCTGAAGGAATAATGCAGCTGTTGTCTTGAGGATAAGAGAGATGTTGTCTTTCTCATGAAGTATTAGAGAAAGAAATTATATTACTAGCCAGAGCTAGGCATTTAATATCTTACATGACTGAATCTCAAGAGGGGACTGATTCTGCCTTCTGGCCAGCCCTGAGATGAATTCATTTGTATGGCAGCCTCTGTTTTGACACTAGATATGATATCATGTCCTGGCCAGAAGGTTTCACAGATTTGGTGAGATCCTGTGAAGGAGATGAATCACTCCAGCCCAAAACTAGCCTGGCTTTCAGAAGACAAATGTGGCCTCCAGGTTCAGCTGCTCCTGTTGACCCCGTGGGACGTGGGCTCAGTTCACTGATCATAGAATGGTTTTGTTTGGGAGGGACCTCAAAGTTTATTCAGTTCTAACCCCCCTGTCATGGCCATGGACACCTTTCAATAGGTCAGGTTGCTCAAAAACCCAATCCAGCCTGGCCTGGAACACTTCCAGGGATGGGACATGTACAGCCTCTCTGGGCAGCCTGTGCCAGGGCCTCCCCATCCTCACAATAAACCTGCCTTGTGTCTGCCTGGGAGCCTGGAAAAGGCTGTGCAGCCTGAGCCTTCATTCCTGTCTTGTAAACAAGCTGATTTCATATTGTTAGGAAATCTCATTTTCTCTTTATCTGTGGAAATGATGCTCAGGCACTGTGGAAAAGGGGATCACATAACCAGGTTAGCTTTGGCTGCATGCAGGCACACGTTGTGTCACTCCATCACAGAAGCATCATCATTTCAACAGCTACAAGTTTATGTAAAACACTTCCATTCCCCGTGGCAGGAAAGTTTATTAGCACTGTATTCCTCTTCTTGCTAACCACTGAGCCAAGTAGCTGTGTCTCACAATTACAGAAAGAAAAATAAAATGTCTGGGCTGTTTTTCCTAATTCAGCCTGAGGGAATTGCTGTGGCTTTTGCCCCCACCTGACACATGCTCTGCAGGACACAGGATCCCACTGACATCAGCCCTGGTTTGCCTGTCCAGCTCTGGCTACAGCACCAAGACAGCAACAGGGGCCAGGTTAACAATCCAAGCCATGAACAGACTGAGGCTGACCCCAGGGACACACCTGGGACAGGCTGAATGGGCCACGATCCCTCCACACCCTTGGGCAGAATCACCATGGCGTCTTTAGACCCTGCAACTGTCAAAGAAACCACTTATTTTAAAACATTGGCTTGAAATTCAAATTCTGAGCAAAACAGCAAGAATACCAAAGCATCAGTAGTTTTGTTTGGTAAGGTGGGTAGAGGTGTTGGTGTGAGTGTTTTTAAAATGTGCTTTATAATGTAAATACAACCTGGATGAGAAAGAGAAAAATTGTTTTCATCATGAAAGCAACTGTAATTCCCAATTAAACAACTCCTAATAAATGTTGGTATTGTTCAGTCTCCTTGGAGGCCACCACTAACATCACACAGTGTGTAGGCCCCCAGAGCTCTTGTTTGTTTCTAAAGCGATCAGGTCACACCGCTCAGTTCCCCCCAATTTATTTAAATCTGTTACTTTATTTCAAGTGCTAATTATCTCTCACAACAAACAGAGCCTTGTCAGCTGCAATTACTGGCATTACAATAGATTATCAACAGAAAAGTGTGTCTTGAAGCAAGAAGTGTTGCCTTGGTTACCAACCCAAAACGCTCCTGGACTGCATCTGTAACCACAATTTCCTGATTGTACCTGAAATATTTCATGAGCGAGGCCCCTCTTTTCCTCCTAAATTAGTACAGGGCACCACAAGCCAAATTTTACCCTACAGAACTGAGATTTAAATCACAACAGAGCAAGCTTGGAGCCAATGGCAGCATATCCTAAAGGCAAAAGGAAGGGGTTGCATTTTGCATGAGCAGAGGGAGATGGATTTTGCTCTCGTATTTAGCGTTAGAATAATTCCTGTGCCTTCCCAAGCGTTGTGCCTGGCTCGTAAACGAGAGCAGGCTCTTGCCCAGCAGAGCAAAGCGAAGCAGGTGTGTTTCACGAGGCCCTTCTCCTCCCTACCAAACACTCTGACACGTGCAAAGAGCTGGCACGGGCTCGGCAGCCTTGGGCTGGTTGGGAATGCAGCTTTGGGGATGGCTGTGAGCGGGAGAGGGGCTTGATTTGACTTGGCAGGAGGAGAAATGTCAGCCGCGAAGGAAGCGCGAGTTCGGGCGAGAAGTTGGGAGGTTGGGAGCGCCTCTCATCCTGTGTCACACAGCCAAAAGTTAAATGCCTCTGCCTGGGAAATGTGTGCTTGTCTTTCATTCCACGTACGGCTGCTTCAAACAGGAGGGAATCAAAAGCGGCGTGGATACGCCGCTGAAACTTTGTGGCCTTGTCAGCCGAAGGAGCTTCCAGGACCGCTCTGGGATGTGTGTCAGCCTCCAAAGGGGAAGGCAGAACAAGAACTGGGATGCCTAAGTGTTATTTCCATGAAATGTCAGGTATATCCTGAACTGCAGTCCTCCTGAGCACCATTTTTTTGGGCCCCCAGCTTGTGACTCTTAATCTTTTACGGGCAGCTTTCCCCCTCTGTGCCTCCCAAAAACCTCGTGATCGATTTTAATGCACAGACATCAGTTTCCTAACCTTGAAATGGCTATCTGGCTATCAAATATATCTATATTTGCCTATCTTTACGCCTAAGCCTGATCAAGTTCTCCAAACAATACATTTGATTACCCTAGGGGAATCTAAAAATTTTGGGAATGCTGATGACCAATTTGGGTAAAATATGGTGGGAGTCTTTGCTTTCCTTGAATTTCTCTTTCAAACTGGGGATTTTCTGGCCTTGTGGGTGGCGTGATGTTAGGACATTTGGCCAGAGAGGAGGAACCCTGGACCTGTTTCCTCCCCTCTCCTCTCAAGGTGTGGGCCTGTGCTGCCAGGATGGGGCTGCATTTTCCAGCCTCCCTTTGGGCAGCTGTACCATGGCACAGGGCAGATTTAGTGGGCGAGAGGGAAGGAGATCACAGCCAGTTGTGTGCTTGTGACATTTTCCTTAAAAGATGCTGACTTCCAGCCCCAGCTCTTCCTGTATTTTATCTGTGCAAGATCCCTGCAATGTAAAAAAAGATCACTCCCCAGGAGCGTGCACTGGGACCAAATACTGGTGCATGGATTACGTGTTTCTTGCTTATGCACCCTCTTTCTCCTCTCTTCCCAGCTCAATTCACACAGAAGCTGTTCAGAAGAGCTCCCACCATCACTCACAGCTGTTATGGCACACAGGAGAGCACTCCCACACCTGTAGGGGCACCGTGTCCCTGCTGGGCTGTCCCTTGGTGCTGAGGGAAGGACATGCAGATCTGAGTCCTCTTACAGTGAAAAAAGACTCTTCTGGATGTGTTGGGTCTCTTTAAGTGCTGCAACCCTGAAAAACCCTATGGGCAGTGGTGGCAAGTGAGGGTGAGCCCAATTTTCCTCTCTGAGTTCCTCAGAAGGGCTGGATCAGTGGGACTGCTGAGAAAAATAAATCACTGCTGATGGAAATATCACCTTTGAACCACTCTGAGGAACAAGTTTTTATTTCAGCTTTGGAATCACTGTCTAGGAATAAATAAGAGGTTTTGGGGGCATTCTGCAGATCATTGGGGAGCACACTGCAGAGTCTCATCTTCACTCACGTTTTTCATCCCCTCAATTTGCACAGCAGGAGCACTGATTTGTACTCACAGCAGAACTGGTTTCTGTTTATCCAAACCCAAATATAAATATTTCCATAAAGATAAAATTTTAATGCAGGGCTTTATGACAAAGGCTGTTATTTGCAGGCTGCCATTAACAAATCCCTGCTGCTGTGGTTTAAATGGAAAAATTTAGAGCTGATTGTAAAATGCTGCAATCAGGTGCAGCTATGAAGATACGATAATACCTGAACTGGAGACAGAAGGTCCTGTTGGGGATAAAAAAGCAAAATGAAGGACTGGAAGCCAAGCCTAAAAGTGCACAGCCAGTGTCTAGCATGGCAGCACCATCAGAAGAGCATTATGAGTCACATGATGAGGTTCTCCCCCAGAACAGATTTCCATGAGTTAGCCCAGGGAGAGAATGGGAATCAGTGCAGCTCCTTCACAGATATATTTTGGCTGCTTCAAAAATTAACATCAATTGTAAATAAACAGAAGCTCAAACAAAAGTGGTTTAAAAGAAAGTAACTAGAGCAGAGGGAAGTGGTAAAGCAGCACAGAGAAAAGTCTGGATACCCAGAGAGGGACAGGTTACTCCGTTATCCACTCACTAAAATAAGACTCTTCCCATTTTCCCCTAATTTTGGTATATGCATTATTTTTGATAACACCCTCTTTGATATCCTAAAGGCTTTCTAAAAAAGTCATACAAATGGATTGCAGCCAGGCCCTGGTGTTTGCTGAGCCTGGCAGAGGAGGAGGAGGAGAGCTGACCACGGCGTGTGGCACACAGGGCTGCTTGGGATGGCGTGGGCATGAGCAGGTGATTCTGCAAATGTGGCATTTGAGTGGCCTTTAATGCGTTTTGTCTGCATGAAGTCAGCCCTGGAATATGTCTAAAAGGCTCCCCTGCTAGAGTGCAACAGGTTTTGACAGCCAGCAGTGCTCAGAGGAAGAACAAATGTGTGATTTAGACCATTGTTGAGGACTTTTTCCCTGCAAAGAGAGTTGTCACATTGCAAAACTGTAAAGCTGTGTATAATGGGATGCTGACTGCACAGTACATTGCAGCTGTGCTCTCCTATTATTTAACACTATAACTATGGTTATTTACCAATCTTAGATTGCCAAACCACAGAGGAGCAAAAACTTAGCACATCTAAAGCAAAAATTTGCTCTATCTCAGGCCATGTTATTATATTTTAAAATTTTATTACGAAATAAATTTATTGAGCGTTGTTTGCCTTAGAGGTGAGTGGTTCTGAAACTCTATTTCTTGTTTCCATGTAAGAGTGCTTCAGTAAATTTCGAAGTTTTAACAGTTTGGGGTCACTTTCCTTAGGCAAGCTGAGGAAATTATTTCTGATGATTTAGTTAGTAGTGGTGGTGTGGTCTTCTGTAATCATTCACCAGACAGTGGAATGAGGTGGGGAAATTAATCTCTGGTACACCTTTAAAGTAGATGGACAAATAAACCCAAAAGAAACTAAAAGAAAAACATAACTTTAGAGTGATTCCAGAATTACTTTTGTTTTCTGCATACAATAGAAGAAGACTGAAAGTGAGAGGCACTGGAAAAGTTAAAATAACCCAATTCCATTGGGTAGTTTTCCCATCATAATCTAAAATTAGCAACATGGCACTGTGCAAGCACAGAACAGAGGGAGCTACTTTATGCCACAGTCTCTGCAGTAAGAAAAAAAAAAAAAAAAAAGAAAAATTTAAAATTCAGCCTTTGATTTTCTTATTTAATTTCCTTTCTCTGAATGTCCCCTATTTATAATGCTTGCTTCTGCCTTTTTGACCACCCCCAAATTCCTCAGCTCCGGGAGCTGTGGGCACGTGAGAGCTGGCAGATCAGGCCTTGGCTTTCCTTCCCTTGGAACATGCTCCCTTCTCAGATGGGGTGCTGCTCCAGAGCAGAAATAACTAATGACAGTGTGACTGCTTGAAAGCCACATGGAGGGAGGGAGGAAAGAGATGCTATTCACTTCAGCAGCGCAAATAAAGCGAGAGCTTTCTTTCTACAGGCGTGTGTGGGAAGGGCATCAACAGAGCAATTACATGGTGGGAGGGAAAGGGGATTTTGTCACTTTGGCAGTGCTGGCAGACAGAAATAAACTGCTTCTAGGGGAATAGCAGGGTAAGAACTTGCACATCAAGAGCATAAGCAGAATTAAAATGGGCCCTTAAGGGGATTTATTGAAGGCTGGATTTTTTTTTTAAAGTGCCTAAGGTCCCTCCTATTTCACTGTGTGCAAGCCAAGAATCAGGAGCAGGCTGAACAAGTGAGCAAGTTGCATCAAAACTAGTAAGAAACTACTCTGACTGCAAGAATTTGAGTGCAACCCTTATGCAGCTGTTACAGAACTTGGCAGAATGGCACATTCAGCATGCAGGGCTGGTGAGAGGAGTAGTGGTCAACAAAGCAGCGTGCAAGAAATCCTCTTCCTTTTCCAAATCAAAAATGGAGTCAATTCCCTCTTTATGGAATGGAATGGAATGGAATGGAATGGAATGGAATAGAATAGAATAGAATAGAATAGAATAGAATAGAATAGAATAGAATAGAATAGAATAGAATAGAATAGAATAGAATAGAATAGAATAGAATAGAATAGAATATGCTGAGTTGGAAGGGACCCATCAGATCATCAAGTCCAATTCCTGGCCCTGCACAGGACACCCCAAGAACTGCATTACGTGCTGGAGCTGCTTTTTTCCTGGTTTCCCTGGAATTCCATATTATTCAGACAAAGCCTGCTCCAGGCTGACTGGAAGAGGGAAAGGAAGCATTGCTGTTCTGCACCTACAACTGCAAGGTGCTGCTGGCCTTTTCTGGGAAATAAAGAAAAATTTCTAACATGGGTTACAGTGTCAGTGGACCATTGATAACACATTCGGGTGACAGAGGTGATTTTGCTTCCTTTCCATGTTTTTTCTCCCTAATAGAAAACCAGTAGTGATGTCCACCAGTGTAGATGAACACAGACAGCTGTAATAGTGATGAATAGGGGATGGCAGATTGCTGCAAAAGGAAGATGAGGATTATGGTGGGTGGGACAGAGAGGGGTCCCTTCACATGCAGAACGCACACCGCGTTTTCATGGACCCCAGATGCCAACAACCAAATTTGAGTCACTCGTCGTTTGGTGGAGAGACTCATCACACTCATCTGGTGCACCACTGCTCCTAACAGCAGGCTGGGCTGCCATGCAGAGAACTGCAGCTCAGACAGAACAAACCTGCCTTCAGCTAGACAGCCTGGAGATTTTTTAGATGGCAGATGATTGGTGATGTCACATAAAATTGACAGCTCTTCAGACAAAAGGAAGGAGCTTGACTTAATGAGTGCTATGGGTGGGTGTATAAGCAAAGACTTTTCTAAGAATCATCATTACCTGGGAAAGGCAATTTTCAGCTGAATTGACATTGCAGTAATTAAGGGCCAACGTAGAGAATCTTGGTCATTATAACTATTTAAATTTCCAAATTGCTTAGTTTAGAATTGCTTGTGCTTGAACTGCTACTGACAGCCCCATCACTTTCTATTCTCAGCCAGCTTGATTGGCAAATTGATGAGGTCTGTACCTCACAGCCACAGTTCCACCTTGGAGCCAGAAGTCACTATCTGGAGCAGAACAGCAAGCAGCAACTAAGGTCAGATCAAACCACAGCAAATCCAAGTTTTAAGTTCACTCCTTGATAGTGGAAATGCACATTAAAGGGGTCACTGGGTGAGAGATTCTTGAAAACCATGGTGAAAGATGTCTTCATATTTCAGTTATTTAAATTTCCCTTACCTGTGAATTATCAGCCTAGCTGGAATCCACACTGCTGGGCTGCTACAGAACCTATTTTTTTCTTTTTCTGACTTTTTTCCTCTGTGTTGCCAGCCTTGGATGGACTTTTTGAAGACTTGAAAATGCTTTTCAAATGGCAAATGCTATTCTGTGGTGGTAGGAACTTTTTTCAGAGATGGATAAAAGAAACATCTGGACCGTCTAAGGGGATTGCATTATGTCTTGCAGCAACACTCCAAATTCTAAAAGTGAATCATTATATGTAGTACCTGCCAGTTGCTTTCATTTTCTTGTCATAGCAAAGTCAGAGAGACTGGAAGACACAAACCATATTTTTATTTTAACAATTTAGCAGACTTTGTGCATTATTCTGCAGGAATGGAGGCACTGGTCTTCTTTAATTTTGGCATGTTGGCCTCCTTTGTTTTCCCCTGTAAAAATATATTCTTGCGTACTTATTGTGTACTTTGTTCTACCAACTTAGAAAGAGAGAATTCATTTTTTTTTTTAGTCCCTCTTCCTCTGTACTGTCACTTTTGATTCACAGTTGCTAAGCGTTGCAAAAGCTCACCAGAGGGACACTCTCATAGTGTGATTTGCAAACTTTGAAATAACACCCACCAGCAGAAGCACCATATGCTACAAAGTTGCACAGTAAACTGACAGCAGTATTTCATTTATAATTTGAATTTCCAAAAATGTCAGCATTTTTCACATCAACAATTGCCTCTCAGCTTGCAGTGCATGACTCTTTCCTCTGAGTGGACATTAAATTGTGGTAATTCTGCTTGAATTTCCACCGACTTTATTAATGACAGACACATTAAAACCAATTCTCTTTTATTATGGTAACTTGTCATATTGAGGCAAAATAAACCTGTGGATTTTCTGAATGTGCAGATAAGTCACTGGGCTGAAATGCTACCCAAATGTGTGTGTAGTTTATGGCATGTGGACTTTGTGGCTCTTTTTAACACTGATAATACAGTGCACCCTCTTTGATAATAAAACAAAGTACTAAGGAATAGTTTTTTAATCAATCAAAGACAAACTTCACATAAAACACAAGCTGTTCCCTTTGTGGTTAATTTTCATCCAGCTGCACTTAAGTACAACAGAGCCAGCAGAGAAAACTACTTGGCAACACTTCCTAATTAGGGGACGTTAATTACAGCTAAATACTATACAATTTCTATGTTATAAGAGTTCATCTGAATCAATGTTATTATGCTACTAAAGGAATTAATAATGATTTCATACGTAGAAGCTGTTGCCAAACTACCCATTAGTTCAGAGTTTCAAACAACTGTACAATGAAATCTCTAAATCTGCCATCCATAAAGCGCTGGAGCGCTCGCAGACAATCACACATGGCACTTGCATTGTGCACTAATAACTGCTCCTGATGGCATCCCCTGCTCCTGCTGGAGTGCTGATGGGCTGGGAGGGAAGGGCCCTGCAAGACAAGGCACACATCCCCACAGAGCTCTGTCCCAGAGCAGAGATCTGTCTGTTCCTCCATGGGTTTGGCGCAGGTTTCATGGCAGGGCGCTCTGGCAAACCCACAGGCACTTCCCAGTCCAGGTCCCAGTGCTGAGACACAAACTGGGGTGTAGGGAGGGATCACAGCCCCTCTGGCTCCCAGTTCAGATGTGCTCTTCCACTTAGGATGGAGAGCCTCCTGTGGAGCTGATCCACACTGAAAGTGTCCTCCACTGCATCTACTCATATTGGTGCTTGAAATGCAACACAAGGATTAAAACACTTTTTCTTGCACCTTGCATTTCTGGCAGCATCTGCCTTGCTAAAATTATGGCTTAGCACTTCTAAATCAAATCCAAATTGCCAAAAAGGGGAGGGACATTAACCTACTACGCAGACAGAGAATTTCTCCCAGGTTATTTATCCTCAAAAAGGGATCTATTAATGCCACAGCAGCCCTGTCAGTAAAGTGGGAAGAGAGATCAGGACTGGCCTGGATACACAGAGCAAGCACCTGGTCTGTGCAGAGCCAGGGAAGCCAGGAGAGTGCCGTGTCTCAGCTCAGGCTTTGCACAGAGCAGTCCTCAATGGCTTAAAGCCCTCTTTGTGCTCACTGGGCTTGAGGCAACTGCACTCCCTCCAGTTTCCCTTGGCACAATTTGTACAGCTCACAGGACTCTCCCTGTGTTCCAAGAACTTGCTGGTCTTTTCCCCCATCCTGAGTTATTGCTGCCCAGGGAAGCACTCAGCCGAACCCTTCATTTCCACTTCATTTCTCCCTTTGTGTCCAGCTCCTCTTTTTCCCATTTTCCCCTTTTGTTCACCGTGGTGGGTGAGGTCTGATGGGTGCAAAGAGATACCTGAGTTTGGTGGATGGCAGAGGAGAGCTGCTTTACAACTTCACTGGTTTATTTCTCAGAAATGGACAGAGAAAGATTTGTGCTGTTGCAGGGAAAAGCCGCTCAATCCGCATGTCTTAGAGCAAATCAGGATCAAAGCAAGTCATTGATTTATTAACAGCACGTAATTAACTGGCAATCAGTGAACTATAAATCCAGGGTCTGTGTCGGCACCACAACAGACAAACCACAATAAGAGATGCTTTCAAAATGTAAATAAATGTTTGTAAATTCAAAAAGAGCCTTGCACACGTAACCCCCAAAAAGGTTCCCACCACATTCACCCTACATGAGGGAGAAGAGAGACCCCACACTGAAATGTCACTCCACTCAGGGTGTGTGTCCCCAGGGAGGGGACACTCCTTGCCTGGGTGGGCTGGGGATGTGAGGGGCTCCCCCCAGAAGGGTGAGAGAACCTTGCAGGAGTTTAATGCTCAGCACAGGAAAAGTCACGTTCAGCAAACACACGCAGAGTTGTATGAGGCAGCTCCTGAGCTGCTGGCCTTTGAAGAGCCGACCTCCAACCAAGTTATAAAAGTTGTTTTGCTGCACTGCCCCAGGACGGGAACATCAAAAAGATCAGGAGATAGATGCAAAATTAACCCTTTTGAAGGCGTCAGCTGCGAGAACATGTGGAGGAAACATTTGTAGATCGATACAGGTATCCACAATCACTAAAGAAGGCAGGCAACACTGGGAGATGTGCAAGCCTTTACCTGAAACCATCACCCACACTGACCTTTGGTAAAGTTTTGATCCTTCTGGGGACAGTAATGACCACGTGGGGTTGCTAACCCACATGTATTCCAACACTGGGTACCGGTGCTTGGCACGGCACTGGGACACCCCTGTGCCACCCCAGAGGAACAAGAGGCACGAGGCCAAGCAGGGATGCTGTGCCCAGAGCAGAAGCCAGGCAGGCAGGAAAGTTGCAGGGGGGTTGTGTCCATGGCCCAGGGTGTCACTGGCTTGGGGCAGGAATACCTGACATGGCCAAATCTTGGATACACCAGATCCCCCAGCCTTCACTCCCATCGCCACTGCTCTTCCTTGAATAAGCAAGAGAGCACTCTGCCTGCAAACCAGAGTGTTTCGCCTTTCACTTTGCAGCAAGAGCACTTTTTGTTTAAGAAAACATATCTATATCAGCACTAGAATTGTATTTTAGTGAAACATTCAGCAATATTTACACCAGCAGAACACTAACAGATAGTGCTGCATGTTTCACGTATGGAGCAAAGGGCTGACTTGCAACAGACTGCTATTTTGATAAGAATACCTTCTGCTTAGGAACTATTCTTAAGTTTATTTTTCAAGTGTTATTCCAAATCCATATTATAAAATGTTTATATGTGCACTTAGGAACATGGTTATGGTATAGATGGAAATGGAAAAAAAAAAAACCCAAAAAAAACAACTGCCCCACAACTGGTGTCTTTTCTCATACTTAAAATGTCAGAACGGATTTGCAGTTCTCTCACCCTTGGGCTGTGCGAAGCCAACCCTCACAACTCAGGGGATGCTGCTAAAGTGCCCATATGCCCCCAACCCCCAGCACATTCCAGTGGTGCTCGCATCCACAGGGTAGCCCAAGAAATCCAGAGGGAAGCAGAGTGGGCCTGTCACCTTAAGGATGTGAAAGAAGATGTTCCCGTGACAATAAAAGCACTCCTAAGTGCACCTCCAATCATAAATCATTTTCAAAATTGCTCCTGGCTTTTTAATTTCTTTCATTTGGAGGATTTATAGCGCTCTGATGTGGCAGAATGTTTATTCCATGGGCTGCCCGTCACGTGGCATCCCACTGGCACAGCACCAGGCTCCGGTCCCTGTTAATCTAAACCTCTGCAATGATCATCTGCAGCTTCTAATAAATGACTGATAACCCTGGGTGTAACTCTTGCAGTGATTAAAGTTAACATCAGCACAGAGTGCTTCAGTGTTTGAGCCTCTTCTTGATGGCTATTTGCCATTCTCCCTTTTTAGTATTGCCATCACTGAAACAAAAAGCTTCTTGTTTGAAAATTATTTATGGAGTGTTGCAGTGCTTTATAAGATTTTCATACACCACTCTGTGAGCTGGGATCCTTTTGGATTAGAGTGTACTCTCCATTTCAGTCCACGGATGAGAACGACTTGATTTCTTTTCATAGTTTGCAGCTCCAGAAATGGCCATGAATATGTATTCTGTCTTTTGACTCTCCTTTGTGCTGGCTTTTGGGGAAGGCTGTGCAGGATCTGAGAAGTTAAAGATGGAGTGGACCCACAAGACTCATCTGTGCAGAGCTGGGCTTTCTGAACGTGGCCCTCTTGGTTTGGGTTGGGTCCCAGCTGAGGGGCTCCTGCTGCTTCCCCAGTGAGCTGCCAAACAACCTTAGATAATGACTTACAGAAAGACTTGTTGGCACTCATCCTAAACTCCCCCTTTGCTATTTTTGCCTGGTGGCCCTGGTACAAAACCCAGCACTTTGTATCAAACCATTCTCCTCCCTTGCTGCAATTCACATTTACCTCCATCGACACTTTTACATCCGTGATATGCAAAGGCACCAGCCAAGAGCCACAACACACCCCAGCAAGGGCTGTGTGAAAACAGCACCAAACAATCAATCCCTGCCTCAATGAGTTAATTGCTCACATGAATTAAATTTACAACATGTGACAGGAAGCAAAGAAGTCTGGAGGCCAAAGCATTTTACAGTTATAAAAGACTAAGTTTCCCATGCAATCATTTCTCCATCTTTGCAAACGCCACTTTCAGTGACAATGTTGTTTCCTGGTCCATCTGTCTCCCAGCCATTCCCAAAACCAAACTGGTGGGAGATTGTGAAACATTTTCTTTTGGTCCTACTATTCCTCCTCTCCAGATGAGGAACCGTGTTTCTGGCAGGTTCACTTCACTCTTCTTGGATCTCCTCACTCTTGCTCTGCATCTGGGTTTCTGTGTCATTTTCCCCTCCATGCTTTTCCTTACACTTTACCTGATTCCTCTCACAAAGGAAATATTCCCTGCTTTCTTTATTCCTCTAACTTGTGCCAATGCCTTTCTCCCCCTCCAGCCCAGCTCTTGCCTGCTGATGGAATTACACTCTGGCTGGCACCATGTGCCACACTGACACCACAAAGGCAGGTCCTGAGCAGCAGAACCATTCTCCCCCTTGCCACAGGTTCATGCTCTGAAACACTGGAATTTCATAGATCTCAACTGCCCCAGTTTCTGGGTGTGGGATGAAAGCTGCCAGCCCACTCTTTATTTTTATTCTGCTTTATCTTCTGACACTCTTTTTGTAAGAAAGTTCAGTCAAGGAGGACACCTACCTGGAAAACTTCAGTCCAAGCAATTAGCTCACCAGAGCCACAATTGGAGCATAATGGAGAATAAAACGTTTACGACTCTTGTAAGTGTTTGAGACTCCAACTTCTGCCTGGAATAAGTGTAATTTCTGAGGAAGGATTTAAAGCTCTATTTGTGCTTTGCTCATGCACTTCACTCCTGTTCTCTGGAAACATACCCTGTTGACCAATTATGCTGTGTTCAAACACACAAGCAGCAATTAACTTACTCATCTGCCTCACCTGTCACACGTGTATTTAAAATTCTCTCTTAGCATCTCAGCCTTCCTTAATCTCGTCAGCAAAACCCAAAGCACCGATGTATTCTTGGGAGCAGCACTTTTTTCCTGCTCTCTCCGTGTGTTGCACCAGTTTTACACCCCATTGAGTTCAGGAGAGCTGTACAGCAGGAAATTAGGCCCAAAGTACATATAGAGGTTTAAATCCAATCCTAAAGCACTGGAACACACTGCTCTGAGGCCCTCTAATGGAGACAACGGCAGCCACGATCAGCAAAATTAAATGGAATTAACACTAAACAAAGAAATTTCCACTGGAGGAGGCAGCTCAGGGAACACATACTCAAGGAGGAGTGGATAGATACTTCTCTGCAGCTGAAGTGACTTATTTATCTATTTATTCGTTTATTCAGAGCAGAAGGTCAAGAAGATTTTTTTTTTTAGAGAAGCAGGGGTGGGAAGTGAATTAAATTAGATCAGAGGGATGAGGACAGGTGAGATCTCTTGGAAAACTCTGTCTGCACAACTCTGGCGGAGAGGTTGTTGCTACTGGGGACATCCCTGCTGTGTCTCCAAGGACCGTCTGTCCATCTTCTCTGGAAATGCTCTGAATTGCCTCCAGTCTGACACAACACATTTAAGCAGCTCTGTACCCTCCCATGTTGCTAACATGCCCCTTTCACCCTGACTGAATGCTTGGAGCTGCTTTGGGCCACATCTGCCCCTTCCTCACTGGCAAATCCTAAGCCAGCACAATGCCAAGATCCTCCTGCTCATCAGCAGCTCTTCTTATGGATCTTGCACTGGGATCTTACCTGGCACTGTCAGGGCAAGCTTAAGAAATGTTTCAGAAATTCTGAAACAGCTTTGCTTCAGTCCGCTGGGGATAGCTTTTTCTTCTGTCTCAGCTGCCTCCTCCTCACCTCCTCATCTTAAGTGTCTTAGAGAAATAGGAGTTGTGGGAATTTGCTCAGGGTAATGGTAGAGAAAAGTAAAGGTATTTTTCTCAGTCGCTGTAGGAATATACTCGCACTGGATCCCATCAAGTTGTTTGAATATGTTGGACATCCACGCTGCAACAGCAGCCAAAGATATCTGTCATTTCTGACTCTTCCTGTAAGCTGAAGCATTAGTCACAGAGCTGTGCCTTTTTCCATTTAAACCTGCATTCCACACTCAGAAATAGAGAAGGAAACCATGTAAAGATTATTCCCATTTCATTAGCTGACCTGAACAAGCCAAGCAACCCATGCCAGCTCTCCGAGAAATGTAGTGGCTTCCTGTCCAGCCTCAGTATGTCTTCAGGTATTTTTTAAAGCTCCTTGAGCTTTAAATATGTGCAGGGCAGGCCACTTTTTAGATCATGAGTTTTTAGGGGCCATTCTGAAGCACATTTAGAAGAGACCTGGGATGACACTGATTTACAGACTGGCATAGGCATTTTGTGAGTATTTCCTATCTCCAAGGATGGGTGCGGTCTGGGCTGCCATGTGGGGGAAAATATGTGTCTGAGTAGATATTCCCCCACTCTGCTGTCATCAAGCACTGAAATAACCCATTTAAAAGTGCTGAAGAAACTAGAAGTCAGTCCCTGCTGCCTGGATCTATAGAGGGGCATTACTGGGTGTGATCCTACCAGAATGCAGGGTTTATTTCTTCACAACATTAGAGGACTTGACAACCCTGAAGGGACTAAGGGAGGGAGGATGGAGAGGATGAAACCACCTGGATGTGCAGCGCTGCAGGATTAAAGCTCCAAGTCCCAGGGCTCGGCACACAGAGCATCTATTTAACATCCTTGCAGCTTCTGGGCTTCAGCCTGAGAATTGCTCCAGCACCATGAAGCACAGAGCCTCCCCTCTGTGCCTGCATTAGGCTTTTCTTAACATTCAGAGGGAAACAACAAAAGTTCCCCTTTTCCTTTACAGCCCTTTCCCTTTTTGCCTAATGAAGGTGGAATATAAAATGTTGAAGGAAAAAGCAGTTTTTCCCCTACAGTAGAATTTCTTTTTCAGTTATTTTTAATCTGACATCTGTTTTAACATGCATCCACACACGCTGCATTTATTTTAATTTTTTCCCCTCCCCTGTGTTTTATTATTTACCTCCCGTTCCAAAGAGATCACAAAAGATTACACTTCAGTGAAGCAATAACAGCGGTGGCGATGATCTCTCTTACTTCTCACAACTTTTCTTTGTACCCCTCTGTTTTTCCTTTATCTACATCTTCCCACCGCCGTCCCAGAGGCCTCGTTACAGCTGCTATCACACGGGGTGGAGGCATTCATGGGGCTTTTCTTTTTAGGAATTGGACAGATATGTGCCAACTAAAACACAAAGCCCTTCTTGTTCAGAGCCCCGATCGTTGTTCTTTGCTCCGTTTCGATTCATGCCTTTCAAAAAGTTCCACCAAGAAATGCAGCTCTGGGTCAGCCCTGGTGCCTGTGCTTTGAAGGAAGCCCCAGCCTCTGCAGAAGGCAGCAGAAAGCATCCAGCACTGAGACGTGCCAGCCTTCTGCCACGATGCTGGTTGAATGTTTCATTTCCCCTGGAAATGAAGATAACATCCTTAATCATCTTACGTGTAATTAAATTAAATCACGGAGCATACGCATTCTTCACCTTCTCCTAAGGAGCTGGTTGCTCAGGTCTGAGCTTTAGGGTGGAAAAAAGAAGAGTTCTGGATGGAGCAGTAATTGCTACAGAGAGTTTTAGCACTCTGCAGCCCCAGGGCAGCCTCTCAGGCAGTGAGAGCACGGGCTGGCTGGGGCAGCTGGCAGGCTCAGAGGTGAAGCTTGCCCAGCTCCTGGAGCCCTTGTTCTCCAGGCTGTGACAGAGCCAGGGACCCCTAACCCACGGGATTACCAAAACAGCCTTGGCCCAGACACAGGGAGGGAACTGGCTGGTTGCTTTGCTCGTTTGCTTGTCTTGTTAACTAGAAAAGAGGTGAGAATGCCTTGAAGACTTTGAATAAAAACAGAGCTCATGCTATTAGTGAAATGGAAAAATCAGGTTATGAAGCTTTCCCTCACCTTTCTGGGCAAATCATCATCCATTTTAGGGTTTGGTTACTGTGGTGTGTAGAGATGATGCTCATCTGCACCAGCTGAGCCTTGGGAAGAGGTGACTGAGAGGAGACCTCATCAATGTCTGTTCTTATCTGAAGGGAGGGTCTCAGAGGATGGAGCAGGCTCTGCCTGGCAGTGCCCAGCAAGAGGACAAGGGGCAGCAGGCAGAAACTGATGCTCTGGAAGTTCTACACGAACACGAAGAGTGTTCCTGTGTTTCCTGTGCAGTGACAGAGCATTGAGCAGATTGCCTAGGGAAGCTGGGGAATCTCCATCACTGGGTATATTCCAGAACCCTCTGGACACAATCCTAGCTCTGTGCTCGGGGGTGGCCCTGCTGGAACAGGGAGGTTGGGCCAGCTGTGGTCCCTTCCAACCTGACCCATTCTGTGATTCCCCTACTCCTTCTGTACAGAAAGCAAGACTTGGAAAAAAAACCAAGAGTAGTCATTTCCAGTATGGCTTCCTCAGTTTGTTAACATTGTTTAAAAAGCCCTTTGTTTTCATCTCAGCTAAAGAAGCAATTTTAAATTTATGCTTTCTCAATTCAGTGTTTTCAAACACTCCCTGTGATCTCAGAGATCTGAAACTTTTATGCCTCAAGAAAGCCTTGCTGTTTTTATGCACCCACCATCCACTTACTCCTGCTTTTAGGGAGTGCAAGGGCTGCAAACGTTCTTGGTGCTTCTTTCTAAGTCTTATCACCTCTTAATTTAGCATGGTTCTGACTTTCTGGAACTTTAATAGCAACAGGCAATCACTAATTTTACCAATGGTGTCTTTACATAATAAGAATACTCTTGTCTCTGGTTGCCCTGTTACATAAAGACTGACCAAATTTCCTTTCTCTCCTGGGCAGGCTGCACCTAAATAAAAGCAGTCCCCTCCTTTTACTCCTACCCCACAAAATATTTATCATCCAGCTGTAATTTCAGCAAAAGCTCACCAAGATTTGGATAAAACTTGCTGTTGTTGTTTGTGGGGTTTTTTTTCTCCCCAAGAGAGGCAAGGAGCCAAAGTTCCAACTGAGCAAAATAAAAGTAGATCAGTTTTTTCTGTCTCAGTGGCACGTGCTATGGTATATAATGTATGTTCCCTGCTTCACAAAGGAAATGAAAGAATGGACTTATATGACTGATGAAATAAAGATATCAAAGTATTACTTGCCCCAGTTGATATGTGCACTTCACATATAATTACTATTTAATATCTTTGTTTCCTACAAATCAGGAAAAAAGCTTACCCTCTCTCCCAATTCCCTCTTCTAGTAAATAAGCTGATGCAGAATATTCTAGATTTGCAGCTTCTACTTTACTTTCTTCTTGAATTTATTCTCTTCTTTGCAAAGTAATGTGGTCTACAAAATGAAGCTATTTAAAATCCTAAATGAATAAGTGTTATAAAAATAATAAATTAGTATACAAGACTGACTTGCACAAAACATATGTTACACTCTGAAATATATTTAGACATGAGTGCATAATTGCCTGTTCCTTTTCTAATGGCCTGAAGCACAGAACTAAATCTGAACTTTTCCCAAAGTCTGTGCAGTGATGGAGCGCCGCCCCCTCCACGCTTCCCAGCAGTTCAGGTCCTCACCTGCTGCCTGCAGCCTCCACAAACTTCAGCTCAGCACAGCTGAAGAGCAGCAGGGGAAAAAGATGGGCAAGATGGAAAAAAAGGGCAGTGAAGGGTCAGGGTGAAGGGCAGCAAGCCCAGGAGCCCACTCTGTGAGCACTCCCAGCTCCTTGTGGGTGGGAACACAGATCCTGCCACGCCACTGCCAACCTCAGCTCAGGACTTGTGGGAGCCCCCCTGCATTTGGGGGTCCAAATGCACCAAACAGTGCTGGCACAAGCCCAGGAATGCTTCTGGCCCTGCCCAGCAGCCCCACTCAGCTCAGCTGGCCTCCAGCCCTACCCCAGCCTGGGATGGATCCCATACCTGCCCAGCGGTGTCCCGGACAGACCCCTTGGATCAGCCACGTTCCCTGCCCCCAGCCCGGTCCCTTGCTGCTCCTGATGGCATCCCTGGCCCAGGGTCAACCCCTCTCATCACCCAGGGCTGTCAACAGAGTCATTGTTGGTACCAGAAGCTTCTGCAGGAGGGTGAGAGACAAGGCTCTGGGTCGTGTTGGTGGCCCACAATGTGAATATAACTTGAATCACCATGGAGTTAAATAAAGACAACCAGTTGCTCCAAAACACTGAGCCTTCTGCTCATTCCTCGAAAAAGAACAACCCCCAAACCAGAATCATCTTTATTTGCATGTGTTTACAGACTTGTTACATTTTTTTTCCTTTTTTGACAAAAGGTTTCAACAGAAAAAATGTATAAACCACATTCCAATCCAGCTTCTCTGGAAACAATGGTTGGCTTGGAGTCACACAGTATTTCACATAGGTGTGTTTTTAATGTTCCTGGAGAAGGGAAGTGGCTACCCTCAACCCTTCAGGAACTCCTCCCTCTGCAAACAGAGCTGTCACCCCTGAAGTCACCACCAGCAGCCCATGTGCACTTCAAAACTGTTGACAGAATTCCTCCTGGCAACTTCTTCCACCACCACAGTTCCCATGGAGACAGTGAGGTTGTTCTCAGAGACTCACCTCACACACTGAGGTGGCAAAGTTGGACCTCCATTAATTTTAAGGTACTACACAGAGTCTTCCACCTACAAACTAAAGCATCTCCAAAAAAAAAGTTTCTATCTTCACCCTGATTGTCCAAAAGACAACGGAAAACAAAAAAGTGTGGCTTGCAAGTGGCATTACTTCCCACTGGGAAAGTATGGACATTTATAACATTTAATAACATTTACAGAGATAAACAGCAGCAAAATCCACTGTGTTGTGGCTGGGAGGGCACGGCAGAGGGTCACACTGGCAAAAAACCTGGTGGGAACTGACTTCTTGTAAGAGGCTCTGTATTTCTGAAAGTTCAACAGCAGAATTTTGCCCTCCATATGCAGACAGGCACTTGGATTTTTCCTTGACAAAATTGGCAATGAAACCAGAAGGAAAACTCATGGTAAAAATGGCCATTTTCAAGAAAACAAACATGAAAACAGCTCAGTCACACCTTCTGTGTTGAGACCTAAAGCAGAAAAGCCTTGGATGAACTATTTCCTGAGAAATTAAGGCCCATTTTTAATACTGAGCACTTCGTACATGATTTTGCTTTCTGTAAATGTTGTTTTCCTTGATTTTTTTTTCCCCCTAATCAGCTTTCCAATCTGTCCAAGGTGTTTTGTAGCACCCTAGTGACTCAGGTAGTATGGCCAGATAAATAACAGAGTTATTATCTTTATAATAAATCTCTTTGTAATAAATGCACCTTGTAGCTTGATTTACAGCAAAATCCTCCTCCTCCTCCTCTTACTTCCATGATGAGACCTACTTAAGTCAGTGAGACTAGTCATGATGATAAGATAATTAAGTTTTTAGTACAACTCTGGTTAGTGAGCAGAATGCAGTTCTGATATAATGAATCTACTAGTTCCAGTCTGATATTCAAAAGGTGCTGGTGATTTGGGTATTGTTCTTAATGTACTCTGAAAAAAGCACATTTTTTTAGGTTAAAGCATTAAACCCAGTATAGGACACAATTCAGATCATCTTTTAAATGAAAGTATTTCTTTTGGAATGGCAAAGTTGAAGTTCAGCCAGCTTAGCAGTGACACCTGCGAACTGACAGTCAAACCCCCCCCTACATTAAAATGGAAAGATTTGCATGAATGTGTTTTAAAATGACAGGAGACAGGAATTGGAGCTTCTAAGCAAGTTAGACTAAAATTTTAAGAGTGAAATGCCTAAAAATAGGCCCCTGAATGCATAGTTAGGCACCTATATAGAGACTGCTTGATTTTCAGTTGTTCTGATCACCCAGAGCTCCCATTAACTTCAGGAGCAACTGTGGATACTCAGCTGTTCTAGAAATCAAGCCACTTTTATTCAAGGGTCTAAATATGGATGTCTGTGCCCAAGTTTGGGGGGGAAAATACAAAAAATAAAAAAGAGGTCTGGTTGCTTTTTTTTTTTTTTTTTTTTCCCTTTCTTTTTTTGCTACATGAGACATTTTATAAAAGAGGAGTGATAGCCAAGTTTCATTCTTCTTTCCCGTTACAATGGCTGAAACTGAATCAACAGAACAATTAATGGTGCAACACATCTGTGCCAGAAGATTTTGTCTGAGGTGAATGGAAATCTATTCCAAGATTGGTAGCTCTTAATTAGCAATCTGAAACATTCCATAGATATTTCATATTCTGCGACTGCAAAGTGTTACCAGGCCACCTAAATCTTTTTCCTAGTATTTCAGTGTTGCCATTAATAAGCTTTTCAGGCTGGTCTGAAGAACTTTGCAAGATTAACTTTACAAATCTGTATGTATTAACTATTTAACTATTTCAGAAATGCCACTTTTTTTTCTGCTTTTGGATCAAGTACAACCAGCAGACTTGAGCATATTTTTAAATACCACAAACTATAAAGAAGGGAGAATTAGGTCTTTAATTCTATCATATGCACTTGGTTGTCAGAAGACTTCTGACAAACCTGCTGTTTGCTTAAAGACCTCTTTTGTAAAAGTAATCCTGAGTTGGTTTTGTGTCTAAGCCATTGCTAGTTCATGCTGAAGTGCATAAGAGCCAGTCACATGATAGAAAATCTGCAAGAAAAAAAAATAAAATTTATGATGGAATTATACATGACTATAAAGCTGCAAGTGTCAAGGAAGTAACAAATTAAAGGCATGCCAGATGAGGATGAGAGATATTTGTTTGTGTGTGTGAATAAAATATGATGTAATATCCCTTAATATGTTTGTTTTTGGGATATGAACTAAGGGCTCTTGCTGCTGTGTTTGGAAAGAAAAAGTAAAAAGCAAAGACTCTTGTTGCTCTTAACTAAGATTTCAAAGAGAGCCAGGTAGAAGCCAGTGCTCTCCTCTGTCATCTGGTTTTGTCTATTCCAGTATTTTTGTTTTATTGAATATAATGACTGGGACATTTTATCTTCCATGCATAGAACAGCAAGAGCTTTGGTCATGGCTGGGGCATTTGTGCAATTCCTGGCAGATAAAAGATAAAACCCTTAAGAAATCAGAACAAATGGTGCAACACAATCACTGGCTGTGTTCTAACACCCAGCAGTGATGGCAGTGGCAAAGAGAAAGCTCATGCTGCTCTGTCATAACCAGGGACATAATTTTAGGTCAAAAGTGAATCAGAGGGAGCAAGACAATATTTTCCTCATTGCAGGAGTGAGCCAGGGGTTTTCAGCAGTCATGAATATTAACCTGACATCTCTCAGCTGTTCTTAAAAATTTCTTAAAATGTGTCAGTATCTCAATTGCTAGGAAAGGTGAGGAAAGGGAAAAGACTGGTGGTTTTCTCCTCCCCCAAATCCCCTATACTACATGTTTTCCCAGTAGCAGCAACAGGATAATGACTCTCAGATATTTTTCTTGGTTAAAGGTAATATCACCCCCTCTCCTGGGTTTAATGAATGTGAGAGCCAAGACCAGAAGCCTTCATGTTTTAGTAGTTCCTATGACACTGCTCCCAATTACACAGCATCCTTCAGGGTTGATACCCTGTGCCACTGATGCAGATCATGCGTAGACAGGTCAGAATCTCTCTTCCCACTGGGAACTTCCTCTACAGGAAACAACCAAGACGGAAAAAATTCTCTATCAGCAGCACCCATATGTAGGATGAGATGGGACTTTCTCCACTGGGAGGAAATGCACTGTGAGGAGCTGTGGCACAGACACAAAGGGTCTTTGAGGCCCAGTCACAGCTGGGATCCACGGGGACAGCACTGCCATGACTTTGAAAAGACTCTGTACATGCACAAACTGAACCCTTTTTGCCCAATTTTTGTGAAATTTTACACTGCAAACATGGCCTAGACCACGGTCAGCTGCCCCAACATCAGAGCCCCAGACGTCTGTAACGACAGCTCAAACTTAAAGAAATACTGAGCTGGAAGTGAACCTGTCATCAATAATGAAGTAGATGGATGTTCCTTTTCTGCAGAAGCAGTAAGCCAGCACATTTAGAAAGATTACTTTTGTTCTCCACGAGCTGTAAGCTGCCAGCAACCAACCTGCTGCTCGATGTCTCCCAGTAAACTGCTGGCACCCAGGCGGAAGAGCTCTGGTGTCAGCCACTCCACTCCCAGCTCCTCCTTCACCAGCATAAGCCAGGTAATAGCTTCTTTGGCTGTCCTAATGCCCCCTGCAGGTTTAAATCCAACCTTTAGAGAGAGAAGAAATAAAAAACACAAACAAAAAAAAAGAAGTGCAATCCACACTTTCATCCATCGGCAACCTGAGAAGAGCAACCAATGTTTGTACGGCTGCAAAGTGCCTGGGATGTAACAGCTCTACCTGGTAAGGACCTGGACCAGCTCAACCCTCAGCCATCACTGCCAAAGATAACATTTTCATCCTGAGGGAGCAATACTTTTGACCCCTGTGCACTTTCTCAGGAGCTGGGCTTGAGGTCTAATGGGAGTATTTTGCCTCTAGTACAAGGGATTTAGGCGGGACTGGGATATCTGCATAATCACAGTGTCATCATCACCTACTGCAAACCTAATTCCAAACACAGAACAACAAATATACAACAATACCAAAACACTAAAGATGTTGCATGTGAGGTGGCTGACTTGTGGCCAGCAGTGAGAACTGGCTGTATTTTATAAAAAGCCTGTGCAGCACAGTCACACGTGATTTGGCTGTACATTCAAACCTATCAGAGGTTTAATTTTCACTAAAATTTTCCAAATGGGAATTAAATTACGTCTGTCTTTCTCAAAAATTGAAAGGTCTGCGCTTCACAGGAACTGCAGAACTTCTGTCCCCCACCACAGGCTGGGTGGTGCTTTCAGTCCCTGGGTGTGAGATGTGTGCCATAGCTGAAGGTGAACTGTCACTTCTGCAGCGGCACAGACACCAAGTAAAACTTATCTTGGAGGTAAAGCATGTCTTGAATCCCATGATGGACCTGCTGTGCACTTGGCATACACCCCTAATGCCAGTCCTTTGGTTGTGTGCCATTTAAACATGTCTCGTTCTGAGACAGAGCTTGTGACACTCAGCTATCAAACCCCTCATCGAAAATGCCAAATTGTTGGCCTGTAGCAGCTACCTAAACTCTTGAAAAGCAAGGAGAATCAGGAAAAATTCTCCCTGTATAAAAAGAAGTAAATCTGAACAACATGCAGCACACAGTGATTCTTCCTACGTTTCCTTCTGCCATTAACCTTTACATTCTGCAAGAATTGTCATTTGGGTTTTGTATGTAAGCTCCCAAAACCTCACTACACTGAGGATTTCTTTGTGCCTCATGGATATAACAGTGGAATCAGAAAGTATCTGTTTTAAAATGTGTTTGGTAATCTGTTTTATATGGTGATTTCAGGACCAGCAAACACAGAATAAATCCTTCTCTCATGCTGGAGCATTGTGATAATGGCATATTTCCAATAAGATTAAAAGGAACAAAATAAGGAAAAGCTTGATAAATCCAAACCATGAAGACTGTATTTTTGTGGATGGACAAATAGATGTGTGAGTGTATGCATACATCTGTTAACATTAGGTTTCCAAAAAGAATTTAAAGCCCAGCAACTGGAAAAGCATCTTTCTAGATAATAAACAAAAACAGTTGGAATGGGTTTTCCCTCAGGAAGAGAAATTCTAATGAAATTTGAATTTAGATTTCTTCCTAGAAATACTACACCTCTTTGAGCTAATCTGTGACAAAAACAAGTAAAACAGAGTTAATAGGAGAATTAAAACCATCATTCAGAATTCCTTTTCCTTTTAGCAGATTCTGAAAGCTCTTTTCTTTGCAAAAAAAGCTGACAAAGACAAGCCTGTCCTCTCCTCCATTTACCAGCTTTCCACACAGCACATCTGACTGCCATAAAAACGTAAAAAAGAAGGGGGGCTGGAATTTAATTCAAGAGCAGTACAAAGTCCAGCTACCACTTTCCTGCTGTTTCACAGCATTTCATTATTTTGCTTAATAAGTTCATCTCCTCAAGAATTTTCTCTTCACCTTATATTATTAAAAGTAATAAGTTTTTCTGGATTGGGGGTTTTCCCAACAGAAAAACCAATTTATGTATGTCCTTCAATAATGACAGGAAAAGATTATTTCCCATTATATTGCACACTTTTCATATCACCACCACAGCTTATCAGTCAATAAATGTTACTCTGCAACTTGTTCCTTTCCTTGAAGAAGTTTAATTTCTATATTAACCTGTTTTTCCCAGGCAACACCTTGCTAGAAAGCACCCCTACAGCAGCAAAATTAGTTTGTTAAAGAAACCATTTAGAAATTTCTTGTCACTGATAATATTGTCTCCAGTTAATAAAAGTACAGAAAGTCAGTTTACATCTAATTCACTGACACACACATGCACACGGACACAAGCACTTACTCTTAATAACACATTTCATACCATGAATGCCTGCTTTGAAAGCAAAAGGTGAATTCAACATTTATATCCAGTTATGGGGACAAAGCTGTGCTAATGCAGCAGGGACCAACTTGTGGCACACAGCGCTGGTGCCCCAGGGATCTGCCTCACGCTGGGGCACTGATGGTGCTCCCACAGAAACAAGACTACTGGAGCTGCTCAAATTATTGTGTGGCAGAGAGAGAGGCAGGAGGGGGAAGGAGGAGAGGGAACAGCCCAGGGATCCATGCTGGCCTCGCCTAGATGGCTCCCGAGAGTAGACGGACACACCTCTAAGCTGGTGTCACACGTTCCAGCAGCCCCTGAAGCCATCTCAGCCCCCATCCCACTGCTCATCCCACATCCTGACACTGTACCTTGCAGGGCCACCTGCAGAAGGGGCAGAAGGAGAAGCTGGAGAGGAGGGAAGGGCAGCCAGAAATGGGGAGAGGCTCTTAGCTAGAGATACGGCCTCCTGCCCTGGTGCTGAAGGTGAGGACAAAGCCCACTGCTGAACACCAGCACCAGATCCAGCTGGCAGCCCCCACCTGCCCATGGAAAGAGGAAGTGAGAGGTGGCTTAAGCCCTCCTGGGAATCTCCTCCTTTCTCAATGTTTCAGCAAAAGGATGAATGCACAGACAGTTCATCACTGGCTTTGCCGCTCATTCCCCTTTTCTCCACTGAGCTCACCTGACAGCAGCCTGATCGATAAACATTAAATACATGACATAATCTTCTTCCAACCCCTGTCCCCTCTCTCCCTCAGTCCATCCCAGGCACCAGGATACAACTGGATCTGCCTCCTTGTTCCCTTGGAAAGCCTCTGTGGCAAGGGAGGAAAGAGCAAAATGTACCCCTTGGGTTGCCAGGACAAAGTCTGAAAATAGAGTTGTGTACACTGGACAGACTCGATGGCTCTACATTTGCATAGCTCTGTTGAGGTTTATGGGAGCATGTCAGCCACTAATCAGCCCTGTTATTAATGGACATGGCCATTTAAATGGTGAAACAAAATTCAAATCCAGATGCAGCAGGGAATGCTTCGATTGCATGAGGTTTTATGGAATGAAGTAACAGTTCTTCAAGGGAGAAAAGACAAAAGGAAAAATAAAAATAAAATTAATATTAGCAAATCAATCCTAATACATTCTTATTTCCTTCTGAGTGAGCCTGTTTGGTTAATTTTTACAAAGGAAATGAGAACTACCTTGTAGCCAGTTTGCCAGTAATACTCCTTAATGGCTCGCATCATGACTATGCCAACGGGAAAGGTCGCATTTTCCACCTCCTTTCCTGTAGATGTCTTTATAAAATCAGAACCTGAAAGGAAGTAAAATGTTTTATAGCAGTTTTAGAACAAGAGCCCCTCTGCACATACAGGTTCACAGCCTCAAAGATGCCCTCCTGCTTCACAGCAACTCCTTTACACGTATGTCCCTGTGGTGTACATAAATCAACATCTTAGTATTTCCACAAGGATCCTTGAGAATAGAAATGATTTTCATCACTTTTGGTTTTTTTTAAATTTAACTTTGCATCTATTTGGTCTCACATCTGAGAGCCTGCTGTTGTATCTCCTGCAGCTGTTTTTAGGAGAAGGGAAAGATATCTCATATGTGTTTACTAAAAGAGCTGTGTAATACTGTAAAGCAAGGGAAAACTCCCCTTTTATGCATTTTGCAATTGTGACACTGCAAGTTAAATCCACGGTCTGATTTAATGCAGTAACAAGGTCAAAACATCTGTGTTCTTTAAAGAACAAGAGTTAGCCTTGGCTTACTTTTTCCTATTTTCTCACTACTAAATAATATTCTCCACTGCCTGTCTCAAGACTTGAGTAACATTCTTGTGTATTCTTGCTGTTCTGCCTTGACTTGAAAGAAATCCTGAAGCACAGTGTAACAAAAAGCTAAGAAACTAACAAAAAAATAACATGCCTTGCAGTGCCTGATCCAGCACTGACAGAACACAATGACAAAACTTCTTTAATTTCATTAGGACGCACTTCACCCCTAGGAACCTACTTCTTAGAAAAGGTGTACTGTGGGATCATTAATTATCAAAAGTAATTGGGAGAAGAAGAGGGATAATTCAAACATCATGTAGTAGTGCATCATCCACTTAAGTCAATTGGAACTGCATCTGCTTCCACTTCAAATTTGGCTTGGGGTCCATTTTGTCTCTTATGTGAATGATGATGCCTCTACAACATCCCCTAGAGTAGGGAAGGGAAGTTTCAGCACTGGCTCTGAGTAAGGAGTTGCCTTGGCTACATTCTGTGAGCTGCAGCACCCTCCAGAGTGCCTTCCTGATGGCCCAGCTGATGGGCACAGAGCTGGGGCTCAGCCTGATGGCAAGGCAACACAAAGCCAGGCATGCTTCCATGGCTTTTAAGCACAATCAAATGGGATCACCAACTTTGGGGTTTCTCAGGCCACAGTTTTCTCTGTAGGCTTCCTGACCAGGCACCATGTCAGCCCAGTGGTGATTCAATTGCACCATCCTGTGACAACTCCCATCCTGGAGAGAAACAGCTATTTGCAAGGAGGATTCTAACTCCATGGAAAGTGCAGTGTGCAAAAGAGGCAATTAATAGCTGACAGAGCTTTGCAAAGAACAGAGCACACAGGAGAGACAATTGAGTTGCACATTTCAGAGCTGCTCCCTTCCAGAGAGACACCACAGACATCTGATAGTCACATTAAAACAAGGAGCAGTGGAAGTGAAACTTCAACATCACCAAATTATATTTTTAATTTCCCTTTCGAAATGTAGCACTTAAAAGTCCTTCAGTGCAATACTTCTCATTTTTTCTGCTATAAGGTAAGTCAAAGCTTTTATAAGTCTTATAATTACAAGTCTCTATGGTACAGTTTCATTAAAAACTTTCATTAAACAACAGCTGCCCTTGTATATGGTCTTCTAATCAATTTGGTCAAACAGAATGACTTCTAATCAGCTGTTGATAAAAATAGAAGATGAAATTTTAATTCTAATAGATTAACCACAAACTCAAGATAGTCTTCAAAATCCATCTAGTTCTATTCTCCAGTGGATTTAACGACTATTCAGCAACTCATTACTAAATAGAACAAGATGAACATTTTCCAGTTCATTAAAGAAATGTACTATGTATTTTTGCATTGTCCTCATGATTCGTTACAGGGAGTCTTAATTACAAGATAATGGATAATGGTTATTAAATGCAGACTCCAGTAATGAAGCTCTATTCATTTGCGAGCCTCAGAGACTGCAAAGAGGGGAAAATAAAATTACTAGCTTCAAAAGATTAACGGATCAAATTATTATTCAATTTTGAAAATCTCATTCAGACTTCATAGAAACAAGAAGAGATTAAAAACTAGTATTAGTACAAAAGTTGTGCATTTATATATTTATTTTTAAATAATATCTTAAGGCTATTACGAGAATAATCAGCTTTAGATGTGATTATTAGACAAACATACAGCCAATTTAGTAGCATCCTCTAACAATGAAAACAATACATTTTTATTTCCAGAACAAATTCTTTTTTTGACACAAGAGCTTGCTAGCAGGACTGCAGGCAGCCTCTTGCAGAAGACAGAGGACCCACACTAGCACAGAGAGCCACGATGGAAGGTGCTATCAACATTCAGATTTCAGCAGTGAAAAGGGGGATTTAAAAACCAAGTGCTGCCATAAAAAGCACCTCATTAAGCAAACTTTATGCCAACCTTGTGATAATAAGGGAGTTTCACCCAGTCTGTTTCTTGTTCAAGTGTCCAAAAACAAGTTTAAGGAATTCAGTTCAGAAGGAGTTTCACCTAGAAATTTAGGTGATGATTTTGAAACCTGAGTTTTATCACCCATCTTCTCATTTTCCTGTGAATGAATACACTCAAAAAATCAAGGCTAAGGCTAGAATACACACTGAATGGCTTTCCCCTTCCTTAGAGTCGATTACATGATTCAATGAGGCATTAAATCCAAGATTTTACAAAATCAGTTATTCAGGGTCGACTTCTAGGCTTGGGGAGCCTGGAAAAGACCACACTTCCTACTTTTATTTTCCAGTGTGAAGCCACAACAGTACATTTCCTTCCAAGGTGGCAAGCCGTGTGAGACTCACTGAACCAGGGAGATGGGATGAGCTCTCCTGGTTAGATCATGGTGCAGTAACACCAAGGTTGTGGGTTCAACACAAACAGGCCATTTACCTCAGAAAAGTCCATTATATTTTTTTTCTGTTCTAGATACACAGCCTCATTTAGGAATGCTCTGGTCTCCCAAAAGGTCAGAAGAGCTTCCAGAACTGGCCTGCCCTGTGGCTGTCCAGCACATCTACAGAGATTTCCAGTCCACATAACGTTGGAGTAGAGCCTGAGAAGTGGAGAATCTTATTCAGATGACAGCATCCAGGAAACACACTCTGATTCCATAATTAAGCAATAAGGAATAATAAGCAGTGTAGCAATCGTGGAGTAATCACAACCTTTTGGTTGTGAAGTGTTTCAAATGCCCTTGGGGAATGATTATCTCCTGATACCTACAGACTCTGTGTTGCTGTCTTAGTCTTAATAAAGAACAAAGATGTGGCTGGCAGTTTTAAACAATAGTTTAGAGAGAGATGCTTGCAGAGGGACAATTATGCAGTGCTACTTTGTAAGTATTTGCAATGAGCACAAATATATCTTCATTGCTGCAACTGAGACATAACAATATGCAGTGACACAGGGAGAACACGTATCCTTCCAAGGCTTCCAGAACTGGTGGCAAAAAGTGGCATTCTGCTCAGAGGACCTGCAAACCCACCTGCTGTTCCTGCTGACAAGGCAGCAGTGACAAAATAGTACCGGATCAAATGTGCATGAAGCCCCATTAGCAAGTCATCTTTCTATTTTATGAGCATCCACACTAAGGGTCTTCAGATTCACACACAATTAGCCTTACTAGGGGTGACCAGGTTAACAACCCTCTGAAAATAAGAGGCAGGGCAAGATATAAAAGGCTAATGTAGCAGCTAATTCTTGTCAGTTGAGTCATCCTTAATTGTCCTACTTACATGTCCTCATCCTTAATTGTCCCACTTACATGTCTTTATCCTGCCCCAGCAGCAAGATAAAATACATTCCCCGTTAGCTTCACTTTGCCATGCAGAAGAGAATATAAAGCTGTGACAATTCACTTTAGCAGGAGCTCACCAGGTAGCTTTAGCTCCATGACACGAGGCTACACTGCCAGACCACTCGGTTAGGTGCCTATGAGTGTTTTCACACGCCTGTGTCTCAGCAACCATCGAAAAATGCTGGTTTGTAACTTGGTCTGTTGAGAATTACCCGCTTTTTGCAACTCTTTTCAAAAAGTGCCTGAAGAGAGGGGACAAAAAGTAAAAATCCCATCACAGGGCTCCACGTTTAATGTCTGTTTACAAGTAGTACAGCCTTCTGAAAAGCCATCCCATCATCCCAGCTTGGTTTCCAAGACTCAGAATGGATGTTCCCTTTCTTGAACAGCACCTCCAGTAACAGGGGTTCTGCAGGCCAAACGATGCCCTTAGGAACACTTACACATGCACACAAAGGGACAAATTATCAAGTCCATACTTATGCAAAATTCCCTGTAGATGATGTCTGAAAGAATTCAGCATTGCTGAATTATGCATGGCTTGCTAATGCACTGTTGCAGCATCTACCACAGGTCTCCACAGAATACTATTACTTAATTAGTATTTGTTTCTTGTGTGTTCATTTAAAATGTTTCTTTAGAAAGTTCAGCAGAAAGAGCCATTCCATTGCTCGGCTACATGGCATAGGCACTTGCTATTTTTAGAGGATTCCTTCCAATCCAATCCCTCTGTGGCATGGAGGAAGAGGAGATAAATAATTGGCATGTGCTCCAGGTCCAAAGACCACAGCTGGAATCCCTGTCACTGGTGGCACCTGGCTTGGAGCCCCACTGAAGCCCAGAAGGAAAGATGCTCCCAGTCACCTCCCTGCATTGCCATGCAGCAGCAGAGCTGGAGATGCCAGGGTGCAAGAGTTCAGGCAATTATGTGCTGCTGGAACAGCCATTCCTCTTCCTCTCCAAGGAGGAAGCAACAGGAGTGGGACACAGGAATTCCTGTATTGTTATCTGCTCGTTAAATCTCCTGCTTCTTTACCAGGATCCCATTTTTCTTCTTTAAAAGGGTGTACCACACACTGCACTCAGGGGTGTTACAGTGTATGACCTACATTAACCTTATTTCTTTTTGCAGATGGCACTACTGGAGCTGCTGAAGCAGTTTGCCTAATGACACGTGACAAGCCAAAGGCAGAAAGAAGAAATAAATCAAGGCATCCCAACACCTAGTCCTAACCTTACCATCGCTGGGGAAAACCAGACCTTTCTCTCAGCTTACCCACTTGCAGTGCTGATTTCCTCTACAAGCCATTCTGTGGGATATTTTCTGCCATGCTTCTGATTTTGAGCAAAATTCGAAATACAAGAGACATCAGCAGAAACCTCCTCTCTAGCACAGCCTGAGAGTGCAGCACAGTGCACCCAGGGCAGGAGGCAGTGCTGGTGGCACAGCTCTGGCCCCAGATTCCCAAATCCATGGCCTCCTCCAGCAATTACTGATGAAGAAACATAAAGCTTGGCCTCTCCTTTCAGCCTGAATGCAAGCACTCTGGTTCTCAGCACTCAGAGCCACCTGCTCTGGCTAGGATGGGTGAAGAACCAAAATGCTGTGGGAGAAACTGGACTTGATTTGAAAATCTCCCCCTTTAAGCTTCCTTTACAAACACTGAAATGCGTGCATCACTTCCTTGTTCCCACTTAAATTAACCTGAACAATGATAAACTAGCTTAAAACGTGTATAATTAAAACAGCAGTGGTCTAGGTCAGGCTTTTTCCCTCTTGGCATTCTTGGTTTTGGATCAATACATCTCAGCCTTTCAAAATGTTGTCCTGTGCATGACATATTACAGACTGAGGCTAAAACCCTGATATATCTACCAGTAATAGCACTGCAATTTGGAAGAAAATAATAAATATGCATGATGGCTTAGAATCACAGCACTACATGGCATATTGCATTCCATGTTTTAGCAACCACATTTAGCTTTGTGCTTTTTAACGTTGATAGCAACTTTGAAACAAATATGTTAACATTAAAGCTCAGGTACACTTATGTATTGTCTATTAGCTTGTAACAAAATTACTCAAATTGAAGAAATAGCTGTTTAAAATCAATTTGGAAATACTCCACACTGAATAAAGCAGGTAGAAAATCAGTCTACTTTATCAAGAAGGTGCTATGAATTTTAAAGATTTTAAAAAATCCACCATCCATAATACAGCCAAAATCATGACACTTCAATGTCATTTTGAGTGTTTTTCAACACTTGATGTTAAAAGCAGTTTAAGATTCTGTTCCTACGCTAACCCAGAGAAAGGCAGGATTGATTTTTGAGATTTAAAAGTCCATGTGTTAATGCCACAGTCAGAATCCATCCAGCATCCAGCCTCTTGGGCATGCAGAGGACAAACAGCAGCATCAGTCCCTCTTCCACACTGTCCCCTACAACCAAAGGCAGCTGGCACAGCTGGAGGCTTCAGTACCAGGGGGATTGCCAGGATCAAAGGTATTTTCCTTGAGCAATTGGAAGGGTCAATGTTTTGGCTTCTGGCTTTGCCTGAAAACCAAACAATAGAAGGTGATAAATCTCACCAGACTCATCTGTGCTCTGTTTGTTTCCACCTGGCTTTTACCAATCAGGTAGAACAGATTTCTTGAGGGATTGCATAGAGGGATGAATATTCCAATTCAGTGATCATGTGATTACCAGGAACATGTGAGGCACTTTGAGCTTATTTTTTATGACACTCAAACTTATCTTCAACACCAACAAGTTGCAAACACATCGATTTTATCATGGACTTCCTGGATTCTCCTGATGCAACAAATATCCAAAGGGTAACACCCTGGATGGCCTTACCTATACACATAAGGCTTGTTTTTAAAGGGCATCAATCTTACTTAAAGCTCCTACTTTCCAGGGAATTTTGCCCCTCAGAGTGTTTCCTTTTTCTTTCTCCACCTTGATAATTTGGCATTCAGCAAAACTGCAAATGCCCACGTGTGTAGGCTGCACTGTAGGTGAGAACTTCCAAGGACAGACAGACTGCTGTCAGTAGGGTTGTTCTGCAATGTTTCCAACTCTTCAGGCAGCCTGAATACCAAAAAACCTGCCAGCTCCCTTCAATGGAAAAAACAACCAAAACCCCTGACTGTGCAGCCACACTCTGAGCAGCAGGCACCTCTCTGCTGGCGGCCAGGGAAAGACTTCTGGTTTTTTAAGAAATGCTTTTTTCCTCCCATTGCATTATTAACAATGCTTACATGGCAAAACTAACAATTTTATTTCAAAGGGATGCTTTATGAAGGTGTGCTGCTGATAAATTCAGTCCAACTTTCCTGGCATAACATCTACTGAGCACTACTTGAATGAAGGAAATAAAAAAGACCAGTAAGCACCATCAGAAATAGGGAGCAACTCATAAAAAGGTATTAAATATGCCAAGGGGTTGTTTCTCCACCTCCCTTTGTCAACAGCCTGTGTGCTGACCTTGCCACAGACTGCAATTATGGTGAGCATCTCAAAGCAAAAGCACCAACAATCTGATTGAAAAACTGCATGGGTTTTGGTTAAAAAAAAAATATTGAAACCCATAGAGAAATGCTGATTTCACCAGTCCACTGGCAAAACAAAGATGATATTCCAGTCTTCAAATCTACATTTCATAGGTAGGTTTTACATTTTTTAAAAATATATGTATTATCATTTTGAACTTTGGCATTCCCAGTATTTCTTTTTACTGAAATACTGGGAATCAAAGAAATTGAATATCAAACTCTCTTTGTGCTAGATGTATATATATATCCTCATAGGTATTTAGTGGCAAGTTATTAAATGTCACTATTCATCGAGACAGTACATTTTATGTCTTTCTTACAGGGAAAAGAAAAAAAAAATCTATGTAAAATTTGCAGCAATATTTCAGAGCCCCGCTCTGGTATCAATGACTTCTTCACTCAGATGCTCAGAAACAGAGGTGGCCAAGCAGAACTTCCCCCGTGTTTTGCTGAGCTGTCACGTGCCAAACGCAGAGGCAGGGACCGCGACCACCCTGCCTGCACCTTCCCTTCTGGCATAAACAGCAAAAAAAGCCAGGAGGAATTCTGTGTTCAGCATTTCCCAACATCAAATCACACACAAAGGTGTCTGATAAGTATTTACATTGGAAGATGCTGTTCTGGGGTGAAGTACAGCAGTGTTACATACTCCTTATCTATGAACTAAGCACTGTATTCACTTCCATGGAGGGCTCTAAGGCCCCCAGACATTAGCCCAAAGCAAAACCACATTGTCTCCATTTAATTACCTATCTTTTCATACTTACTGTGATCCAAATGACTGAGTTAAACAAAATGGTTACTAGTAACAGGAGACCATTGATAACCAGCAAGCTGAGGTGGGTGTACGTGCACAGAGTTCAAAAAGAAAGTGATGCTGCTGCATGCTGTTTACTTCTCCAGTGTGAATTTATAAAGTGAATTAGCAAGAATTAAAAGGATTAAAGTCCCAGGAACCGATGAAGTCAAAGAGAAATAGAAAATGGATTTACTCCTAAAAAGAAAAAATTATTTAACAACTTATTAAAACAGTTCATCACTGTAATTAAAATCCAAGTGCCTAGAAAAAAGTGCCACAAGAAAGGTAATTATTTATGAGGAGACTTTAAAAAGCCATTCACAGTGAATTTGGGAGAGAATCAGCCTGAAAGAGTTGGTAGTAAAAAGAAATTGTTTGTTTATTCATAAAACTTATTTTGGTCTAGCCTACCACTAAGAATCCCTAACATCTGCTCAATGGCAGCTGTAAGTAACATTAGGAACACTCAGCCAATTTATATCTTTCCTTTTTATTAAAAAGTAAACAGGTCTTCTTAAATTATTCACTAGTAAATTAACATAAAAATCAGTGCTGTAGCTAACCACATTTTGTGGAAAGGCATCTGCAAGCTCTGCATGATCGTGATGATCTCGATCTTTCTGCATTTCACTGACTTCTTTACTCTTTATGTGATGTCCCACCTAATTTAGAAAATGAAAATGTAGAAAACTTACAAGCCATACAGGAATCACTGCCATGAATAATACAAAATGCATCACTGACACCTCAAAAGCCATATTAGTTGCCTCCTTCTGACTTTGACTGATTCTGTTCTTTCCTTTGCCTTCTGCTGTATAAAAATTCCTCTCAAATAATCTCAAATCTCTGCTGCTTCTGTCCTTCATGAACAAAACATTCATTAGACAGGAAGGAGCAACAAAATACAGTGGTGTTGCTAATTAATAATTATTTGTTCTCATCTGCAGCACTTTTTTATTTAGATGACAAAGTGCTCTGCATGTTCCCACGTTTCACTCCAAAACTCTGTTCTTAAGACAGTAAAAAAGGCACAGGAACACTTCAAACCTAAAAGCTTTTCTTTACCTCTCACTAACTTTGCATTTTTAACTCAATCTCTTAAACACGTTAGAAGAAAAACACAGTACTTTCTTCTTGAGTTTCTCTCCCAGCACAGTTTTTATTTCATAATACAAGCAAGTGCCTGCAAATGAACTCACCAAGAAGTTGTTCAAGGGCACGGAGTAGCTCTGCTTATTTTAATAGGATATTTTTGTTTTACCTCTAGGGAAAAAACAAGTGTTTCTGCAGTGATCTCTGGAGACAGTTTAAAGCTGAGCTGTAATTCTAACCCAGGCACTGGAAATAGCATTATTACAACAGCACAGAGCCCACCCAGCTGAAGTTCCTGGAGGATTCTGCCTTGAAGCTCCAAGGAAGCTGCTGAGAAGCTGGATTTGCTGAGATCCAGAGCAAACACAGTGCCTGATTACCACATAAACCTGGCTAGTTAGCTATCAACAGCATGTACATGGTGCCATGGTAGCAGAGAACCAGCTGAAAAATGCCATCCCTCCTCTTCCTGGGGACTAGGATTCCCAAAAAACACAGCAGCCCTCTCCATCATACCCTACCAAGCTGCTTCCACATCCTGGGGTCAGCTCTCTGTCCCACAGCTCCTTTTATGGGTAAGGTTTTGTACTTTGAGATCACTTTCCAGGACTGGTGGGAAGGAGGCTTTTGAAGACACGTCTCATAATTTTGTATTCCATAATTTCAGTGTGATGCACGGAATATGGAACATCATCCCTTGTTTCCTTTTTGGTCCACATTGAATTAACAGATGAATTAACAGATCTTTGTGAAAAACTACAAAATTTCTCTCCTTCACTCCTGTGATGTTTGGGATTGGCTGGTAAACTGGACACTGGATTGGCAACATGACTGCAAAGGTGATGGAAAGAAGATGTTATACTCAGAAAGAGCTCCTGGTATCACCAAAGGAGGAATCTTTTCTACACCTTAGATTTAGCAAGAACTCAACTTCAGAAATCAGCTGCAGTTGTACACTGCAGAGAAATCACTTTATAACCCAAATGCTAGCAGGAAAGAAACTTCAAAGGTACAAAAGACAATCAGATGTCAGATCCCTGTTGACTTGCCATGAAGACTATGGCCTTTGCTGTCAATTTAGTCTTTGAAAAATTCCCTCAGAAGGAGAACTACTACAGACACCTCTGGGAAAGCTATTGTCTTTAGTAACTAGAAAGCACAGGCAGAAATCTAAATTGTCTTCTCTGAGATAGGCTGAATTTAAAAACTACAATTTCTGACAAGGAATTGAAAAAAACAAAGAAACAACAAAACCAAATGAGGAACATATCCCAGGGGATGAAATCCCAAAGAATAGTATCAAAGAAGGGAGTCTCTTTCATTCTTTCCATTATCATCCCAACACAATTTGAGCAACAGGAACCAGAGGAACACAGAAAGGCTGGGAGACAACCTTCAAGAAACCCAAGGAAATTCAAGTTCCTTGTGTAACTCATTAAAAACACTGCAAGCAACCACAGAGGCATGCTGGAAGAGTCTGTTTCCAAACACCATTGAAATGAGCATATTCTATGATAAATGCATGTGACCACTCCTGTGTGGCTTGGTGAGGAACGTGTTTGTGCAACTAAAATAAAAAATATATATTTTATATTTATATATATATATATATATAAGTATAAATATACATATAAAGATATATATGAATATAAATTATATATATATATATATTTACACTTTTTATCAGTGTGTTTAACATATAGCTCTAACACTCAAATAAGGAAACAATTGATGCCCTCCTTATGGGAAACTTCTTGTTTTTGTCCCACTTTCATGCCTCAGCTGGTATTTCACTTATGTTTGTGCTCATCTCATTGTTTTTCTGTGTCTTTATGATTAAATGGTATATTCAAGTGAATATCTAAATATTTTTAAAATAAACTAATGACATTAAAGATCACATATTCCTGATGTATTTTTCCACTCAACACATTTCTCTTCAAAAGTCTGAATCTACATTGATGCTGCCAGGTGTATATATCTTCAAATTAGACAGACACAACCACTAGGCCTTGATACCTTAAAAAGCAATAACAGCCAAAAATAAAAAAAAATCCAGCACCTACAACCCTAAAATCATGCTTATTTTATTTCCACATCTACATTAAGTTTCTGTTAAGGAACTGGATTTTCTAACTAGTGTTCCTACTTGCAATCTCTTAAAAGATACTTTAATATTTCATGAGCCAATTTTATATAATTGATAGGTACAGTAAATTAAATATTTATTTCTATTTTTCACTGGTTTAGTAGAATTTAACACCTGCTGCTGACAGAATAAAAAAAAACCCAACCTGAAATATTGGAGAAATAAATAGTACCCAGTACATCTATTGATTTTACATAATATTTCCATGTTTTAAAATTGCATTCTCTCAAATCATTAGCTTCAATACTGGAGCTTCACAGATGCAAAGTTTTTTTGCTAGGAAGCCCTGTTATTTTGCTGGCATGTTTGACTGGAACTATTCACTGTGCAACAATTTCTGAGTCTGAGGTGATATGAAACTTCAGAAGTTTTAACACAAATTCTAACAAGTTATTTAACATAGAGACAAGGTTTCATTCATGGGGAAAATTAACCCAACAGAGGTGCTTTCTCACCTCTCTGCATCAGCTGCTATAAATTGAAAATATACCGTTTAGATATTCCTTAATTAACGTGTTTTGGAGAGACTTTGAATACCAGCAAAAGGAAAGTGCTATTCAGGCACTGAGGATAATTTGCTAATACAAGTTTGACCCCTCTCAACAGTGTGCTGTCCTGTCAGTACCTGCCCACTCACTATTTCACAACCAGCTCCAAAGCATAAATTTCTACCTTGTAATGAGAGAAATTACACTTCTGTTTATATCTTAATTTACTAAGCCTCACAGAGGTGCTATAAAACGTGCAAGTGTTAATTTTACACACATAAAACCAGAGAGGCAAGAAGAGTTGTCAACAGTGATGATGTGCTGGAAGTCATTCTGCAACCTCAAAGCCATCTTCTGGTTTCCTGACTTGGTGCTCTTCTGGTGAGAAGTGCTTGGAAACAGCACTGTTCCTATTTGTAAGGGGAGATGGTGGAGGGAGAAAGCCAGGTGGTGGTGTGGGAAACACAAAATCAAACAAACAGGTACAGAGCTGACAAGTTTTACACTGTTTTATAGTGGTATTTCTTCTTTGACTTCACTGGAGGGTATATATTCTTATTTTCTGGTTACAGGAGAATACCATTAATAGAACAGACCTTGCACAAAATTAGCAGAGTTGCCAGGCATCCTGCTCTGACAAATATGAATGGCCCCAAACCAAGATCTCCCCTCAGATATGGCTGTGTAGGCAGGCACACACTTCAGTAAGCACATAAATAAATGCATAACAAAATGTGCCATTGCATGCACGTCTGGGTTTTTAACAAACTGCAAACAAATGAGGCTTCACTATATGCACTCTAACTCTGTTCTCACTTCACAGACTCTTTGTATCTTTATTTTTCCCCCAACATCTTTGTTTCTCTTAAGTGTTACTTCTGTCCTCTAGTTACCCATGCAGGGTTCTGTTGACTCAACTGGAAAGACTTTTCATGAGAGCCTGCCCTAGCCTGTCTCAGCCACTTTCCATTCCTTCACTTCTGATTCCCTATTCCCTACACATATATTACTGAGCTCCAGACAGATTTTTAAGTCTCATTTCACATTCCTTCAAGGTCTGCTTTACTCAAGCCCCACTTTTTTTTCTTTTTTCTTTTTTTCTTTTTTTTTTTTGCTACTAGTCTTTGCATGGCCTCTCATCAGCAATTCAAACCTGAGGATATTGTGATTGCATTGTTGGAACTTTTCAACTCCAAGCTTATCTATCACGCCTACATTATTTCTAGTGATTAGCTGCAGTATCACTGCTAAGCTTGTAGGCAATTACCTCATTTAAGGGAGCATCCTTGTAGTGCCTCACTGAACATGCTGTTATCTGCATTTTCATACTGCTGGCTTTTTTTATTTCTCCCCATTCTGTACCAGAACAAATGAAGTCACTTGTTTCTGTTCCAACCTCTTTTAGGCTGATTATATTTAAAGATACACCATCTTTTGATCTTACACTTAATTCAAAAACTTCCTTAGTCCATGATATCATTCAGAACTTTGAGACAGACTGCCACACTGCATCTCAGTTTTCCACAGTGCCATTTGAGCTTGCTCTTTGCACTAAACTTTCAGTGATGCTAACTAGAGCTTTGAACAACCAATGAATGCAGGACATCTGGAGCAGACAGGGAAGTGATCGACACCCAGGATAATTCCACAGCAATAATCACTGCCCTGATAAGCCACTTAAGCAGCCAACTGCAGCCACCTCTACATTCAACACAGTGGCCAAGAAAGGCTCAGGCACCAGTCAGTGCTAAGTAAGTACTCTTCCCACACACTCCTGAGAGTCAGGACTCACTAACTTGTCCCCAGCCCCATGCTGGACCTCCAAACCAGAGCTGAGCATCACCTGCCACCCTGGAGAGAATTCAGAGACAGATCACATCCAGAGAAAGGAGCTGCCTCTAGAAGAAGACAGACACACGCTGCCCCTGATTTCTGATGGGTGTTTCACAGGTAGAGGGTACCCTTTCCAAATACACCAACAACTCAACACAGGCGGTTTTATTTCGGAGAGGCAAAACAAGACACAAAGTGAAATTTGGTTTTTGTGTTACAGAGCCTCCTCCCTTGGCTTGCCTTTCATTTGCAAATGCTCTGGGCTCCAATAAGTGACTGACTTAGTATGAAACGACAGCTGAAGTTTAGACATGTAATTAAACCAACACATAATACAACTCACATGATGCTGAGGGGGGACCCTTGATTTTTGGATTGAGCATGAGACTTCAAGCCAGAAACTCACAACTTGAAGAGTTTTGCATGGGTCTCAAAGAGACAAGAGCAGTTGTTGGTTGCTGCCAAGTTGTTTATTGTATGAATACAGTCTCAAAGGTGAGGAGTTCAGAGTGTTAAAGTCTGTGCTAAAACTTTTCTGGCTTAAGTCCCGATATATTGAGCAAAAGCAGCAGTTTCTTCTTCTTTCTGTGTTGTGATGATGATGAATTTTCACCTCAATACAGGGGGATTATATTCATAAATCAACTAATCAGCTAAAAATACTATTCTAAAACATTCTTTCTACATCAATCTAATCTTAATTCTAACATAAGAAAGTAGTGTCAGCTCTTATCTAAAATTTACGTATAGAGTATTATCAATTTATGTAAACAGCTTTATCTGTTCTATCTAGAAATGCAAGCTATGTTTTTGTTATGTGTAGAACTAAGTTAAATCTGCAAAAAGTAACAGTACTGAACTTTAAACTAGGCTTTAGGGCTTTTTACTAGCTAACACAGTCTCTTAAGGCACTTAAGAGATATTTCTACTTACTTAAAACTAAAACTTACACCCTTATTTCATGTCTATGGCTTAAAATATTTTATTTCTCTCAAGGCTTCAATTCAATCCCTGTATTTCTTTCTCTCTCTGAGGGACTCATAGATGCTTCTATTCCATGCATTCCAACAACTGATCTCAGTTTGACTTTTGCTTTGTCTGCTATTATCTTTGTCTCATATTTCAAAAGGCAATTGTAGGACTTACTCTGCCAATGTCAGTTATGTGCTTTGAAGACATAAAGTACTAAGTGCCAAGTATTATTACTTATTCAGTAGTCTTGTTTCCTATGTTTGAGCAAAGCATGCCTTGCTTTTCAGTCGATTTTGCTAGTTTGGTTTCCCTTGGCCTCTCATTTTTCATGGAACAGTCATCTGGCAGAAGTTTTGGCTCTTTCTGGTCCACATCCAGCAGTAGGAAGTCAGCCCTTGCACTCAGATGACTGCTAGCACGTTTACAGCCACACCACATAACCCTGCTCAGAACAAATCTGTGCAACAAAGTGCTCACAACAGCAACAGCTATTGGCATCTTAGAGCTTGTCTTCCCTAATGTCAACCTCAGGATAAAAATCTTATTCAGAGCTGAGGTAAAAGCTCTGTGGAGCCAGGCATTATTTTGTGATGTTCCAAACCATCTCTCTCTCTCCTGTGAACTGCAACACCAAGCTTTTCCTCACTGTTTGGCTATGTTATTTCTGTTCACTTTGGAATGAACAGCATCAAAGGATCTAAAACCATTTCTGCTCACTTATTCGATGTGTTTTAATTTTCCCCTTCTAGACATGAGAGACCTTATTGCTTCAGACACCTGCTACTTCTTGCAGGATTTTTTGTGCTGGAGACTTTAGCAATTGGTTTGTTCTAGCACTCATTCCCTTCTTAAATTCAATGTTTGCATTAGTCAGTATCTCCACATACCACTTATTTGACTAATTGTTTAATGACCTATGAAAAAACTGTTTAAAACCCATACATCAGCAGAGCTGCAGAAGAACATGCATCACTCTTTCCTGCTCCTTACACAGGTACTTGTGTAGATATAAATAAAGAAAACAAGTATCTTTCACATGTCACTGCTGTGCTCCCTCACCATCCCAAAGTGTGGCATAAAAGGAGAGATTTTCACAGTCAAAATGACACAGATCAGGTTTTCACTTTAAAAGTACCTTTACTTCATCACTTCCTCCACCTCCTTCCTAGTCTGCCTGTCTTAATGATTATGAATTGCTACACAGTACAATAAAGACTTGTAATTAGGTAATATGGTTTTCCAGAATAAAAATCTTATATATAAGCAAAATATGCAATTAAGTCATCAGCAGCTTTACTGAAGTATTCTTCTACTACAAGTTCATCTTTCCCTTCCTTGTCTGCCTTCCTTGGCTGTTTCTGATGTTTGTGTCAAGAAACAGAAGTTTAAAAATGGCCCACCTCTTATACTCTTATACAAGAACTCTTTTCTTGAGTGTTCTCAAGAAGAAATTGAGAAATTTCTTCTTGAAAATTCTCAATGAAGAAATATGTAATAGTTACAACCAGCATGAGGGAGTCATGTGCTCCTTAGGATTGTTTATTCCAAGAGACTACTCAGGCACAGACTTGAGTGTCCCCTGCAGAAATGGACATGATTTACACAAGGATACACCAGACACTGAACACCACTAATTACTTTTGTCTCTGTCCCCAAAGCAGAGTCAAAAATGCAGTCAGTTTAATTAGAAGCTCATGCACTGAAATCACCACCAGGACTTGAAGAAGCCCAAGAAATGGCAGTGGATGCTCTAAACCAATGGCCCAAAATTCCCTGATTCAGTGCTAGGCGTTTGTCTCAGTCAGCTTTCCAAAATCAATGTGCTCCTTTGGCAGTGGGACAGAGGCACTGCTGTGCAAATCTCCCTGCCATCCTGTCCTCCTCAGCACTGCAGAGGTTATTCCTGCCAGGTGACTCACTGTCCTTAGAGGGATGTCAGCCTCTTTCACTCAGAAATAGCTTCTTAAATATTCCGGAAGAATTTATGGCGTGTCAGTCAAGTTGGTAAAGGCACAGTTAAAAGAATTTAAGATACCTGTGTGCCTCCTCCCATTCTGATGTCTTTCTCCTTATGGACTGTACTGGAGAAGGGAGAAAAGCAGCCATGGAGTCAAGAGCCACCAGTTCAAACAGATGAAAATTATAGATAATATACAAGTTTATATTATATATAATTATATTGTTATATATAACATAATATATATAATATTATATATTGATATATCATTATATAGTATATATCTGATATATAATATTCATTCTATTAATATTTTATATCACATATATTTAACTTATATATAATATACTTTTGGTGGCTTTGTGCTTCAGGGCCTTGGTGGATGTGTGCATGCTCAGCAAGGCACTGCAAACATCTGTAACCCCAGGATTTTGTGCTCCCCACGTGGTAGGCTGGCATCATGGACAGTGAAGTGAGAACAGTTTAAGGACTGCACACCTTCAGTTGCACTGATACAACTGCATGCAATGCAAGGCTGTGGACCAGATTACTGAGGCTGTGACCATTTAAAAAAACAAAACCTAAAACACTGCAAACCAATCAAAAGCCCCACAGAAAACTAGTTAACCCTTTTCTGGAATAATTTTCAAATGTAATTCTTTGAAAACTCAGATACAGTGACACATGAGGAGCATTTCTAACAGCACAACTGAAAGAACTGTATTTAGTTGTAAAGGACAGGAAGAACTGGTCAGAAGCAGCAAAAACTTTTAAAGCCAGATACAGTTGAATCCACTGTACTGTGGATTCATTTTCTCCCCAAAATGATACAAATAAAACAAAATTCAACTGGAATTTGAGGCTCTCAGCAGTTCTGACAAGCTGGAGTCTGAAAACCTAACTCTCAATGCCTGTATGCGGAGCACAAATAAATTCTTATTTTTATGCCTACCCACAAAGAAAAAACTAAAGATTGAAATAAGGAAATTACTGGATGTATTCAGATGGATAAGTATCTTGAACAGTGAATAACTAGGCGAGGAAAATCATTAACAATAGAGCCATCTGCTGTATTTCAAAAAAACTACACCAGCAAAATCCTGAAAATGGTAAAATGCTTTACAAGCTGAATTCTTCACTACTCAGTGGTACAAAAAGTGATCATAATGATTAGTGCATCAGTTTAAATAAAAGGAAATGTGTATTTCTTACACCTCTTCTAATTAAAAGCAATATTTAGTGGCATAATACTGATCCTCTGTGTCTAATGATACTAATTGACATTGTAGCTGGGCTTGTTAGAAGGCTGAAATGCTCTCCATTCCACTTGAATCAGAGAAGCACAGAATTGTGTATGGTAACAGTGAGGTCAGCATCAAGCTGAATATTTATTTAAATACTGACAAGACACTTGATTACATTTTTCTTGCTTTAAAGTAAGAATTTTCAGTCTGAAGAAAAAAAAGGAGGAAAAAAAACCCACAAAAAATGAGGGGAAGTTTAGAAGACAGACTAAACCAAGTGGTTCTTAGTACATTTTTAAACTTCTAGAAAGGAGGAGCCCTCTTTCAAGCATGGTGGGAAGAGTAAGTGGCCTGGAAGCCAATTCCCAGTTTTGCATCTCCAGCATAGCACTGGAACACAAAACTATAACCCTGGTTCAGCTAGGAAAAGTTGTACCAGCACAGACCCAAAGCTGCAGAGAGAGAATATACTGCTGAAAATCTGGGATCAAATGGGTGCTAAGCTATGCAAAAATGTAACACCTACAAAGTATGGAAGCTTGGTTTCCTGAGCTGCCCTCTCAGAGTGGGTTAGAAGTGATCACAAACCAAAACTGAGAGCTTTTGGCATCAATCTTCACAGGGAAGCTCCCCTTGCATTTAAAACAAGATTGTGAGCCATCTACCTACATCCTACCTGCCTCCATGTGTCTGCCCCAAATGGCCAAATATTAAATATTCTGATCAGATCAGATGTTTGACAACAAATTTTTCTCGTTCCTACAACCCTTGCCATTCAGCAGTTTCTTACTCAACATTTCATGCAGTTTTTTGTAGGTTACACCAAAACAAATCATACTACATTACTCCCCCAGCAGCTTCAGTAATTGCTACACAAGTTTTTCCTACCATCAGCAAAACCAAACTTCCACGACTAGAATTTTTTAAGCCTTATAAATAAGACAGCAAAGACATTCTTAGCTTAAAAGGAGAATCAAGTGTATTTACCTGCCATCATAGCTATCATACTAGCTTTGTAGACATTGGCAAGGGAGCCCAGTTCACCTGTAGCCAAGATTGTTTTCATGTGAGCTTCTCCACAGGCTGCACGGCACAGACGGATCTCCTCGTAGAGACCTGGGGATAAAAGCATGTGGGAATGATCAAAGTTGCCTGCGAGAGATTTTCAAGTATGGCTGTAATTTCCACTTCTGGATTAATTTCCAATCTTATAATTAGTTGTAGCACTCAGGAACTTAAGTTTTGTAAGTTCAGCAAATTACATGACTGGAGGTAATTAACAGCGCCGTGCAGTTTCAGACTTTACTTAATAGCTATTAATGTCTGTTCTCTCAAAACTACAAATGTACAAAATGAATGACTACATCAGGAGAAAAAAATGCTATGACAGTGAGGATTGATCTTAAACCAGCTTTTCCAGCTGGTTTATATGGTAGCACATAGAATCAGGATTCAGAGATAGCTATGTTTTCCTCTGCTCCTGGCCAGTGAAACCTTCCCACCCCTCCTGGTAAAATTCAGCAGCGCTCCCACAAAAATTTACATATAGGGAGACTAAAAAGAGCTAGAAATTAATGAAGCATTTGTCAGAAGTTGGTCACTCAGGGATGTTTAAGATTGCTCCAGTGTGGGGAGAAAAGCAGCTCTGACAGTGCATAGTCACCAGTTCTGGATTTTGGATTTTAAAAAAACTAAGATGCAAAATAAACAAACAGGATGCATTTGCAAGAGGGTCCTTTTGACAAACTGTACTCAATCTTCAAACACATAACCAAAAGGTTCTTTGACAGAAGGCTAAAATACAGCTTTAAATAGGTCTTGCTAAACCAGTCCAGGCTATAAAGACTCATTTTTTTCAGCAATACTAGACTTCTTTTCCCCTCAGCCCTTCAGTGAGACCTGGAAGCGCAGGGCAGGGTTTGCCAGCTCTGGCAGGACCCTCATCCAACAATGCCATGGGCACACCAGGGTGTCCAGGGCTGGAATTGCTGGGCTGGCCAGCTGAGACATGCTGCACACATTAGCAGACAACTGGCTGATGCACTTAGCAAGTCCCTTTATAGACACCAGGCTTCACCTTGTTTCTTACTGTGTACCAAAGGTGTGAATTAATCAGTACTAGCATGCAGTCTAACATGTTTTATTGATCAATTGGTGATACTCCAGAAACCTACATCAAATCAAGGCTCAAAAAGGAAACACAAAGGACCTGTGCTATTTTTTTTTTTGTGCATTTAATAACCCTGCTCATGTTAGATCCAAATGAAATCTCTTTTTTGTGGAGCGGCTCTTTCCTGAAGCTTTTGAAAACCCCGAGAAAGCAGCTTTCTTCTTCTTCCAGTTTCGGTAACAAGAGGAAAAAGTTTTCTCTACCTTTGAGATACGCCACCAAAAATGTCAAAATAAAATCAACAAAATGTACATTTAGGTTGGATTCCATGAAAAGAAATTACATCCTCACAGCTGTTGTTCCCTGGCACTGCAGCTCCAGCACCCTCCCTCGTAGTTGGAAGGTAGTTTTACATGCAATTAGCGTCAAGCTCGTTTGAGCAGGCTCACTGCCTGCCAGCACACATCATCCCACGGACAGGAACCACTCGGGATCCTCAATCATCCGTGTCTACCAGGTTAGCTGGGGTGGAGGAAAAGTGGGCACACTTTAATGGGGCAGGTGTGTAGGTAAGAAATGCTGTTCTTTATTCAAAGACCAATTATTGCAGACAATAGCTGACATTCACAGGGCATTTTCAACACCACAGTGAAAGTACAGAAGAAATGCAGCTAGATTTGGGACAGAGTAATTTAACCAGAGCATCCCAATGCAAGCTGGAACTGCTTTGATACAGAACAAGTGTAAAAAAATCCTACTCCCTTCAAAAACAAAAGGAGCAGTTTCAATACTCAGTCAGATTTAAATCAAGGCACAAATAACGGGATTATCCTGAAAATCTTGGGCAAATGTCTAAAGTATAGCTGGAGTTAGTCACACTTCAAAATTAGGGTACTCAGGGTTTCAAGGAGTGCTGAGCTTCCGGTGGGACAGTCTGTGCTGCCAAAAAGGCCAGCACTTAAGGACTCAGTTCCATCAAGCTGAGCAGCAGCAGGATCAAAGCTGGATGCTCCAAATGCAGGAATCTCTGTGACCTGTGCAGAACACCAACAGCCACAGCAGACACAGCATCTCTGGTTGCCAGCAGTAGCACAAGGATTTTTGGTCAAAAATCTCTATCACAGAAAACCCTGCAGGCGTATTTTCAACTAGGAGCTAAGAACATCATGAAGTGGTTGCAAGAGACTTTCTTTTTGACTCCTAAAAACAAAGAAAAAGCTCTCAAAGCAAATGGCCAGTATTCTCCAGCATATTAAACAAAGCACCAATATTATCCATTCTAAAAGCAGTCTAAGTCTTAAGCCAGGGGAAAAAAAACTAAAAAAGCAAAAAACCCAAGAAAACCCAAACAATAAACCCACAAAAAAAACCCCAAAGCAAGCCAACATATATAGAATATACCTGGAATATATCAGCTGCAGTTTGCAGTAGCTCTACTGACCTAGCTGTTCAAATGGATGTGACATAAGAACTCTTCTGCTTTGCACCACTTGAGATTCCTGACAGTTTTCATGAGCTAGATCTGCTTTTACTAGATGCATTTATGGAAGTCAGAAAAATTCAGATTTTGTAGGGAAAAAAAATGCTTTCGTAGCTGTGGTTTTAATTTCACTGTTATAAAACACAAGAGTTGTAAGTTTTATTGTAATTTTCCTAACAGTGTAAATATTTAGTACATTATGTTGAATTTTAGCAGCTATTAAATACAGCAAAGAAAATGTTCCTTCCCCTATACATTTCCCAAACAAACATCCCTGATAATTTCTGCTGGCTGTAATCTGCAATAGATTGTCTAGATGGTCTGTTACTTTGGTGTAATACATTTCTCCTAAAAATCACAAAATAAAGGGGACAATCCAGATCTCCTACAAAGGAAATGAAAATATTGAAGGAGGAAAAACCCACACTGCTTAATTTTTTATGGAATATCTCCTCTCCAAAAATGTGATGACAAAATCACTTTAAAAAAACCCAAATCAATTTATTTGGTATTTCTATCTAGTCAGTCACAATGACTGATGTTAGAAATTGAGATGAGAAGATGTTTTGATTTTTGTTAGCCCAAAAGATCAAGGTGATCGTGATGGAGAAAACTAGAAAATGGATTAACAATGCTCCTGAAGCCACTGACAGTGAAGCATGGCCAGGTGTGGGATTACCACTAACATTACTGCACCCCACCCAGCCTCAGGAGGTACAGAAAATATTGGTAACAGGGGGAAAAAAGAATAATAAATAGATATTTGAACAATTTGTTGGTCAACTTAATCGCTCCTTCCATAAAGATTCCACATTCTGTGTCTAAAGGAAGTATCCAAATTGATAATTTATGTTTAATCCATACTTTGTCAAGTAATACAAGACAATAGCTGAGTAAACTACTTGGAAGTAGCATTGCTTTAAAAGCTAAAAGATTATAAAAAGTATGTAAATTCATAAAGTTATATCTCATTTAATGTTATTTTCTGATGTAATTTAGCTGTCCAATGAAGCTGCTTTCATACTCAGCATTATTTAAATGATCTTAACAATTACTTCACAAAGATCTGCAAAGTACATTCTGAGTGTCATAAAGAGCTCCAGCAATATTCAAGAACTGCTTTCAAATCATTTGACATAATTGGACATACACTAAAATATTTAATAACCAAACAAGCCTTTGAAGCAAATCACAAAGCAGCACTAGCCTATTGTGGTGACCCCAATTATTGCACAGGCTAGAAGAAAAGCTAAAAATGAACAGTGAGATAAAACACTCTACCACAAAGATTTTTTTCCAATAATTTCTGAAGTTGTGAAGACTGTCAGGATAAGAAAATGCTTATAAAAGTATATTATTAATTATTATCATTATTATTATTATTATTACTACCATTAGCGTAAGTTAGAACTGCAAGGCAGCTTCAGTTGATGAAGCACCTTAAACACAGGCACAGGTACTGTTACACTACTTAATTTTATGTAATATAGGGATTTAGCCTAAAAAGATCTTTCTTTGTCCCTTCTTCTAAATTCATTAAAAGTATTTTATTGATTATTCTGCACTATCCCTAATCACACAGGTAACATATCTATAGAAAGCTAAACAGGAAGACAGAACACAGATTTTCATCAAAAATCCAGATCACCTAATGAAATACCTTTTATTTTAATAGAAATGTTAAATATTCTAACTTTTCACCTCGTGGCATCTCTATGGCAAGTAAATTCTATTTCTGAAGTAGCTTTTTTTCAGGATCATGTATACACATGTCACAAACAGATTCAGATTCACGAATAAACTTAAGGAATCATTTGGAAATAAATTGAATTCTGCTATCAGTGGAAAAAAAAACCACAACTATATAAGCCACACCAAAATAAGGATGGCTTTCAACCTTGTCATGACTTCAGCTCTGCGTAAAAGAATATGCATGCCAAATTAAAAGCCATCCCTAATCTACCTATTTAGTAAACTGACATCTTTATATCACATCCATCAGTTCTGTGTCTGTGCACTCCTCCCCTGTGATTTGTGACCACAAAGAATAATTCACCTCCCATGCAGAGAGAGCCAACAACACATGGCCAGCTCATTTCAGCCATGACCCAAACTCTCAGTCCAAGCCCTGTGTTTCTCCTCTGAGTTCTCCTTCATATAATCCTTAAATAACTAAGACCAAAAGTATGGATATCCAAATACTACCAAGATATTAAAGCAAGGAAACCAGTCCTGGAGACACAGATGCAGAGGCATGAGGGGTTTTTGGTTCAATTCTAACTGTTAATTGAAAGAAGACCAGAAAATATAATACATCAATAGAATAGAATAGACTAGAATATGTATTACAATATATTATAATACATAATATATAATCTAGAATATATATTATAGAATATATATTATTTTATAGAATATATGTATTCTATTCTATTTATGAATATATATTTAAACTATATAAATATAAATTTATATATAAGATATATTTTATATTATATAAATATATATTATATAAAAATATATTTTATATGTTTATTAACATATATTTTATAGATATAATATCTATAAAATATATATTAAATATAATATATCTATTACCATTATTTCTGTTATTTCCTTAAATAAAATCAGGTGCCAGGGGTGCATTCTAATGTCTTCCAAGCAAATAGGATATTATGGCACTGTGTTATACAGCTAAGTGGAAAATTCATTCCAAGACAATGATGTGTCTACCTTCACATGGAGATTAGTTATAGGAGCACTGTCAGCACTTAAGGCAAACCATTCACAGTACATTAAGGATGCAATTAGAGCAAAAACCATCTTCAGCATTATTGTTCTTACTAATTAGTACTAGTCTACAGACGCCAGAACATCAATAATAATACGAACAGTCAATTTGTAACCTCAACTCTCAGGAAAAAGAAAACAACTAAAATACGTGTTTTCCTCAAGAATTGAAACATGTATATTTAAAAAGGTATCATCTACATTAGCAGCCCCTTGGGCTTTCTAACAAAACTCTTCAAATAATTAGGCTTTTACTTGCTATTTTTTTAATGCTGTACACAAAATCCTCTAAAGGCACGGAGGGAATAGACCTGAATTTTCAAACCACAAAGTCATTCTGCCTGCCCAGCCTGATACAACATCCAACAGCATTCCCCTCAAGAAGTCCAACCCTTTGGCATAACTTGGTTAAACCATTTTTATTTAGCTCAGAGCCCCAGATTATCAGTTCCTCTGAGGGGAGAGACCAGATTAATCAAGGACTGATGGAGAAATTTAGGGAAGAGACAAAGACAGGTCCTGCATGTGCAGAAAGGTTTAAGCTCCTCGAGAAAGGAACTTTTTTACTCACCTTCCCACTGGCCAGTCAGCACCAGACTCCTGCTGATGACAATGTCAATCTCTCGGGCACCATATTCCACTGCCAGCCTTATTTCAGTCAGTTTGGCCTCTAGAGGAGTTTGTCCAGATGGAAACCCAGCAGCCACTACCATCAAAGAGGTGCAGGTAGAAGGAAGAAATGTTTCATGAATGTGCTAAAGTTTTATAAATTGACCATAAAATTGAAAATACCAGTAGTACACCAAAAAGTTTGAATGTTATTCTTTTTTTTAATGCTTGCCATGATTCAAAAAAATCTAAAGGCACCTCATCCTACCCTCTCCTCATGCACAAGAAGCATTAGCTCTACCCTCAAAAAACAATGTCCAGCAAGGTAAGTGCATCTTGTGAAAAGGCCTTTCACGTGCCTTGATACTTTCCAGAACAGCATAAAAGTTCCAAAAGTTTCCAAAACTACATTAAAACATAGTATCTATTGCTTCTAGCAGAACTGAGCAAACAAGGAGTGAGCTCATATATGAAGCAATATATACATTTTTAATTTTTTCCAATTATTTTAAGTAGTATCTTGAGTTAAATCATAATAATATTGTTTAATGGTGAAATCACAAGATAGCAAAAATTGCTTCCAGTGAGTTCTATTTAAGATTATGTTTATGATTTTTAAGTACAAAACCCAAAGGTAACTTTGGAAATGGAAAAAATAATGGCTTTGTCAGAGATTGTCTTTCTCTTTGACATATAAATGCATTTAGTGTGTATTTTTCCCCTACACAACAGTGAAAAAAGAACAAAATACATGTACCTTAGCTTTTAATACCTCATCTAACTTCAAAGTTTTTGAGAAGCCTTAATTACAACTCCCATCATCATCATCTACTTAGTGTACACTGATATTTGTCCAGCACTCCACCTCAATTTCTTTTTTCCAGGTGAGAAAAACCCTGATATATTTTAAAGGCCTCTTTGAAGAGCTTCCAGCAAAAAGACTTGGCACTGCTGATAAGCTTGAAATTGAAAGACAACAAAAGATTATGCCAGAAGAAAATCCTCCTTCCATTCCTTTCCTACCACCTTTTCACCTTACTCCCTGCCACAAAAGCAAGTCCAAACTTCTGGATTTCTCTATGTGCTTTGTAACATCAAATTATTTAATGGGATATTTTTGAATGAAGCTCACCTGAAGCCACGGGTATGTTACAACCAGCAGCCTTGAGGGTGTTCACAGCATCACAGACTCTTGCAGGATACACACAAACCGCTCCAACGGTGATACCTGCAAAAGGCACAGCTCCCTTTTCCACACAGAGAATTCCACCCTCTCCATGAGCACGTGGGCATTGCCCTCACCCCCCTTGTGCTCTCACAAGGATCCTGAGCACTGCCCAGGGATGTCTGTTGTACTGTTCTAATGGTTCAGGTAATCCTCGTGCTGTTTCCTCCTCACATTCCTTCACCTGAACCTGGGAGCAAGTCTGCAGTAGCAGGAGTTAAAACTCTAAGATTTTTGTTGACACACTCACAGTTTAATGCCAAAGTAAAGTTAATAAACAAATTGCTGCAAGAGAAACTGCACTGCTGAGCTCTGTTCTTACCTGTGGAACCAGACTGAGCCCAACAGCAACTGAGCAGCCTTTATGTTAACGCAGCCCTCCTGCATTTCCAGCTAAAATGCTCTTCTCTCAAAATCTCAGATAACTGACCTCATATTTTATACTTCAACTGTTTGAAGAGTCCGTAAATCCAAGTTTTCAAAAAAGACTAATCTTTGACATTTTATGTATATGTTTTCAATCAGAGGCCTGATTCCCCTTTGGTCCACACGACTTCAGTCGGTGGGACCAACATCCTTTCTGAAAAGCGAAAAAATAAAATTTCCTCTACAGAATACACACACCAAAAGCTACCATACCTTTATCATGCATGTCCAAGGCTTTGAGCAGATCCTCTCTGATTGGGTGCTTTGCTTTAAAACACAGCCTTTGAACATTTGAAGGAGTATCGTCGCCTGAGAGAGTGGTGAGGTCTATGCAGGTGACAGCTTTCAGCAGCCAAGCTGCCTGCAAAGGGAACAAAGCAAGGAATGGAGCATTTGTTTGCACTTCCAAAGCCAAATTGCCTTAAAAGATGCAGGAATCAGAAGCCTGGCTCCCACTCTGCCAATGGGGAAATGTATAGGATGTAACATGGAGGACAGTCAAATAATGGCTTAGGATGGACAGGGTTGGCAGATATTTGTTCATGTCCTCAATCTAATGAAACAGAAAGGATCCACTTCCTTTTTGTGTGAATCAGGAATAAAAAACATCTGTAATTTTGGTGCAAAACCCACCTCCCCCCCCCAGAGCAAGAGATAAGTGACAAGGTTAAAACACTCTTTAGATGGAAATGCTTCAGGATTTTAAAAGACTTATTAATCAAAGAATGCAACAGAAGCATTACTGAAAATTTTACGAGCTTTTTTTGCTGAATGAAAATTGAGCTTCAGACATTATTTTGAAATATCTGTTCAAGGTGTTCCAGAAAACACCCATTTACAGTGATGGCTTCACTCAAAACTGACTTCTCTTACAGGACACTTGTACAGGGTGAAAGTTTGCAATGGCAATGGGGTAATGAACCATCCTTGGACTCTGTTAGTCTCAGCCTGTTTCTGGTTCCTCCTTTCACCCTATAATTTTTTGAAAGAGGTTTTCCCTTGAATTTTCTATTACTTTTACTTGGATTTTTTTAGCCTCTCTTTGAGGGAATTTTTGTCTCCTCTCCTATGACATGAATCGTAGTCATCAAGACAGAGGTAGTCAGGGGGTTTCAAGAGCTGGTATAAACTTCAGGTTTTTTAAAAGGGTTTTTCAGTTGGATATTTTGGGAAACAGGCTACAGCACTGGAATCTGTGATGCTGCTCACATTCAAACATGTGCAGGTTCAAAATCACCTCTGCTAAGAAAACAGCACATGACTGCCCTGACAATGTTCAAAGAGAGGAGAGAGATGCTCCTCACACCCTTTGAAGTAAAACCTTGCTCGAGTACTGGTGTTTCTCCACAGGAGAGGGGAGAAGTGTTAGGAATAAACATCTGTGCTCCAGCTGTGTTGTGGGAGTGACACTAAACCCCTTTCTTCCCAATGAGCGTCTGCAGTCAGAGCCTGTGGCTCTCTCTTTGCTATTTACGTGGTAACCTCAGTCAAAAGACTTTGTTTTTACATTACCCATGGTATGTGAGGATAGCTGTGATTATGGAGTACCATCTGGACCTTCTCACTGATGCTGTTTCCCAACTCAGAGCCACCAGGCTGATAAACTTGGTATCAAGTAACTTTTTTATACATATGAAACTCTAAAGAAATGCTGAGCTGGCGTCCAAATCTCATCCGTTTATCTCCGTTTTTTAAATTTAATCATAACACAAAAAGCACAAACTTTCAGGACAGAAAAAGAGGCAGGAAACTTTCTGCTATTACCTTCCAGTAGCATCTTACACCTACATCAAATTATCCCCAAACTGTAATCCCAAAATCTGTGCTCATTGTGAACACAGCTTCAGCCACTCCAGAATGGTCGCACAATGTCAACTATTTTGAACGACTTTTTTAAGAATTAAGTGTAATTAAATAATTCTTGGTTTTTTTATGTTCCACTCTTAAGATTGATCCTTCATCATCTCCTTCCTCCTGTTTTGAGGTTTTCAGCTACTGTTGCACACAACCAGCTTGTTCAGTGTGCAGAGGGGAGGCATCCCAAGTATTGTTTGCAGAACAGCTGCTTGGTGAATGGAGAAACAGTTTGTCTTTTTATACTAAGATGGAAAATAGTCAACCATTTACCTTATCTCAGCAGCTGAAAAGTCAGTTTTCCTAACATTAGCGGGCTCCTTCCCCCCACCAAATGCCACAGACAGTCAGGATTTTTAAATTTTAGCTAAAAAACTAGTTAAGCAATGAAATCACACACGTTGAGAATGTTTAAGCAAAGAAAAATCATCCAGGTAGGTCAAACTTGACAGGGACCATGATCATATCTTACAGCTTTAAAATTAAAAAATAAGAAGGCATCATGCAGAGAAGTCTGTCTGGGAAACAGAATAAATATGGAGGGATAGTAATATACAATTTAATCCACTCATGAATAAAGATGACTTAAATCCATTTGCAGTTTTGCCAGTCATGAGTTATAAGGTTTTTAACTTGTTTGGATAAATGCGTCACCTTATTCCATCCCATCATCATCAAATACAAATTACTGAAATGAGACGTGGACAAGCACATCTTTTAAGTTTACATGTATCTTGAAAAAAATTCAATATTACAGCCTGGAGAGGGAGAGTGACTGCTTTAAAAATACAGGAACAGAATGCATAAGAAGAGCACTTACTTGCCAATTACCTTTCACAGTTTTCCATTTTTTAATTTGTTCTGCATGCCTCACCACTGCAGGTCGATTCACATACACTTTTGAGATCCAGCCAAGTTCTGGAGTGAGAAAGGAAAAAAAAAAAAAGAAAGATTCATCTATTTCTGTTTTCTTTTAATATATGGTGTGGTAGTTCAGAAGGAAGCTGTAGAAAGTTTGGAACCTCTGAAGAGCGTGTTGTGCTTTCATGTCCTTCTAAGGGCTTGTGTACTTATCACCAGTCCAAAATAACCTCAATTTCTGTTAGGGGATGGTCTGGGAACTGAGTATTTCACAGCTTGTGTGCCATTACAAGTGAATTAACTGAGTGCTGATGAGACAGAGACACTGCATTGCCAGCCCTGGACTGAGGAGTTTATTATACATGTAGCATGAAAAAAAAAAACCAAAACCTACAAAACAGCCTTCTGCCATTGCTTGATGACTTATTTCTAGATTCCAGAATTACCAAAGAGCAGCAGATGCTCAACATGTACTAAAATAATGAAACTGTCTAGAGTCAGAAGAACCAAATATTGGCCATTGCTTAACTAACTGATAAAGGAGAACTGAAAGTTCAGGCTCCTGAATCTTTAAATTTCTCCTGAGTATGGTAAATCCAGAGTGTAATTTTTAATACTGACAAACACAGACAGTTCATGAGTGTACACAGGAAAAAGAAATTGGAATGTCTTTAAAATCTCTCACATCCCAAAACATAAATAATTCTTTTAAATACCGGTCGTATAAGCATTCCATGAAAACACTCTGAAAATAACATCAACAATCATTAACCACCAATCATCAGCAAATCACCGCCATCAATCATCAAATATCATCACCAGTTAAGGTCAGAATATGGACATGGGCATAGACAGATACCAGGAGATAATAATTCTGGGTGACTGAATTTATTAAGAGCATGTCACTCTATGAATCTTCTTTACTACGGTGTTAAATTGTATTTCCCTTGAGCATATTGATTAGAAAAAAGATTTAAACTTAAAAAAAAAAGCAAAAAAAGCTGGTAGACAAAATCACTAATTTTGTACAGCAATCTTATACTTAATTTTTTTTCTTCCTACTGAATAGCATTAATAGCCAAAAAAATAAAAGTAGAAAACTAATATACTAGCCAAAGTATGTGTAAATAAAAGCTTATTTTCCTAGACTTACAGAAAGCAATTTAGGGTAAAGATGATTCAGTGGAAATGCAGGACAACATGAAACAGCTGAACAAAATCTTGTTCTGAGCACAGTAAGCTACTGTGCTACCACTCTCCTATTACCTCATACAAGCTACTAGTGAGTGGCACCCACAAAATGTTAGCTAAAAGCAGAAAAAAATAAATCAGCAAAGGAATTTCAAAAGGATCCTAAGGAATTGGTTTATTTATTTTTTTTTTAAGAGTTTAGCATCAGACTCACTGCATGGCAACAAGGAAAAGGGGGAGCTTGGAAAGTTATGAGTCAAAACAATTTATTTACTTCTTTCCAATTTGAAAGCCACAGGTTTATCCAGTCTGTCCCCAAAGCAAGGAGCTCAGCTCAGCTGACTTGCGGAAAGCAGGTGAGAGAAGCTATTGCTACAAAATCTATGGCCACAACTTTCCTCCTTTTTTGCCCATCAGTAGGCACATTTGACAAAGTCCATGGGGGGAGGACTTAAATAAAGGACACTTAAATATGGACACTTAAATAAAGAAATAGAGGGACACACAAACTCTGCTACATGCCAAGTGCTGAGGTTGCATCATGTAATCTTAACCTCATTTCTTATAACTTTTTTATTAATAATTTATTATAATAACTTTTGAACCCTCCTGGGTGCGCAGTGACCTTTCAGCCCCTTTGGAAAGTGTGATAAAACCAGAGGAAGCAGTTTAGATGAGGAACTCAGCTTCTCCCTCTCTAATAAGGATCCTTTCAGTTGGTCTGCTCTAACTTATTCTTTCTACATTTTTGAAGACAACCAAGAAAACCAACTAGTAAATGATTTATAAAACCAATTCTTTGGGAGAATATGAAGACAGTGTCCAGTCTGCTAGGGAAAATTCAAGTTTAAGACAAAAATTTAAATGAAATGACACAAATTTCACCCATGAGTAGGTTAATTCTTCATTAGTCACTGTAGAGGATTCAGTCTGATACAGCTGTTGTATCTACTCCCCCTGACTCTTGAGTATCCTGATTCAGGTCTAAGCAATCTTTTACAGGATGCAAAGCCCTGCACACTAGATCAGGTTAAAGGAAATAATCAACTATAAATCTATTTGGAAAAAGGAAATAAAAAAAAAAGAATTATGGCAATGCATAATGGGAGATAAGGTGTGAAAAGAGAGTGGAAGTGGAAATGAGTTACTACTTTTGCTTTGCTCTAAGTCACCTGTAAAATCACCAAACATCAGCTGATCAGCAATAGCCGACTGCATGTTCTTTGCAAATTTGACAAAATCCATTGGTTTAATCCCCTTTCAGTGTCTGGCACATTTTACCCTCTGTTTTCAGTGACTCAAGGCTAGTCACAAAGGTAGCTGACACATGGCAACTCAGTAATGTCTAATATCTCATTTTTGTGCATGGGATGCAAGAGTCCCTGAAAGACCACAGAATGTGGATCTCACAAGTATTTTTTTTTGAGTGTGGGAACTCAAACCACAGTGCACAGCACTGGCAAGGAATTAAAAAACAAAACAAAAAGAAATAATTTAACAAAAAGTCAGTACTCCATCCTTTCTGTACAACTTAATGTGAGACATCATGCAGCTTACTCTAGGATATAAAATGGTGCAGTAAAAATGGCACGGCAAGGAAGGACAAAGGTTCTGGTAATATGCAGCAGCAGATGGAGACTTCCATATAACACAGACCTTTTATTCAAGCCCATTCCTACATTAATTAATGCAATGGGTAAGTGAAAACAAATATGTCTCAGCGTAATTGTCTCTAAATAGACTTTCAAAGTTTGCCATGTGAGGTCTCATCAAATCGTTAGATCTAAGTGCCTTTATTCAGAAAACTCACTCATAATTCCAGCTTTTCTCTTTTTTTTTTCATTAAATATCAGAATAAAACCATTTTTTGAAATAGAACTGACTGCCTTTGGATTCTCCCCCTCCCTCACTCCCCCAAGCTTTATGATTTAGTATCTGGCTAAGGAAAACTATATTTAATTAGGCTCATTAACCTTGCAGTGTGAACACGTCTTTTTTTTTTTTTTTAAATAAGTCATCTGCTAGTCATCTGCACAGTCATGTGGCTTCAGGGATAAAAGTAATTAAAGCAGTTACACTACAGCTAATTAGCCAATATTCTGTAATCACTCTTCTAGTTTACTTTTTTCTCTGAAGACATTTGAAAAAATCATATTCAATTCCTGAACAGGAAATTCATCTCCTCTCTTTGAAGAACACAAATCCAAAAATACCGAGCATTTCCTCAGAAAACAATAAATAAAACCACTTCATTAGGATAATTACATAAATATCTAAGCTTCCTAACACATTCCTCATAAAACAGGCTAAGCTTTACAGAAGCTTTAAAAAAAATGTGTTGATGGCATCCCTTCAGATGGCGAAGCAGAAAGCTCAAGAATGCCTGAGGCAGTAGCTTCACAAGCATTTTAAGGCAGCACTGTTCCCAAAAAAAACTGCCCCCCTCAACTGGTTATTTCATTTTGTGTGCCAGAGACAGCATGTGTGCTCCTGCTCTTACCATGAGCACATGATAAAACGGAAGGGAAGTGATGAAAGCTGTTATTTTGGGAGAAGAGACTGAAACCGTGGCCTGAACCTTCCGTGGAGAAACAAGGAGTTCAGCTGACCACAGGCTGACCCCAGCTGGCCACACAGAGCTGAGCAAAGCCACTGAAGGGAGAGAAAAGGCTTTGGGATCAGGTCTTGTTACAGTTGTCAGCTGTTTAGAGATTTGGGGGTTATTCAGCTTTGTCAAGACAGAATCCATAGTTATTCTTCCATAGCGACACTTGACATGGACCAATAGATCCTTAATTCCATGTGGGTCTTCCTTTATAAGACAGAATTTCAGTCTCCAAGTTCTCAGCACTCAGATACTCAAAGCAGGACATCAAAGCATGAGCCCTGAACTAGAAGTCAGCTCTGCTGTCTTGTGCTATCAGCAAAATCACACGGGGCTGTCCATGGGTCACACAAAATGGATCATGGAATCCTCCTCCAAAGCACTTTGGAAACCAGTGACAAACCTTTCCTCTGCAACTGAGATGCACAACATCAGGACTCAGCTTCCTGCAGGTCCAAGTCCCCTGTTGTTCCCTCTCTTCTTCCCTGGCTTGAGACATCTCCTCACCCCAAAAACCCAGCTGGCCTCATGTGGTCCTTCCAGCCATGAGTAAAACATTCTTTTATGTTTTTTGTTACTTGCATGAACGCCAAAATAAAACAAGTTGCAATGAAAATTCATGTAATTGCCGATCTGCACCTGCCTTTCCCTCAACAAAAGAACTGTTTTGGTCACTCCACCTTAGTGGAGTGCCTTACTTATTTCCAAGACATCTACTTGTCCTTCAAATTTGATTAAAATTACCCAGCAGATTCAAAAGGTATTAGAACAGTGAAGAACCACAGCCACAGTACAGGCTAAAAGCAGCTATTAATATATTAGAACAGAATTATGCTGTCTTGAAAAGGGATGTAACATTTCATTATCTAAATGCCACTTACCAACAGGCTAGCTCTCACATGTAGATGGCTCAGAAATACCAACTATAATTAAAAATATCAACTGGAACATAATGAATGTATTCTTGGCCCTTCAGCTTAGAGGGTCTGAGCAACACAGATAGATAATGGGGTTTTTTTTTTAGAATCCAAGAACGTTGCAAAACAACTGCAATTAATTACTCGTTACTCAGAATACGTACAAATATGTGCATATATATATATATTCAGACATACATAGAGACACAGAGGTAATAAAACATATAATCATAGAATAATTTGGGTTAGAAGATCTATGGAGATAATTTTTCCAACCTCCTGTGCAGTGCAGCATCAGCTCTGAGGTCAGAGCAGGCTGCCGAGAGATTTATTCAGGTGGGTTTTGGGAGTCCCCAAGGATGGAGACTACACAGCCTCTCTGAGCCCAACCTGTCCCAGCACCTGACTGGTCTGCCCTAAGTTTTCCCTCATATCCAGTATGAACTGCCTCAGGACCCCTAAATCTCATTTCCCTGGGCTAAACCAGCCCAATTCTTTCAGCCTTTCCTCACAGGACAGGCGCTCCAACCCCGTTGTGCCATCCCTCTGCTGAAGCTGTGACAGTTTTATCAGTTTTATCAATCTCTCTTTCCTGCTGGAACCCAATTTTCCATGTCCATTCCAAGTGCTGGGCAGAGGGGATGGTCCCTGTGTCCCCACACGTCTGCATCCCCACAGCTAAACCAAAGCAGCGTGCAAGTACCTTGCACTTCCAAAACAGATATTCACTGACATGTTCCAATATTTCACTGTGAAGTGACATTAAAAGCTTCAACTGATACTTTTCTGGAGCATGACAAAACATTAAACATCTGGGCTATTAAAACCCAGTGACCTGGAGAGCAGAGCAGGAGAGGCAAATTCATTTCCATCCTTGCAGGCATCGTGGTGAACTCGAGCACACAAGCTCTGTGGTCTTTGTGGGATGAAAAACTTGTAAAATTCTTTGTCCAGCTTCCTTACATGACTCTCAGATGCTAAATGTATCAGTGCATGAGGCTGGTGAGCCTCTGACTGTGCACATCAGGGTCTTTCCATCTGTGTACATGCACCTGTTTTTCATTCCAGGGAAACATCTTCTACTAAGGTGCAGTGATGGGTACAAGGGAAGGAGATAAAGAGGGAAGAATCAAGGAATTTTACAAAAAAGTATTTATTTTTTTAAAAATCACACAGGAAAGCCATGATTTGTGAAGAGGTTGGCTTGTCAGTGATAAACAAATAGATCCCCTCTAATGGCAACATCAGAGACCTACCACAATAATGACTTTATGTAGCAAGCACAGAAACAGCAGACACAGAAAAGGACACAAACAGTGTATTTTTAAGAAAAATATATTTTACCACTAGATGTCCCTGTTAGAAAACTATAATTTAACAGAGCTGTGTGGGAAACAGAGCAAATCACCTGAATTAGTGTTCAAGATGCTAGCAGAAGCTCGTAAAACCTTCAAAAGCTCAAGTGCCTAAGTCACAGAAGCAGTGAGTGTTGTTAGAAACCGTGAAAGATAAAGGCAAGGGTTTACCCTGTTCTTTCTGACCACTGCCACCAGCCAAGGTACATCACTAAGATATGTTAAGTGCCATATTAAGTATGCTGCTGTATTTCATATATGTATTTAGTGGGAGAGCAAATGGCAGGGAGGTGCAGCCCTCTCTTTAAAGCAGCCAGCCTAAGGCAGATGCTAGAAGCTGCCACTTAAACATGGTCACAGCCACACCATTCCCTTTCCTACATCTATCCTGAACATCCAACCCAGCTCATGCTGACCACAACTGGTTTAAACAAGGATCACTTGGAAGGGATGGCAACAAGTTATCAGAACTGAGCTGACCTCAGCTTCAATTTCCTGGGTTCCCCACGTATCAACTAATTTTAGGCTTGAATTTACTAAGAAAAAGCACGACACATCTCTAGTTCAAAGTTACTGGAGTGTGTTTGCAGACTTTTGTGCTAGCTGTTTTTCCTAACAGATAGTCATGTTTCGTCACTCCATTATTAATGTTTGTTTCAGCTCTTCAGATGGCTGCAGTTGAAACTCACCTGTCCCTACAAGCAGCCCGTGAACAGGGACATCAGAGAGCAATTAGCTCACTTTTGAAAGCGGCAACATTTCCTCAGTGGAAACAGTGAGTGGAGACAGCTCCCACTCGTCCATCCACAGGCTGATCATTTAAATGCATGTCGGCTCTGTAAAAAGTGCCTGTGCTGGTAGGCACATGACACCACAATCTCCTGAACTCTGCTCCTGCCAACTTTGAGACCTACCTGCTCCACACCAGCTGCCTTTGCTCCCCCTCTTCTGTCTCCTCCACTGTCCACCTACTCATAATGACCAAGCCACCACACCTTAGAGGCAGACTGTAGGAATTCTCACCGCTTTAATTCATCCCACTGCTGCAGCCGGGTTTTGCTCAAGAAGCTGCGGCACCTTCCCCAGCAATGAGGAGAAAGGGAACTCCAGCCAGGAAAAGGCAGAGAAAGCTTTTCTTGGCTGCTCTCTGCCTTATCTGAGGCACAGCCACCTTTCGGGCTCGGAGAACACCTGGAAAATCCCTGCCACTCCTCGGAGAGCAAGCAACAAGGAGAACGATCAGGAGAGGTGGAGTGCCGAGTTTGCAAATCAGAGCCCAAACTGTGTGTTTTTAATCTCTTATTGAGAAAGAGGGGAGGAAGGATTACCCCGTGATAGGAACCAGAAGGGCGTGCAAGAGAGAACGGTGACAGGAGCAGGGCTGCGGGGCCGCGCTGCAACCTCTGACCCTGCTCGGAACGCCTCAAGCCAAAGCCATGAGTGACGGAAACCCGTGTAGGACCTGCACTACCCAAACCTCCTCCCGGTCACACGTCCCGGGACTGTGTCAGAACGCCCACAGGAACCGTAGGGCTCTTCCCATTTCGGCTTCTCAGAGGAGCACGGTTCCGCAGCCGCCTGGGAGAGGCCGGGCCGGGCGCGGGGGGCCCGGTACAGCCCCGCTCCGCCCCAGCGGCACCGCCCGCCCGCCCCGGGACCCCCGCCCGGGGGACCCGCAGCGCCCACTGGGGCGGCCCGGCCCCGCGGGCCGCCGCTTACCCAGCTCGGTGCCCGGGTTCCGCCCCGCCATGGCCCCCGCTCTCCGCCCCCGCGGCCCGGCCGGGCCGGGCGGACTTGGGCCCCGCCCCGCACAGGAAGCGGCGGGGCCGGGCCGGGCGCGGGGCTCCGCCGCCACATGGGCACCGAGCTGGGCCGCGCTCGCAGCCGCCCCTCGGCCCTGCTGCGGGCATGTTCCCTTCACAGAATCACAGAACGGCTGGGTTGGAAGAGACCTTCAAGATCATCGAGTGCAACCCATGCCCTAACACCACAGCTAGACCACGCCACCGAGTGCCACATCCAGTCTTTTTTTATACACATCCAGGGGTGGTGACTCCACCACCTCCCCGAGCAGACCATTCCAGTACTTTATCACTCTTTCCGTAAAAGACTTTTTCCTAATAGCCAACCTGTATTTCCCTTGGCCCAGCTTAAGGCTGTGTCCTCTCGTTCTGTCAACTGCTGCCTGGTGAAAGGGCCCAACCCCACCTGACTGCAACCTCCTTTCAGGGAGTTGTAGGGAGTGACAAGGTCACCCCTGAGTCTCCTTTTCTCCAAGAGAAATGACCCCATCTCCCTCATTCATTGCTCACAGGGTTTGTGTTCCCAGCCCCTCACCAGCCTCGTTGCCTCCTCTGGATGCGCTCAAATGTCTCCACCTTCTTCCCAAACTGAGGGACCAAAACTGGACACAGAACTCAAGGTGCGGCCTCACCAGTTTCCTCAGGAGGAACACAGATATTCCAGCCTCACCAGTTTCCTCAGGAGGAACACAGATATTCCAGCCTCACCAGTTTCCTCAGGAGGAACACAGATACTCCAGCCTCACCAGTTTCCTCAGGAGGAACACAGATATTCCGTCCCTTTGGCAATGCACAGCGCTGAACCTGCTGTTCCCGTGGTAATGAGTCAAGGCACTGTCCAGTGTCTCCGTGTTGACTCCTCAAGGAGGAACTAGTGCCACGCATACACACGGGGTCAATAATGCTGCCAACCTGTGAAACTTCTAGTGGTACCTGCAGAATGAAATTCTGGTAACTACGCCACTGAAAATCTCATGGCCTTTACATTTTTTCCAAATTTGGGAAAAAACCACAAAGTCTCATGAAAAATATGTTGTACATTGTTAATATTGATGTTTAGATGAAACAGTTTCCAACTTAAAGAAACCCCAAACTCACAAAGGCATAGGGTAAAGCAGGAAAGAGTCATAGCTCTGAAACCTGAGGACACTTTTCTTTTTTCATACCAAAACTGCATGTATGCTTTGAGAAGCAATGGTTTGAAAGACAGCGATCACTCTAGAAGTATATAACATTTGTGCTGTGTACTTTAAGACCTGTCAAAGCAATCCAAAAATTACAAGCTTCCAAGTGCTTGTGGTGGTGCATCCTCCTCCTCCTCCCACTTTTCCAGGCCACACTCTCATCTAAAAAATACTTGTGATGCCTTGGCCTTGACACAGCACTGGGCTCAGCTCCTCTAGAGCTCATCAGAAACACTGTCTGCTCCCAGGAACTGCTGCTGTCTAGCGAGCTCTTGTTTTCTTTGTGATCAGCCTTGGAAATTATTTTTCTTGCCCAAATGGCATAACACATCTGTTCCCACACTTTCCAACAGAAGTGCTGATCCTGTGTTTGGGATGAAACACTCTTACCTGAGATGTCTAAATTAGGCTTGTAAATATTAAAGCTGTTAAGTGTTCTTCCTCTGTTAAATTGTTACAGTAAAGTTCTAAGTTAGGTGCAAATTAAATGTTGTTCCTCTGTAAAACTGTTAGGTTTAAAGTAGAAGTTAACATTTCTGTTAAGGTTGAGTGCTGTTGAGCTTTTAGGCATTTTTCCTTTTTACTCTTGCCCTCACTATACACACACACATCCCTCTGGGCAGCTCTCGGTTCGTTTGTTTTGATTGCCTGGATTTTGTTCGGTTTTGTTGTGGTTTGGTTTTCCTTGGCGTGCTTTAACTGTCCTGTATGTAGTAGAGTGAATCTTGCCAATGAACTTTGTTGTCCTGCCACTTAATATTAAATCTGGGTTTTGCTGAAACTTTTACTGGTGATTTTTCAAACACTTGTTCATAACAGCACTTTAGTTTTGTGGGGTTTTTCATTTCTTCCAGTATTTTAATAGTTACTAAATATTAGGTTTTTATGACTATTAGTTGTTTCAGTTTTATGCATCCCAGAGCAAGCTGTAAATGCAGAATGAAGGACATGGTTCTCTGGTGAACTTGGGAACAACTAGGTTAACCGCTGGATTTGATGGTAAAGGGTTTTGTCCCCAGCTAAAAAGTTCTGAGAATCTATTCCAGACCTCTCTATGAAATGCTATAGAGCCTACTGCAAGTATGGAATAAAACCCACAGCACACAAGAACTTTCACTGTGGGGCAAGGTGTTCCAAGTTCCTCATTTTAAACAAATCCCATTTGTAAAATGTAAGTTTCATGCTCAAGTACTGCATAGGGAGCCCTCATAAGCCTTAGTGGAATTATCAAGACTGAACCATTTAGCTGTAAATCAGAGCTGCTTGTTTTTAGAATGAAATTCAACTAGGTAATTGCAAATAGGTAGTCTGCAAAAACAGGACACTAAGGACAAGTATGAATATGAAAAGATAAAAATGTGTGTGAATAAATATATAATATATAAAAAATATACTTTCTTCTTACCACACAGAATGCATTATGTAAAGCTTTCAGCATAACATTAAAGGAAATGACAAGTAGAAGAATGGCATTTATTTTCTTTAATGAAGAAAATATGATTTGTAACCTTGAAAGAGTAACTTTTTTATCCAGTCTGGAAGACTAAACCCAAGCTTTACACAGATTTGCAGCCAGCCTCTGATATTTTCATGTACAACCAAATACTTCAGGCAGCACGTTTAATTTAGGAATTTTCACTGTTTTTCCTTTTAGAGACTCATGTTAACATTCAAACTTTAAAGAATAAAGAAAGATACAAAGCTTACAGATCAAAGAACTTGCCACCCTCTGTACCAACACTAAAACATTCTTTTGCTTTCTCTCTGTATAGTACAAACCCAAGATGCCAAGGATTACGTGATTAATGTGGTTGCTTTCTCCATTCCATGAAACCAGCGCTCAAAAGTAATGTACGAGTTTGGAGAGGCATTTTATTTAGACAACTGAAAACAGTTAAACATTCAGAAGCAGCATACAATGAAACAAAACCCGAACCAAATACTTTTAAGTACATAATCCCTTCTTTTCAACTAGAGCCAATTTTTCCAACTTTCAAGAAAAAAAAAAAGGTAAAAGCCATTGTATCTCTTCTTCGTAATAATGAAAACACACTACAATGAGTCTAATTGAGATTGGAGAGACTGGATCTTGGCTTGCACACTTCTTTGAAAAGACAGTAGGCAGTTATGCCAAAAAGCCAGCAGAACTCTACTACTTGTCTTTTGGGTTTTTATTTGGATGCTCAGTTCTCTTACAGACAACACCTAGCCAGTTCCACCGCATTCTCATCAATTACTGCCCATCTTTGCCCCACGGAGGGAGCGCACTCTGGAAGGCTGCTGTCTGTCACTGCTCACTTGATTTAGTCTCGCATGTCCATGTGTCACGTAACAGCTGCAGTAATCAGGCTTTCACTTCAGGAGTTGAGCTGTACACTGTATCTGAGTTTTCAGAGGCAATCTCTTCTGCAACTAAATAAAAAGGGTGTTAACTTCACTTTAGATACATAAACCAAAGAAACGTTGCAAGGATTGCTTAAAGAGACCAGTTCAGTTTGTTTTCCCATTCAATGTGATCCAGCTGTTCTACCCCATCTGTTCTGCCTGCACAGCTCCAGACACCAGTCTGGCACTTACCACATAATCAATGTCAGGCAAATGCATTCAAAGATCTTTTGAAAAGAGTGAAAAATATCAGAAAGCACTGGAGGGAAAGTACTTCTCCCATACTAAGGAATGCTATCATCTTGACTATCTTTTAACACTGAGGCAGTTGAAGCTGACAGTTCAGTTCATTACCTATTTCCTCCTCTGCAGTTCCTGGAAGGGTAGTCCTTGCTTTTGCTGCTTCTGCATTCTCTTCTTCTGTAGAGGAAGAGTAGAAAAACAGTCAATACCTTCAGTTCCACCCACCCACCCACCTTAATTAAAAAAGAAAAAAAAAAGTAATTTCCATGTAATTCAGTGTTGAGGAGAAACGCTTGAGCAAGCAATGAATATCCACATGTAGTTATTGCCTCCCTCTCCCCAAGCTGAAAGAACCAGAGTACAATATAAAATAAAACTACCATCATCTACAATTCTTTCTAGAGTCTCTCTTTCAGAATTATAGAAGTGGTATCACGTATTTCTCACTTCTTAACATTAAAATAAATCAGGCTCTGGGCTTAAATATCCTCAAAATGTCTATATTAAAAAAGCTTACTGGTATGCTCTTAATTGCTTACGTGACAGCTACAAAAGTACATCCTTCAATTTAACAGATATGAGGAGATCAGAAGCCCTCAGAGGACAGGAGTTACTGTATGAAACTCAGTGTTCACCACTAATGAAATATTACTAATGACAGATATTAGTGTTTGCCACTAACGGCAATAATATTAAAGTATTAAATATTAAATTTAATATTATTAAAGTGCACATGGAGTTGCCAGGTTTCACCAGGACCAAGCACACACTTACCAGGAACTACACACTTCCAAAGGCCATAGGTTTTCCCTACTGTTGTCTGCCACAGCCTTAGTGTGCCATCCTCAGAGCCACTTGCATATAACTCTCCATCGGGGCTAAATCTCACGCAGTGAATGGGACCAAAGTGCCCTTTGTAAGATTCTGAAGGGAATATGTCAAGACCATCAATTTCAAATTTCAGCCAACAGCTGAAATTTAAGTACAAATCGATCAGTTTCTGATATAAAACAGTTTCCATGAATAGCTGTGTCAGCAATAGGCTACAATAGGCAAGATAGTAATGTTTCATTAACTGCAAGGAAAAAGGTGTTCAGTTATTCTAGACAGAACTGCAAAGCAAGGCAGCAGCACAGAGCACACATGCTCTGTTCCTTCAAACACTCCTTCCACAAACAACTTTAAATGAGAACTGGATAAGTAAGAAAATATGCTCTTTTTGAAATAAATTTTGCCAACACATAATTTTTCATAAAATCTTATAACTGACATATCTAATGAATAGTATGACAATTTAACATAAAGCTATTATAGCAATACAAAATAAGAATTTTTTTTAATAGGTGCAGAATTGTTGAATGGATATTTTAATTAGTTCTAGAATAATAGTAGGTATGCTGAGGTAGCAAAAATATTTAACTGATACCTTTTCATCATCCTCTTGCACAGCATGCTATGCTAAGACCTTATTTGAGTATAATAGTTTATTTACTGGTCATTACTCATTATTAATACCTATTTCAGGACTTCTTTATGATTATAGGAGACAAACATACCTAATTCTTCTCCTGTATTATAGTCATATTTATAGAGTTTAAAATCTTCACCACCTGCAACCAAACATTCTTTTGCAGGGTGAAGTGATGCAGAATTGATTGTAGCAGGTGCTTCAAATGATTTAATCTGCTCTAGACTGAGGGAGAAAAGTTTGTTAATAAAGTTCATATTAAAAAGAAAAAAAATCTTGAGAGCAAAGAAACTGTGATTCTACTAATCTCAACTGCTTTTACCAGAAATAGACTTACAACCCCACAGAGTTTCTCAAACAAGATTTGCTACTTGCAAATCATGTTTGTCAAGTTAGAAATGAGTTTAGAATAAGTAAAACAAAAGCTCACACATACAGAACTACTTTCTGGACTATGTTTAAGCATGTAACTTCCTTTCTTGAAGCAGCATAGAGATGCCAGTTTTGACAACTTGCTGATTCTGGCCTCGTACAGCCAGTTTTTACCCACAAGAAGCCCATTACTCCACCTATGAAAACTGGAGTTGTGGACTCACGTTTCTGCACTATGAAAAGCAATAGTCTTCCCATAGGTTATCACCAGTATCTGTCCTTCTGGAACATACTCCATGCTGCTCACTGACATTGCCACATTTAGTGACTTCACCTCAGTCATGGTACTCCGGTCCCAGAGGCTTGAAAGGAAACAAAAAGGGAAAAAAAGACTCTCAGCCTTCTGCAAATCAAACAATTTCCACCTCAAATCTATGACAAGACCTGGATCAAAAAAGGCACCCATCAAGGAACATGGTTTGGTTCCACAGGTACTTCACATCTTCAGTGGCTTTATCTGCATTCTCACCTAGGCCAAGCTTAAGATACATTACTTTTTTAAAAATACTTCTAGCCTTTGCAGCTACAACATTTAATGGTATATACACACCATTTAGTTACTCAGTGATTCTGAGTAACTAAACTCAGTAACAGAGAGTAACACTCTCTTGGAGATTAAAAATCTTAGTTTAAATCTCCTAAGCAATAGATCTTGAAGCAAGACTTGAAGATTCCATTTTGTCTTTTTACCTCCAAAGACAAAGAGGTACTAATCCAAATTTACAGAGGTTCACTATTCATTAAATATAATATAGTTTTCTATCTGGCAGTGTAAGAGGTATCTAAACAAAAATTAAATTGTGCTGCTATGACAAATAGAAATCCTTATTCATTAGCTGCATTTCTATTCTTGCAATTTGGAGAAAAACAAGCAGGACTTGCCTCCCGCCTATCCTGAACACGAGGAAACTGAAGACAAAGCAGCAATAGCTCAGGACAGTGTGCATGGAAAAGACCTCCTCTATAAATTCATCTTCTTCAGGATTACAAAAGGCATAAATTTATTCCATGCAGTTTTCAAAGACCACCTCTTCTTATGAGGGAGAACACATTTATGAGCAGCACATGTTTATGGGGAAATTAGAACTATCAGCAAAATGATCTCTGACAGCAGAACAGAGCTGTGTCAGGCATGCAGCTACAAAAATCTAGGATCAGGTAACTTGTGTTACTCATATCCTTTACCAAAATAACATAACTATATCCTCATATAAAGCATGAGAGTAAAGAAAACTGAAAGTTACTTTTTCTTACCGGACAGTTTTATCATCAGCTGAAAGAATCTGTTTGTCATCACTGCTCCATAAGGCTTTTTTAATGCCAGAAGTATGTCCACTGACAACATCCGGTTCTTAAAATAAAACCAAATATTTTAATACACCTAATAAAATGAAATAATGGCATGCAACAGTTTGGGGCCTTCCTTAAGCTACATGGATTTCCATCTATTAGAGACTGTAGAACTGCTTCAATCACTTAGGACTTTATTTGCAGTTCTTATTCCAGGACCACGGTAAATGCAAACTGTGCATCTGATTGCCTAGTTTTCAAAAACTTCACTAGGTGAACATCAAGGTTCTCTGGCTTCCTATCAACCATCAGCAGCTCACTATATGACTTTAAAACATGCTTACATAAGTGGAGTCTTTTTTTCTTTCAGATGACTAAATTTTAATTAATTAGATCAATTTCTAGTATGCCTGCACTGAACTGAAACATGCTTTGCTTGATGTCTCATTCCTGGAAGTGTTCAAGACCAGGCTGGATGGGGCTTTAATCAACCTGCTCCAGCAGCCCATAGGACAGGGTTTGGAACTGGGTGATCTTTAAGGGCCTCTCCAGCCCAAGCAATTCTGAGACCCTTACACACCAAAAGGTTACAGACATTACATTTGTAAAACAATCCTCAACATTGTTCTTTGTGATTCATAACAGAAAGTAGCCCCTTAATTCCAGAACTTTTATTTAACTCAAGCAAGCTCCCAAGAATCAGTTTTAAAAGCAGACTCACCTGCTTCTGGCTTGCTCAAGTCATAGATACGCAAGAGCTTATCTTGTCCACCTGTTAACAGATAATTGCTATCCTGAAACAGAAGTTATAGAGAGTCAACTCTACTTCGAATCACAATACAGCCCTTGTCTCTTGTGAGTTAAAAATCACAGCTTTTTCCCTCAAATAGCCTCTAACACACTTGTTATACATTAACCCTACAATCTTATAAACAAACAGCAAGTAAATAATTTTAGATTATTTACCTGTTAAGATATACAATAAAAAAGCGAAGAAGTAACTAACAGCAAAACATACTCAAGAGCTTATTTCCCTGGTGAATAAGGTATAAAAGTTTCTCATACCTGTGTAAAATCCACACTTTTGACAATGTGTTTGTGAGCCAGTGTGATTAGTTCATCGCCTGACACAGCATCCCACACTTTGCTAAACAGCAAGAGGAAATATTCAGATTTTAGAAGCACCAGGACAAATCAACCTGGACAGTCAGATGAATTTGTAAGCAATCTTTCCTGATACCAGCACAACAATTTATCCTAAGTGCTATATTCTAAGTTGTAAACCAGTTAGTCAATAAGAATATTTTATATATTTTTACTAGAGCTTTTCTTGGAGTATCCCACCACTTTCCTTTATGCTCTTCTCAAGATCATGCAAACTAATCAACATTTTAGTTTGAAGACAAAGGCGGCTCCTCTCTGCAACTTCATTAATAGAATCTGCCCTCTACCAACAAGATTCAACTTGCAAAATACTCACTAATGCTGCAAACAGCACAAAAAATGAACAAAAAACATCAAAGAACTAATTCACTAGAAGTTTATTGTAATAGAAGGAGGCTAACTGTGAGATGAAAAATAAAAATCCCTCTCTCAACTCTGCTACATCTACAGTGCCAGAGATTAGAGCTGCACGGAAAAGTTAAGTAAAAGTAAACCAGTATGATAATTAAGCACATCAAGAAGCAATCACAGCTGTTCATCTGACAGAATTATCTGTAGCTGCTTTCAAGAAGGTAAAAGTCTAGGTTTTAATTTGGCTAGCCAAAAATAAACTAACAGTTACTAAAGAGAAACAAATGCATCAGTAATTCAGTACAGGTATGTTATCACTGAAGAACTACAGAATTAAATCGAAATACAGACCATGAAGACAGTTCATCACTTACGCTGTGAAATCTGCTGCTGCTGTGGCTGCTTTAGTGGCATCTGTGTTCAGGGTGGCACCCCAAACAGCACCTTTATGACCCAGAAACGTGCCAATCCAGTCTCCCGTGTCCCCCTGGCGCAGCATAGGCTTGCCATCTTCCCAGAAACAAAACCAATATTCAGGTAACACGGTAAAAGAAGGAAGCAGTTTTTTAAAAGAAAAAAATATTCCCTTGCACCCCACACTTTACAAAGCCACTCTCTGCAGAGGGGTTTAAAAGTAGAGTTTAGACGTGCAGCTGTATTTGCTTCGTGCATCTAAACTGTAGTGATATTCAAATACTGCAAATGAGATAAAAGTTTCCTGGTAAAAGTCTGCAACTTTGTTTTAAAATAGGTGGAAGGTAGAAAGGAACATTTCACTTAGGTTTTAGTTTTAGTATAGTTTTCTTCATGCAGCACAGATTTGGTTCACTCTTTTGTTTTAGTTTCAAACAATATTATGAGGCCATCAGTGCGTAGAAAAAAAGTCTCATGGTTGCAGTGAGATATGATTAAAACATACAGTGATACAAAAATAAAACAGCAATAGAAAGCCCGCCCTATCATCGTTTTTTTCTGGAAGGCTCTCAGAGAGTTGCTCACACAAGATATAGAGTTGAAGTACTTCAAGGCAGAAAGGAAAGCCCTTTAAAACTTATGCATGCAAAAGATTAAAATATACATGTACGAAGATAAAATACTATTCCCACAGCGACAAAGATGCCGTGTCCAGCAAGGCAAGGCAGCTGCCCTGGTCAAACCGGAGCTCGCTTTAAATCTACAGCCCACGTACACAGGCGGTGGAAACGGGAAGTTTTACAAACCAACCATTCTGGAGACCTCGCAGCCCCTGGGCAGCCGGGATCCCACCACCGGGCGCATGCGGGCTCCGACATCCCCCGGCCAACCCGGCAATGAAGCACCAGGGAAGAAAAGCGGCTGTCCGCTCCCTTCGTCATTCCAGAGCACACTGAGGCGGTGTCACCACCCCGAGTGGCCAGGACAGCCCCCCGAGACCCCTCCCGCCCCTCCGACACCCCTCGGCACGGCGATGCGCGGCCTACGAGCGGCGGGGCTCCCCCACGCCCACCCCCGGGGCGGGGGATCCCGAACAAAGCGGCCCGTCCCGCTCACCCTTGCAGGCGCTGATGAGGAAATATCCGTAGGGGGTGACGCCGCTGAAGGCCAGGTCCACCACGGGCCGCGTGTGGCCGGAGCAGGTGAGCGGGGTCTGCCTCATGGCCATGGCGGCGGCAGCAGGGGCCTGGGCAGGGCACGAGTCCGGCGGCCCGGCGGGAGCGGCGGCGGCGGCAGCGGCGGCGGGGGAAGTGACGGGCAGGAAGCGCTTCCCGGCGGACGCGCGTCAGCGCGGGGGCGCGCCCGCCGCGGCACCGCCCCGCCAGGGGGACGAGCCCGCACCGGCCCTCACCCGCTCCCTGAGGGGACGGCGAGCTCATCGCCGTGCGCTTCAGCCGGCATCCCGCTCCCCGAGGGAACGGCGAGCACCATCCCGCTCCGTGACGGGACGGCGAGCACCATCCCGCTCCCTGAGGGGACGGCGAGCTCCTCCCCATCCCGTTCCTCCCTCATCCCGCTCCCTGAGGGAACGGCGAGCTCCTCGCCGTCCCGTTCCTCCCTCATCCCGCTCCATGAGGGACTAGCGAGCACTTCGCCGTCCCGTTTCTTCATCATCCTGCTCCGTGAGGGAAGTAGAGACATCCCCGTCTCGTTCAGCCACCATCCCGCTCCTTGAGGGAGCAACGACCTCACCGCTGTCCCGTTCATCCCCCCAACGGCTCTCTGAGGGAACAGCGACCACGTCCCCGTCCCGTTCATCCTCTCATCCTGCTTCCCGAGGGAATAGCGACCTCATCGCCGTCCAGTTCATCCTGTCAGGAAAATTAATCCGCGTACACCAGAGGTTTATGTCCGAAGAGGAGACAAAGGAGTCCTGTAACTATTCGAATAGAGGGAGAGGTCACGTCCATTTCCCAAGAAATTGTTAGAGGATGCAGCCTCCTTTTTATCCTAATTTCCAGGCCGCATTTCCCTTTCTCTTCCCCCATTGGCTGAGGTACTTGACAGGTACATTCCCGAGTCACCTAATATAGACCCCTTTCTAATGTGTACCCCCCTCTTCTTTTTCCTTGTGTTTTCTCTAAATCCAGAAATTTAGCACAGTCTTGAGTGACTAACAGTCTCTGTCAACTAGTGAAATTTATGGTTCCCCGCATTGTTTCTTTCACCTCTCAGTATCTGGCTTTATCTACCATCACACCCACAGCTTGTTTGTAAAGACACCTCCTTATTCCTCTCAATCCCCTCATCCCAATTCCCAAAGGAATAGCGACCTCATCGCTGTCCAGTCCATCTGCTCATCCCACCCCCAGAGGGAACAGCAACCTCCTCGCCATTCCATCCATCCATCCATCCATCCATCCATCCATCCATCCATCACCCATCCATCACCCATCCATCATCCATCCATCATCCATCCATCCATCATCCATCCATCCATCATCCATCCATCCATCCATCCATCCATCCATCCATCACCCATCCATCACCCATCCATCCATCCATCATCCATCCATCATCCATCCATCCATCCATCCGTCATCCATCCGTCCATCCATCATCCATCATCCATCCATCATCCATCCATCATGCATCCATCATCCATCCGTCATCCATCCATCCATCCATCATTCATCCATCCATCAATCCATCCATCCATCCATCCGTCCATCCATCCATCCATAATCCATCCATCCATCCATCCGTCCATCCATCCATCCATCCTCAGGTGGTCCCAGGGCTGTGGCCAAGGTCCCACAGTGCCGTGCTCGCTCCTAAACCTGCAGCAAGTGACTCCTGCCAAAAGGCAGCCTCGCTTTTCCTGCAGGGCAGGCTCTCCCCGCAGCTCACTGAGGAACCTGATCAGCCTTTCCAGCCGGGAAGGCGATGGGAAAGCCCTGAAGGATGTGGGGATTTCAGGGATACACAGCAGCACCCATCTGCTTGGGCATTTTTATGCCAAAGACGAGTTGGTGGTGGTGTCTGGACTTGCCCTCAGAAGCGTCTAAGGATGGCATTTGAAAATGTGTCACCACCCTTACTCAAAGATGAGGGGAGTGGTGTTTCTCAGAATCAGAATGATTGACAGTTAATCATCTTTTTCTCTTAAGCCTTACAACTAGGAAAAGTATTTAAATCATTAACCGGAAATTGAAGTTGGAGCTGACTGCAGACTTCCACAGCTTCATTTAAAAGATAAGGCACTCTTTTTCACATTCTTCTGGTATTTTATTTCTCATCCCAGGGTTCTCAGAAGTAACTCCTAAAGATTTTATAGCTTCATGACTCATTTTCAGGCATACTGACACTGTGGATCAACAGTTTCTCTATGGAGAAACTACATGGACGTTTCCAGTGTCTTTAAACTTTTCTGGATTTTTTTCCAAACAAAAATGTATTACTTCTACATTTTCATTTTTCAAAACTTTATCTAAGCATAGGGCTATGTCTCCTTGGTAGAAATGCTACTTGGGTTTACATTTTTAAAAACTCTTCTGGTAACTAATGTTGTCAACTTTTTCAGTGGAAAAAAAAATAATCCTAAGGGTTGGTACAAAGAAAAACTTAAATTACCTGATTAGAATTCAAGGTTGAGAAACAGAAAGAATGGGAAGATTGTGTTTGGGGAAGTTTACTTTTAATGATTTTGTAGCTGTGATTCATTTTGTCTTCTGTTGATTTTCCACCTGCACAAACCTTATGACATCCACTTAGGAAGACACAGAATCAATAATGGGCAGAGCAAGGCAAAAATATTTCAAATTTGCCAGTAAGTAGCTGAAAATCAGAAAAGGAGAAAAATGATGGAGACGTGAAACCTATGAAATCTAAACATCCCACTAGCCCAAGCAGAATTACAGGGTATTGGAAAATATGACTAAGGACATATTGAATTAATTCTGAAAATAAACCTGTCTACATTTTTTCTTAAAGTCTCCAAAGCTGGTGCTAGGCCTAACTCAGGATTCAGATCCTGAAATCAGATTGGTTTTTTAGCAGCGGTCTCAGACTTTCTCCCTGGTAGCACCTCCATTGAAATAGTTTATTCCCCCACAGTCTGAAAATGTTTGCTTTTAAAATACACTAATTCTGTGCCCTCAGAGGGCACAACTCTCTCTAGCTGCTTTGCTTAATACAGAATTTTTTAAAGGAGATAGGAACTGTGAAATAGGCTTCAGTTTTCAAGAAATTCTAGACATGGTACAAGAAAAAGAAGGAAAGATGAAAACAAGTTATTATTTACAAATGGAAGTTTAACAACCTTTAAAAAAAAAAAAGTAATACTGAGTTTTATTGTTTTAAACACAGAGATTATGTATCCTGTTCCTGTGATTGAATTCTCTCAGAAATGTTGCTGGCAATAAATAAAGCTATCCTAGTGAAACGTTATGATTCTGTTGCTATGATTACAATGAATAATGCAGAGAGTCAATGAAGTAGATGTGTTAATTATACATATTTACATTTCCAAAGACTCACTTCTTCTCTTGTGGGTATCACAGTCTGAAATACATTGTCTCGCCACTGAGTGGAGCTCCTTACGTATTTATTAGTGCAGTAAAACTAACAGAGCTCCAACTGTGAGGTGACCTAGTGATGGTTATTTCGGCTTGTGCTTGGCAGCTGCGTGGGCACGGCACTCAACAAGTTACTAAATGCTTAATTCTCTAAAATTAATTAGCTAAATAGGTAAATGGAAATCTCCAAGACACAGCAACAGGGCTTTGTTAGCAGACCTCAAATATGAGTTATTTTAACGAATAGCAAAACATTCAGTGTAGTTAATTTCTCTACCTCTGTTCTTTTATTTTGGGGGTTTTCTCGGTTGGTTGATTGATTTTTTGTTTGTTTGTTTGGGAAATGCTCTGCATTAATCTGCACAGCTAATTTAGGGAGGGAAAAAAATGAAAGAAAGAAAAAGAAGAGGACTTGCTGTTTGCTGAAGGATGATGTGTTACAGATGCTGCATGCAGATACGTGAGAGCAATTGCAGAGCGTGTTGCTGGGTTTCCACAGTGGGGATAATTAAAAATGAGTGCCAGCCTTGAGCAGTCAATTATCACTGAGTAACAAGATGAAAGATAAAAGGCAGATGTAATCATATTTCACAAATAATACATCAGTGTGCCTCTAGTCAAGGAGTCCTGTCTACATCAGCTTTTCACAGCAAGTGACCATATTTTTTCCAGTTTCCTGTAGCTTCTTTTAACATTCATCTGGGGAATGTGAGTGCTCTTGTGGTGGGTGTTTGTGGTAGGACAGACTTCTACAGCATATCCTGAGAGCAGTTGGGTAGAAACTGGGGATCCATTTCCTTTCCTTGCAAGTTTGGTAGTACAATTTGAGTGTGATAGACAGGGAAATGGGATGTAGAGGAACAGGGAAGAATGTGGAGTGTGAGACAGCAGCAAGGAGAAGTGGTTTAGCAGGAGAAATGTAAGCTGGATAGGAGGGGAAATGGGAGATTTATCAACTTTGTACCTCACAGTTGCATTGGTACCTTTTTTCCTGCTGAGGTCACATATAAGATTATTCTTTAACCATCATGTTAGTGCCAGGATCTCAAAACAATTTGCTCTTATGAGAAGAACATTGCTCCTAACGTTGTCAGGAGCTTTTCCATCTGTCTGGAGGGCAGGGATCCAGCACATTCAGAGCATGCACCAACCACAGAATGATAAAACCAAAAAGGGATATTTAAAATTGTTTAATCTCTGCCATAATAGTTTCTCTGTTCCTCAGTCTTCAGGTCCCTTTCTGTCTTTTGAGAGGTAACAGTTAGTATTTTTGGCCAGATAGAGAGGGGAGATGAAAAGGAAATGATTCATTGATCTATCCAAATGTCTTCAGAACATAGTGTTGCTAAAGGTAACCCTCAGGAAACACAGGAATGTAAAGTAAAAGTACACCTCATAATATTTTGCTGCTGCTTTTCAAGCCTCATATTCAACCCAGTTGATATCTCAAGCTAGCTAAATAAATATTTACCTCTGAAAAAAAAATTTCAATTCATAATAAAACCGAATCCAATTGTAAAGCTCTGCTAAAGGAGAATTAAAATTGCCTGTCAGTTTACTTGCTTTCCAGGAAACAGCTTAGCAAAATTCTTATTCTCTAAGGATCATCACAACTGTAATACCTCTCTGTGAGCTTACTGTACTGGAAGAAACAGCAAGACAAATTTACAGGAATGAGCTTTAGCTGAGCTGGTTCAGAATTGTAGGCTGTCTTGATGTTTTCATTTGGAAGATGTTTTTCACAGTGCAAGATGTTTATCCCCACTGTTCTAAAAGACTAATTCAAACATTAGCCTCTGAAAATCATCTGTAGCAGACAGTCCTACTATCCTAGGAGCATTTGAACTGATCTGACATAGAAAAGACATTGGGATTTTTCAGGGGTAAAAGCTTTGATGAAAAGATCCAGGTAACATCAGTCAGGCTTGCTCTTAAGTCTTTTCTAATCACTTTCTAAACAAACCTGCAGATTTTCTTCAGATTCTGTTTTTTAGGAGTCACTTGCAAGTGCAGTTTTTGTACCAATAATAGTGGTGTAAAATATTTAATTTCTAAATAATTAGACTTACTTTGTAACTTGACTGTGAGCCTCTCTTTACCAGGCAACGTGATATTTGCTGGTTTATGAGAGCAAGTCTGGCACTGCAGAGAACAGGAACACAACAATGTCGTTCTGCTACTACTTGCACAGTAAATTAGTTCTGAAAAAATAGAAAGGTTTTTTTTTTCATGATGGAAATTACTATGTACTAGACTGTGTGTCCCTTTTAAGGCACACCAGAAAAATAGGTGAGCTTGAAAATAGAGGATAGCAAGAAAAAGATAAGAAAGACTACTCATGTGTGACATATATATGTGTTGTTTAAAAAAAAATATTAGGTTCTATAAAATTCCTTTGCATAAACAGCAATTCATATTATTCTCTCTGTCCTCTGGCCATAAAAATCTCAACTTTTAAAAAAATATTATTGCTCTTCTGAGATTTGAGAATATGTTCCATTTTAAAACAAGTTTAAGCTACATTTTTCTCTGGACTGGATCCACCAATGTCATCATCATTAGATCATGGATTAATTTGGCTCATGGTATCATGCTTGGAGTAACTACAGTTGTGGGGTTTGGTCTTTTGCCATGATCAAGCTTTGAAAGAAATTAATAGCACTGATGGTAGAAGATGATGGCCATGCTTTTATGGGTAGGAGACAGAATACAAATATTTGCAAAGGGTTTTTTTATTATTACTGAGATTTTGGGGAACAAAGATTATTCTTCCAAGATGCATAACAATTATATAACAGCAAGGAACTGAAAATATTTAATGGTGGAGTGAGTCAGAAAGATAGGAATTACCCTCATTACTCTTGAATAGAACTTTACTCATGATGCTTATACAAATATTTGAAAAGTTCATTAGCGCAGTGATTTGCCAGTAGGGTTTCTGTGAAACTTTCCCATTTGGTGCTGCACATCCGTATCGCTATGATATGTAAAATACAGACTAGGATTCCCAAAAGTGCATTTCACGTTTATTTCCTTTTGTTTCTTGATGATGACACAGGAAACAGCTTGACAAGATGAAAGGAGGCTTTAGTTCACATCACAGCCACACCCAACCCAGTCTGTACTGCTAATGGGTCACCTGCCATTTCGGATGCTAAAAACAAGAATCTTAGGATGCTAAAAACAAGAATCTTATTTGCGTGTGAATGTCGGTATGACCCAGGTTTTATATAGCATTTAATATAGATACATAAATAGCTTCGTATGACAGAGCAGTTTAGACTTGGGCTAGAGGTGGCTCGCTCTCAGACCAGGCAAAAATAGAAGAAATAATCTGTGAGCACCTTACTGGCTTGATTCCACGTGAAAATGCCATCTTTGCTTATAGTTACAGGTTCATCAGCTGGCTGAGCATGAAGCGGGGAGAAATCAACAAGTTCTCAAGACAGCTTCACACCCATCAGGAGCCTTTGAAGTTTAACAACAAAGCCTGACTCTAAGGGCAGAAGTATTGGGCCACGTAAGGAAAAGTCATTAACAGTTAATCTTAGGCGTTATCTCAAAGTACTCCATTTCTATGGAAACCGAGTACTTGGCTCTGAACACCGGAGCATATCCTAGGAATTCATTGTAAGAGTATTGGAGCAGAGCTATCCAGTTCTGTGTCAGCCGGGACAACACTCTAGTTCTGCTTGTCATCTTGTCATCTCTCCCCCCCCCATCTCCCCCACCCCGGTTTTAAAATGAATCCTTTACCTCCGTTTTTGTCCTCGTGATTTCCATCTTTGTAGGGACAGTAAATCCGAAGGAAGCAGTGTATTCTGGCATCTGAGAGACACTCCCTGAGATAGCTGGGGCACTCTTGATTTACTAAAGAGGAGCTGTGTGGGAATTTAATCAAGCACAGGGAAGGAATTTTTCTGGCAAGGAAAAAAAGTCATTTTACAGAGTCAGTAACACTCTACAGCTCCTGCAAATCCCTTGAACATTGTGACCACTTAAGAGTTGACAGCTGCAAACAGGTTACAGGCAAAGCTCTGTGTCACAGTAGTATATCCGGCATTTTCAGCTGGCATTTTTATATAAATAATATGCCTATAAATAATTGATGTGAATATAGCACTACTATCAAAAATATGCTCCTAGTATCTCACTTATTGGAGGCCCTGAACAAACAATCATGTGAAGTGGACAATGGGGGCAGAGTTTGGAAAGTAATGGCTGGTAACCTATGGAAACCACATGAGTAATTTAACTGCATGTTACATTGTAGTGTAACAATCAAAAAAATAAAATATCCATTAAAAATCTGCTCAGCACCTGGGAATGGGCTTATTACTACAGCTGGCAAGAGCTACAGAGATTTCTGTCTGCAGATCATTAGTCAAATATGTGCCAACTCGAAAGACCAAAACCTGTTATCAGTTATTTTGTCAAAGCCCTCCTATTGACGGCATCACAGGAGAGGCCAAGTGCAGTTGAATCTCATCCTCGGAACGGCCTTCCTTCTTCTCGTGAGAGTTAAAATACATTGGCAGAAAGTTTTGAAGTTATATATTAGTACATTCATTTCATCCTACTGAAAAAACCAGGTTTGTTCTACATGTTCCATCACCACCTTATCTGTCAGATCACCAGCATCTGCAGCTCTGCTGACAGCAGCTGAGTGGATTGCTGGAAGTGAAATATTTTGGGTACTGTAGGAACTGTAGTAACCCTGCCTTCCAGAAGGGCTTCAGACTTTTGCCCTGGGGCTCCTAACCAGGCTTTGATACCTCTCTTGGCTTTCTGTGTCTTTCCTGCCTCTTTTCAGCTCCTCCGTGGCAGCCGCAGCTGGTTTGCTGGACATTATCCTTACTGCTTTGCAAATGCTTTGCTAACTAAATTCATGTGTTCCTTTCGCCCCTTTTCTCCCGCAGAAGTTGATGACAGTGCAGCAGACTCAGATAAAGCTGCGCTTTGGCTTTCTGTGCAAGCTTTCGGTTCACTGCCTACGAGTCTCTTGGTCTCAGGAGTGGCAGCTGCTGGTTTGATTCCATTTGTGAAACGCGGAGTACTCAAAGGGAAGTGAGTCTGAAGCAGAACACAGTTACTGGATGTTTGTTCAGAGCTGTAATGAGACTGAGTAGATAAAAACAAACATAATGCTTTCATCGGCTCTTGATCTGACTGCAAGAACCGTGGAAAATAGTGATAGGAAGCACAAAGGTTTCAAGATGAAACCTCTATTAATTCCTTTGCTGAGAATCTTCATACTTCTACCCAAAAAACCGCAGTGCTTTGCTTTTATCTTAAGGGATGTTACTGAAAGTAGCTCAGATTCCACATCCAGATACCACATGATTGGCATTAAGCTTGTAGTTGCAAAATGTTTTACAAGTCGATCCCTACTTGTGTAATGCATTAAACCAAAAGCCAAACTTACAACTCTTGAAGTCTATATTTGGATTGTTTTCACTAAACAAGTTAATTGAGTCTAAGATTACTTCTAAAATATTTTCCAGAAAACTAAATTTAGCTTTTAAACCCCATTTCCACTAGAAAATGAAGGTTAAATATTTTTGCTTTGAGATCTGGGTTCATTGAACTCTCCCAAGTCCTAACACAGGCACAAGCCAAAAAACCCCTTGAACCAACAGCTCATACAAGCTCCTGAGAGCCAAATCAGCTGACTCTGGCAGAGCACAAATGTTTTTAAACTCATTTCAGCTTCTTTTATGAAGATAATCCAAGCAGTACCAACTTGCTTTTTCCACCAGCATCTTCTTTGCTTCTCCCAGGACAAAATGATAACATTGGAGTCAAAGACTTGCAGTGTCACAGAGTCACGGCCTAGATTTTTTTGTACTGAAGCAACAGATCTGCAAGAGAGCAAATACTTGTTTTATAATATAGAAAACAATGTCGGAAAATAACAGAAACAATCATAGTTTTTATCTAGCCACAGTATTTTAGAGAAGGCTGCAATGCCCTGTCTCTCATGTAATGTACAGTACTCCATTTAACATACTTCTTTTAATTATTCTGTCTTGGTAATCAACTGCTGCCTTTGAGAGGATGATAAAATTACTTTTTATTCCCACGCACAAACACACACATACAATGTAATGTATCATGACCGATTTACTCTTTTTAGAGAAGCTAAAAAAGGAGAAATGCACAAGAGCACCCTTGTTTGAATAAATACTGGGCTGTCTGTATGGAATAACAATTATATGCTGGAGCTAGAGCAGATGTATGGGTGTGAATCACATAAGGGTAGGTTGGGGAATTATAATCAGCTAAACAGACCTAGGAATCAATCAGCAGTGGAAATTTTTCTCTGGCTAAACAGCAGATTTTTCTAACTATTATGGGGAAAGTGATTTTTCAGCCCATGTTTTGCAAGTGTAGTGTGAAAGTTCCCGAAGTGTAGGACATACATTTGTGGCACAGAAATGCAAAATGAAATGAGATCTGACACTGCCCTTGGCAGCCACTGTTGTGACTGATGAAGAAAAGTTTGTGGATCCCTTTAGTACTCTGCAAGAAGAGCAGCTCTGGAGTTAGGATGAGACACAAATGCTATTTTTTCATGGGTTTGCCATACCCTCTGACCCAGGTCAGATTTGGATAAATTTGTATCACCACCAGGTATCCAAGTGTTAGTATAGTCAGTAGAAGACAGCAGTAAAAGTAATTTTCTTTAAAAGGTGATGTCAGCTTCTGTGTCACAAATGATGCAATGTTATGGTGTGTCTTCATGGGCATTTCTGATGTTCCTTTGATATTTTCATATAGAGGGTCATCTTAAATGTCCTTTGCCTACTTTTCTTCATCATTTCTTCATTATCATGCAAAAAAATTCATTCTGGTCATTCAGTGGCTTTCCCAGCACTGTGTTTGTGACCTGCTTACTCTCTTCCTTATTAAACAGCTTGACCTGAACCACCAACACACACACACTCCCAAGAGCAGAGACCTGAAAAGTCAGGATGCAAATTTTGTCTTCAGCCAGGTCCTTTTTTCTCTTCTTGTTGGTTTTTCATTTCACAGGTGCCATGTTATCTCTTGTTAGACCCTTGGAAATGACCAAAGGCATCGGTAAGTTCAGGGTTCTGAAGCACCCTCCAACATCCTGCCAGAAGCATCTTCCATCAACTTCACATAGGAAGCAAATGGACTGAGAAGAACGGGCTGTTAGCAGTGATTACACACCCTGACCTCTTTGATTGGGTGGCATTTATTCAGTGAGCCAGGGAGACAGCAGAAAAGTAATTTTATCTGGGTGTTTTGTGGGCAATCTCAGCTGAGAGTTAAGACAGAAAGGCAAAGAAACAGGGCCAAAGTCTTTGCTGGGGCACTGCAGGGAAGTGTGGGGTCTTGCAGTCAAGCTCTTGCTGCTCTCATACCTCCTCTGAGTGGAGACTTGACACTAATGTTTGTAATTTCATCACAAATGCATTACTCTACCAAAAGATTTTATTATACTCCATCCAGGATTGAAGAAAGTTTCTATACTATTATCCCTTCTACAGAAATTCCACATGCATTAGCTGCTTCCCAAAAGACACGTAGCTGCTCCTGGCAGCTAACTGATTTCTAGCCCTGGAATTAAAATAATTCCAAATAATGGGGAAAATGTATGGTATTCCAGATTTTTAAACAACTTATAAAATAAATATAAGTCTTTTCCAATAAGCTTGGATATGATTATTGAGCAGTGACTAAAAAAAATCAAGCCTATTTCTAGTGGTAACTGAAATTTCCATTTGTTTCCAGTAAATCCACTGGGCATTTGTAAGGTGATATCTGAAAGTAGATTGAGCACTTACTTCTATTTCCACAATCTTTATTGGGTAGATGAAATCACTACATAAAACTTACTTAATTGAAGAGAAGATGGTGCAATAAAAGTAGAAACCAAACCTAGTGCAATCTAACCCAGCAATCATACGTGGGCTGTCTGTTGCATCCTGTTTTATAGACAATATTGCTACTCCCAGGGATGGGGGATTCCCACCTCTCCAAATTACTTTTACACACACAACAAACCTGTCACATATGGGCTCCAGAACATGACAATCTGCAAAACTAGCCTGGAGTAGCTTCTGACTGCCAAAGAAGCACGTATTTATTAATGGAAATCACAAGCTTCCCTCAGAGAAATAAGTCCACCATGAATTTCATGGAAGCAATAGGAGCCTAAAGATAACAGTGTATATTGGAAGCCTCTCCATTTATCACAGTATTTCATCCTCCTGTTTTTAGACAAAAATCATTCTCAGGAAATGGTAAGACTTGCAAACATTTCTGCTGCTGGATTAACTGGATATTGATAAGATAGAAGGGCAAGACTTTCCTGTGGCACAGGATAGAACCTGTGTGTCAATACTCAAACGTTTGATGGCATTTTGATGGAATTTCTAACCATTGGTGCAGAAAACCTGTTTGCAGCACAAAATGGGACAGGCTAATGAAGAGTTTGGCCACTACATGGGAGTCATTCATTCCCTCTGTCGTGGTTTAAACCCAGGCAGGCAGCAAGCACCACGCAGCTGCTTGCTCGTCCTTGGCTCTGTGCTAGCCCTGCTCAGCAGTAACTAAAGCATCTCTACATTATCATCACTGTTTCCAGCACAAATCCAAAACACTGCCCAATACCAGCTACTGAGAAGAAAATTTACTCTACCCCAGCCAAAACCAGCATGCCCTATCTAAAGCATTGTGAGATCAGTAAGGAGCAAGAATTCCTTTTCTGCCAAGTTGCCCTGGACAGAAATCCTGCTTCCGTAGTTACATGATACCACTTGGGGAAAATGGAGTGATACCAGCTATACATCAAGTATGATTGTTTGGATATGTAATTTTCCACAGAAGGATTCAGTGTCAAAAATTCCAGAGTATTTAATGCTTGAATGAAGAACCAGTTATTCAGATTAATGGTGTGCTGTGCCAAAATAACAGTAGCTGCCTCCCAGAGCAATCTGTTCAGTTAGAATATATTTTCTTCCTTCCATCCAGATGTTGATGTGATCAGAAATATTAGCCAATTTATTAAGTTCAGAAGCAGCATGGCCAAAGTTCATCCTTAATCTCCATCCCATTTCCTGGTATCCTGCCAGAAGAGATCCTGACTCCAGCAGCCCATCAGTTACCACGGCTGTCCAAAGGTAAAGACAACACCAGGGTTTATAGTGGAGAATGCAGTATCTTATTTTCAGGGGGATTAGGAGCTACAGATATTTTGTGTCTGATCTTTTTAGCTTCAGGTCTACTCTGTCTGCCAGTTTGAGGGTCAGATGCTAATCTTCAAAGCCATCAGCAAGTTTTAATCTCTTTAATATTGGCAGAGCATCGCTATCTGCACTATAGCTAAAGAGCTGCATCCTCTCAGAAAAGCAGCTCAGAGTGTCCAGGACAAAGTACACTAAGGTTGAAGACAGATGGTGTTGGCAGAGGGGCTTCACTACTGGGTAATCTCCTCAAGGAGGTCACACACTCAGCAGTCCTGAACCATAAAACCTTGTCTTCTTTCCAAAGTTACCTGTTTTCCCTCTGGAATGTTCCACTCATCTTTCTGCTACAATTTTTTTTTAGTTTTTTCAATATCAGAAACAGAACTGTGAGCTAATGTTACTCAGATTTATTTACAATCACAAATGAGCCAACCTGCTGTCATTGAAATGTACTTGCACAATAATTTTAAAAATTTATGTTGCTTATTTTGAGATACTTTTGTCAGACATGATGGAAATAAATGCTGTTGTTAAAAGTTCCCGGATTTAAGTGGTTTTTGACACACCTGCAGACCTTTCTTGTGAAATAGCTTCTTTTCCAGTAGAACTGAGTTGATTTGAATTATAAAGTAAATCTTTCATTACAGACAAAGATTTATGTTACATACTCAGCTCCCTTAAGAAATGGCCTCTTCTTCCTTTGCGCATCTTCTGATGGAGATAATCCCCTGCAGCTGGTGATTCATGCTGAGATTGCTCAAGCAAGTTTGTTTGATGCAAGATTTACATTTGCAGTAGAGTGCCTACATTGTGTGAAGGGACTCTTGCAGAAAAATAGATTTATTTTTCTTTTATAAGCAATCAGCAGTGTTCCAAGTGGTGAGGCAATGCTGGGAGTCAGGTACCAGCTTGAAGATCACCTGATCCATGCAGCAGCCACCAGTTTGCTCCTTTTCTTTTTAATGAGGAGGAGGAAATAAAGGGGAAATGTTAAGCAAAAACAACCAAATATTGACCCCACAACTACTGTTGCATTTATTTTGCAGTTATTTTTCTGCCTTGGAGCAGGCCAACAGGAGAACTTTACCTGTTGGTATTTCTATGATTGTTTAGGAGAGAAAGCAAAGACTGTCTTTGCCCCAGCGGTGCTTGCTTTCACAGCCACCATTCAGTTTGGCCAGAAACATTGAAATTATGAAATCAGCACTACTAATTGCTGCAGCTTCATTCTCAAACTTTCATTTGATACTTCAGACCCTGAAGAATCTCAGTCTTCACTTTTGTGGAGTCATTGGGTCTCACTGAGAAAAAAAAATAAAAAATGAATCCAAGTGCACCTTAAGGGCTCAGAGTTACAGCAAAACTAAAAATGTCTTAATTTATTATTTCCCAGCTAGATTGCATAATGTGTGATATTTACAAATAACAATTTTGCCAAGGATTCTGTTCTAGATATCAATTTTTTCTGAGAGAATATTTTCTTTCTGAGAGAAGTGGTCTCTCCTCAAAGACATTTTGCAGATTCCAGTTTTGTGATTCGCTTGTGAAGGGAGTTATTTTCAATCTTTCCCATGATCTCAGTGTCATGGGATTTTTGTTCTGTGGGAGCCATGATGACACAAATAACAATAACAAATGATTTATCCATATTGAATTTGTGATAAGAAATCAACTCATGATTCCTGATCATTTCTTAGTGGGCAGGAGGTTTTGTTTCCAGCCACCAGTAGAGATCTGGCTGTTATCAGCTGGGGAAGGCTGCACAGACTCAACCAGATGTCAGCAGAACTGCCATTTATTTTCACCTTTTTCTCGTGCTTTCTGTGTAATTTGTCAAATGACATACTCTTTCTGCCTCAGTATCTGTAAAATGGGATCCTTTAGATTTCCTTCTGTTTGACAATAAACAGGTTGTTACAGTGGGACAGATTCTGTCATCTCTGCCCTTGGAGCACAGTGCTTCACAAAGGAAAATAATAGGAGTGAGAATGAATATTGAGTGTTTATCAAAAGGGGAGCCTGATTTTGAAGCCTGTAAATGTATTCATTTATCTGCATATAATGAATCAAGTTATTAATGAAGTGATAAAACTTTCAAATTATGTGGAGGCTTATCCAGTGTGCAAATTCCTGATACTGCAGGATGGTTTGATTACCACAAGAGCTGGTGATTTCTCAACTACTCAGTGCATACAGAAAGAGAAATCTCTATTCCTCCAACACATTTCCCTCACTTCAGGCAGACTCTGTGTCCGGCAGTGTGTTTCTGTTTTGTGGTTAAATTAAGAACATCAATTTCTTGGGATGTTTCATACTAAACTGATACAGAAAAATAAATAACATTTCAAAAGATCATCAAAGGCAGTACCAATGTGCCTGAACACTGGGTGATTCTCTGTCCTCCTGTATTTTCTCCCCTCTGGGCTCAGCGTGCTTGGTCCAGCTGTTGGAAGATGTTCTGGTGAAGCTGCTGCTTGTGCCACGGCATCACAGAGAGCTGCAAGGTCACTCTGAACCTCCAGCTTCTTGGTCTGCAACTAAAAATACCATTCTTGTGTTCAGGCTTCTGGGTCAGTGTTATCTCCCTGGAATTTGGTATCAAATGGCCCTGCCTGTTCCAGCTAGATCACATCCTGTGCTTGGGAGCTACCAGCTTGTGCTACCTCGGGTTGAGTTCTCACTGTGTCTCATCAATGGCTTGCTTGTGTTGAAAGATTAATGAGGAAAATGTGGTAATACATATTGATATTCATGCTGTGTTTTGGCAAGGGAGGTTATAAAATTAATAGTGGAATTTAACCCCGAAATCTGTTATAGCAAGCACCTGAAATACAGACGCCAGACCAGACAGGAATTTTGCATATGGTCTTTTCATTTCTTTTTATAGCAGGAATAAGTATCTTAGGGAAGTGTGTTATCTCTCTCTCTATTTCCTACAGTGAGTATAGTTTTGAATATAATTAAAATATATTTGTAAGACACTGCAAGGTATACTGTATGAGGACAACACAGAATTGTTTTATTTTCTTAAATCTACATTTCTTGCAAATACATTTGATTTTTGTCTAGTCAAGAGAACAGATCCATACCTTACCTATCTACTCTATTTTGGTTGTTTTGAAACATTTTTTATTGTTTCAATATGTGGCCAAATGAAGTTTAATATTTGTTATGAGATCCTTACTTTTCTAGGAAACCTTTGGGCTGAACAATTTAAATAGTATGATCTAAAGTATCTCTAGACCAAATTCATAATTTTATTTTGGAGCCTGTTCTGGTTCACACTCAGCATGGCCCAAAATGATAAATCCTACTGCAAAAATGTGTGATGTTTCTAATGTGGGTAAGAATACACGTTTTCAGATTGATTTTGAAGGAGGGCTATTCCAAATCCTTGCAGATGAGGAGAAAGAGGACAGCTTTCTTGTAACATTGTTTTGCTTTTGTTTTCAGTCTCACAGCCATTGGATGCAGAACTGGTATCATCTCTCAGGCGTCTGTTGCTTTGCTGCCAAGGTCAGCTCTGCAAGAAAACTTCATATTGTACACATGGCTGTTCCATGCTTCAGCTATGTCTCTGGTGTATTAAAAACAAATAGGCTCCTTTCTAATGTCAAATGTTCCTGCCTTTGGATTTTTTCTCTGTCTCCTTTTTAACCCTCTTGTCTGTTTAAGCCTTAGGAAGGTGCCCCCAGCCTCTTACCCCATTGTTGGAGTCAGAGGCACAGAGAGTGTGCCCTTATCTCTGATACCTGGCTCTGACATCCAAGAAAGCACTGAATTTCATATAACACCATGAAAACAACTGTTAAGGTTAAATAGAAAAGCTAGGAGTGTAAATGTGTAAATTAGAAAGTTTTCTTAAGTCACTGGGTGAAAAAGTTAAAGTTTGGAGTTTAAAGTAGTTTAGAGAACAGAAGACAAGATGGAGGATTTAGGGTGTTGTCTCTTGTCCTTCTTCATCTTCTTCTTCATCTTCTTCTTCCAGAGGCTTTTGGGTAGTAATGAGTGATTGGATAGAAAATGCCGCAGTGCAGCTCACAGGTGTTGGGTCATTGGGTCATTAAGAAAAATAATTTAGTTGGCATCTGTTAATTGAGTAAATGGACATATAAAAGACCTTGAAGAGGATCTTTGCTAGCCATTTTCTGCCTTTCTATCTTAGTGCATGTAGCTCCTTGTGCCCTGTATACATGTAATGCTGATAAGAAAAGAATAAACAACCAAATCCGAATGAGAGAAAAATCTGCCTCCTTCTCATCAACTTCAGTTCAAGGGGAGAAAGAACCTAACCACAAGAGTCCATATAGAGACACCCCATGCAGTCCTCAGGTGCCTTTTCTCCACCTCTGCTGCTCCCAGCAGGAGCTGAAGGTCTGCCTGGGACACATTAGGCTAGGAAATTGATAAGGAGGAACTCTTACAGATCCCAAAGTGGCCATAACTAAGGTCAGGGATGCATAAGGGTTTGTTCCTCTGAACAGCTGGGATTCCAGAATTCCATAGAAGATGGTGGTAACACTTGTAGGAGAGTGATAGGACTTCAAGTGGCTTGTGTTAGAGTGTCCTTTTGTAGCTACAGTTTGTTTTTTCCCCTGTCTCAGGTGTAGGATCCAAATATTAAATATGTGTTAGTGGGTGTTCAAAATAACCTGGAAATTGCATTCATACCATTCAATTGCAAAACACAGATGTTCTAAACTCACTAGTTAAGCTCTCATGTTTTGGCTATTACACCCTGAGTGCTGTGGGAGTTAAAGTTTGGGTTTTGGTTTTGAGTGAGCTTGAGTGTTCACAGCTTCGAGAGACTGATCTAGTGAGCAGTGTCTATACACTTGCACCCACTGATAGCTAATACACATGTCCCTCTTGTGCTTATAAAATCCCATTAAGGAACCAACTGGAAAAAGCACTATGAGTAAAATTTGCCATCATTTTTAAAATGAAAAAATAAACCTTGACTTGTGAGTGTCTGTGTTTCTTGCTTCTGTATTGTATTTTCAGGACTCCCTGCTGCACAGGGAAGTGTGGGAAACATGCAAGCAGTCAGGAAAACTTTCTGACACTGACAGGACTCTGCTGCAGAGGTGCTGCTCTCCTAAACTCCCTGTTGAAAGATGCCCAAAAAGCACTTAGAGAAGTTGGAAAAGAAATCCCCTGTCCAGGAACTGTAATGCTGATGTAGATGGATATGACAGGCAGGCTCAGAAGCCTCACTATAGTGGCCATAAAAGCAGCTATACATTATCTGTATGGTATTGGAAGTGAAGAGGGTAGCTTTGAAAAATACAAAGCAGCTGAGTTCCTGTCAGAGCATCCTCTGGACTGTTCAGTGTCCAAATTCCTCAGCTTTGCTCTGTGCTTACAGTGCCCTAAAAGTACAGATAATATTTCAGTTTAGAAGCCTGATACTTTCTGGCTTTATTACTCTGTAAGCTAAATAAATCCTTTTCTGCTTTATATCTCTAAATTAATGACAAACTTCCTTTTGTAATAAGTGCAGCTGTGACAACACAGGCCTAGAATCCACAGAAAGCAAGAGCAGCCCTTGAGCTAATGACATGTTGAATGTTGGTAAAAAAAAGGTATCTGCAGCTCTTCATTTGAGCCCAAAAGTTGTCTCATTAGGTAATTCAAAATTACTCAAAATTACTCAAAAGGTAATTCTGAATTCTAAAAACATACCTGACAGCCAACCTTTTCTATTCCCAAATATCAATACAGAGCTGCAAACGAAACAAACCAAAACCAAACCTGAGAATGAGTCCCAGCAAGGTGAAATAAAGCATACTAAAATTTATGGAACTTAATGAGAAATCAAGTGTAATTTCTTTGGCATATTCCCACAGTTTAAGTTAATGCAAACAGTAATGCTGTAAGTAGTCAGGTGTTATTCTCTCCTCATGGGACCCAGGAGGAGACCTGTACTTCATTTTTATTCCTATATGGCCAAAACTGCCTGTAAGTGAGAAATAATTTAAAATGTGGGTCATTAAAAATCTCATTCCTCTAGTAGAAGATAATAAATCCTCTGAAGAGAAAGGTCTACTGCAATAACTTTAAAGATTTACTATCCTTAAATATCCTAAAGATAGAAATTGATGACTAGAACCAGGATAAGGTCAATAGAACATTGTAAACTCAATGAAATATATCAATAAGAATGAAAAATATAAGAAATCACTTGCTGACAAATGATGATAGGGGGCTGTGAGCTTTTTATTTTCAGTGTATTGTGAAATTCACATCAAAAACTTCAATATTGCCATCAGTTAATCAAGTTCTGTCTTCCTTTACTCCAACCCTTACTCCATAAAGCCTTTTTTAATAGCAGCAATGACATCTTCCTAATAAGAAAATCAAACTTTATGGAAAGATGTTGATAAGAGGGAAGGCTTCCTGTTGAAGAACAGGTCTCCTGCTAAAGGAGACTGTCATTCTGCTACAGCTGTTATTCAGAAATATGGATATTTTTTTTCACTAGAATAAACACACTTTGAACAATATTTCTGTATTGGGCAACGAAAGAATTTTATTCATAGGCAAAGAATCACTTTAAACTATGCAATTAATCCTTTCTATTCCCTAAGAAGACAGTGACACTCCCATAGATAGAAGAGCTGGAATGGTTGCAGATAAATGGATGCAATAGTCAGTGAAACCCAAGTTCAAAACTGTTGACATTGATATGAATCCTCTCATTTCCCTCAGATTTCTGTAACCTGATTTCTTAGGTTCTATAATGTAGAACGACTAAATTATAGATATAATAATAATAATAATAATAATAATAATAATAATAATAATAACAATATACTGTATAATCAAGTCATATTATGAAGATGTATTATTATAATGTAATTAAGAAGAATATGTCAAGTATGGTCTTTTTCTCGTTATTTTTCTTTTACTCACTCTCAGATTTTGTAGACATTACCATATTATTTTTGGTGCAACAGAAATGCTGGAACTCATTCAAACCAAGGTGATGCAGAGGCCAGACTGTGGCAATGGACACACATTGACCACACTCCAAGTTCTTCAAAATCAAATGCAAAATGCAAAACTCCAGCTGAATTGAGGAATAACAGTAAATATGAAATTGCTGTAGGGTTACAGGGCTGGGGACTGGCTGGGAGGAGGTGCCTGCTGGTCACCAGGAGTGATTCCATTTCTCCAGCAGTGCTTGTGAAGCTGTGTCTGGAGCAGGGTGTCTGCTTTTGGGTCCCTGAATACAGGAGCAGTATGGCCAAACAGGAGTCTAGTGAAAGGTCATTAAGATGATTTATTTGTGTGCTATGATGAACAAAGAAAGTCTGACAAAGCTGGGTTTCCTCAGCCTGAAAAGAGAAAGTCTGGGGGAGACCTTATTGCTGTCTGTAGCAACCAAAGAAAAGGGTGTGGAGGAGACAGGCACAGCTCAGAGGTGCACAAGGAAAGGATGGGAAGGGATGGGCATCAGGTTGGAACATGGGAAATTCCAAGTGGATAAAAGGAAAAATAAAACTACCATGAAGTTAGATATCACAGAGACACAATACAGCTAGGCTGTGGAATTTTCATTTCTTGGAGATAGTCAAAACTCAACTGTAGGAGTCATTTAGCAATCTAAGCCAACTTCATTTTGCCAGCTCTCATTTATGGTACAATCTCTTTCACTCCAATTCTTGCAGTTTTTCAGGGCTTTCAAAGGAGGGTAAACAAATAAACAAAACATCCATACAAGTAAATGCAAAGATGAAAGTACACTGCTCTCTACAGCAGAGTAAACAAGAATCAAGTCCATCAAATCTCAGCTTTGGCCGTGAGTGGCCATCAGCTGGAGTCACTGTTCCTGTCTGGAGGAAAGAGCCCACAGTCTGATCTGCAAAATTCATATTTGCCTGAAACAGGAAAGCTCCCTCATGTACAGGAGGGTGTGCCAGTGCTTGTCACATCAGTGGCCAATGGGAGTTAACCCCATAAAGGAGAAAATTTGCTCATAACAACATTTCCTTTAAAACTTCCCACTTTCTTGGCCAGTACCCCCTCAGGGGAGCTACACACAGAGCCAAAATGAAAATCCTCAAAATGAAAATTCTCATGTCCCCTTTAGGACAACCCAATCTATTGTGTGTGTCCAGTTGTGAATAAATGGAGAGTGCTGACAGCACTGAGGAACAGAACGTGTCTGTCTGTCTGTCCACTGAAGAAATAAGCTCTCAAAAAACAAGCTTTCATCCTGGGAGAAGCACATTAAATGAAACACACCAGAGAATTTTTCATTTGCCACTAAGCTTTTTGGTCTCCTACACAACTGCTCTAGCATCTACCTTGTAAATGAGGAAAATTAATTGAAAATTGCTCTCAGCACGGAGAGCCTGACAGTGGGAGAGTATTGTCTCTTGTGCTGTAGTGATTTGATTGGGGCTGCTGTCACATGTTATATATGTTATGTTCAACTCAGCACTGAAAAACAGCCTTTGCCATTTGCCCCATTCCTGTTCTCACAGACAGGGAAGCTGAAACCATTGTTCCTGGTTTGTTTTCAGTTGTTGCAGTCTTCGTGCTGATAATTTAACAGCCCATAACTTAGACGAGGATAACAAGAATATAGCTTTGAAATAATACAATGCAAAGGCACATGAAAGGGTAATTAATTCTGATTTCACAGCGCTGTGCAAACCCTGACTTATCCTTTGCCACAGCCATTTGCTCTGTAAAGTTCAGTAGTAATTTTGCAGTGTATATGGGCTTGCTCCATTGTCCCATAAATTAAAGATATCCTTCTGGGCTTCAGAGGACTTTGGATTCAGTTTTAGCACACTTCTCATCTCGGGATCTCAGAGTGTTTTGTAATTATACCTAAATAAATCTTCACCATGTCTCACTCTCCTGTAAGTAACAACTCACTTCTCCAGAGGGAAGGGTGGAATTTGGAGGCAGAGAATGAGAGAGGAGTGCAAAGCTGGCTGTAGTCCTCTCTGGTGGGTGCATGTGCTAAATCTCATTTGTGTTTGCTTTGCATTTGTTCTCAGACTGAGGAGGAGGGATGTTCCAGATATCTGAAGTTCACTTTTCTCACCTCCATCAAAACAATAGAAATACACCCCCCAAGTTGTGAGTACAAGGAAAAAATCAGTCACAAACCTGCAACATTTTCTTCAGATCCCAGAAATCTACAAATTCTGTGAATTTACAAATCTTTGAAGTACACTCCCGTTAGATCAGGTGGGCTATCAATGCCTGCTGTGTACATTCCTGGCATGTGTCACTGTCTTACACTTGGGAATCTGAAAGCTCTTCAGTCCTCCCAGGGAATTTTCCAGATTATCTATTCTGTTCTTTCCAGTAACTGTTAGTTTGTTTACTTTACTTGGGGATTAACTCAATTCCTTCTCTTCCTACTTTTCTTACAGTCCAGAAATATCTGCATCAGGAGTGTGCTCCCAATCTTTAGCCTGTTCATTCTAGGGGTTAAATCACCCATGTCATTCTATAAGGGTTTCAGCCCTGCTCAGTTTTTCCTTTTGTCTCCATACAGCTGCACCAGCCACAAGCATCGCCTGATCGAGACCATTCAACCCCCCTTTTTTAAATTCAACAGCAGTCCGGGTGCTCTTTGGAGTGGTGAATTCTGCTGGCTGACACCACTCCAAAGGAAGAAGAAATTCTTCTCTTGGCCAAGTACTTGCTTATTCTTTCAACACAGGCTCATGCAAAGAGAAAGGGCTGTCATTATTTTTGTCAGTTTTGCCTGATTTGGTTGGATACAGAGACTTTTCTCAGCATAGAGCCCTGGCTGTGCTAGGCACTGGATACCTATATATGTCCCAGGACAAGTCCCAGCCTTGAAAATCTCACCCTTATTAAAACTGAATCCACAGAAGATGTGGGAAAATGTTTCTGTAAACAGACAGGGTGACTCTCATTGTGTGTAAGCTCAATTTCTTCCTTCAGCCCATTGAAAAGCACCCCTGGCAGGGGTCAGGAGGGGAGGGCAGCTCAGGTTTCTCCAGTTTTCCGTGGTGCAGAGGCGGGGATGGAGCAGGATGCAGGAGATGCTTCGTGGACCCTTTTTGCTGATGTCCCTGTCACCTGCGATGTGGCACGGTGGCTTTTCCCCACCCCATACCCCTTCCCCTTGTGTGCAGGGTGGTGGGGGGGAAGGTGGAGTGCTGCTGCTCCCTGGGTTCAGAGGGGAATGGAGGGGAGCTGAGCTCTGTGAGTCTCACATGCACAGTGGGCCATTGATGGGCATATCAAGGGCAGGGGCTGGCTGTATTGAAGAGCACACCTCTGATTTTTGGGGGTGAAAAGGCTGGCCCCTTACTGCCCCTAGAGACCACAAAAATTATTTGGGCCCATCACTGTGTCAGTGAGCACACTTACAAAGGACTAGGAAAAGTTTTGTGGCATCCCAGTGTAAAGGAAAGGAAGAACATGAAGGACTGATGGAGAGAGTTTTATGTGCAAAATCTTGTTATTGGTGAAGGAGGAGCGCACAAGCCAAGGATTTTTTTAGTCTAATTAAAATCTTAACATCTAAACTAATACACAACACATAGTTAATTAGTTGTGGTACAGTGGCAGTACACAAATATTCACATCCAAATTATCTAATTAATATAAAATAAGCTCTGCCTGGCTCATTCACTGGGTGAAGGGTTTATCACCCTGAAATCTTTAGTAGCAGCCTGTGCCTATACTTCACTGGACTGCATCTCATGTCCCTGCTCTGGAGGCTACTGCTGTCCTCCTGCATCATTACACCAGGGCTATAAATATGTCAGAATACACAGACTATCAGCTTGTTGCTGCTATCTGTATAAAAATTACTATGCCATATGGCTGTAACATATGATTCTGCCATGTGATTTTGCTGAGCTCTAGAACTAAGGGAAAATTAAATTCAGCTAAACAAGTTGATGGTAGGATAGCCCTTGAAGCATAGTGCTCTCAAAGACCTCTCAGTCATCCAGCTCTGGTAAAAGGCAGTGATATCCAGTTTTCCCAAGTACTTTTTCCATGCCCCAGCCATTTCTGGTCAAGAAAGAAGAAGGTGTGCTGTGGTAGGCAACTTCTTGCCTCAGAATAGCTTGAGCAAATAGTTGTGACCACCTCAGTATGAAATCCATCACTAGCCAACTAATGAGCATAACAATTACAGAGTTTGATCTCCCTTTTAATTATTGTTAGCTGTTTCTTACTTGTAACAAGCTCAGGAAAGGCCCTCTTTGATTTGGTAGCATGTGTGTCTCAAATGCTGATATTACCACGGGACCTGGGGTGCCTTAAGGCAAAATCAAGTAATGCAGCTGTAGACCTGCCACATCTGTCATAGACTGAAGCAATTATGAGCTTGGACATTACATATTTTTATCTGAAAACTAGATAGAAATTAATCTATCTCATGGGCACTTTCTGTAGGAAAGAAAATCTGTGATTGAGTTTGTGAGGCGATTCTGAGGTCTGTGGCATGAGCTATGGAATCAAAAAATTGATATCAGCATTATTAATTAGCTCTCTCAGCTAATGAAATAATTCTTCAATCAGAACTAAGCAAGTATATGCAAATGCAGAATTTCAGGTGACCAGCACATTCTCTTATCAGGTTGGACAGTTGCACAAGTCCTTTCTGTCTTTAAAAACAGGAACCAGGAGGATTATTTTAAAAATAAAAGTTCAGCACAATTAACAATAAAAAAAACCAGTTTACAAAGTAATTTTGTATTCTTTATTATTCTTTATTATTGTGGTAATACCATTTGATATGTTTCTCAGAAGCTTAACTTCATCCTGTGGATGCCTCAAATCCTCATTTGTTACAAGAAGAAAGCCTCTTCCTCTGTCATTTCTGCTAGGAAACGTGAAACCTCTGAACCCCAAATCCAAATTGAAGTGTGTCTTTTTTATCAACGTGATTATTAAAGAAATGTATTGATCTTAAATGCTTGACTCAAGAACTCTGAAGGCTTTGGGATGAGCCACCTGGTTAAAAGACTGTTCCCCCTCCAGCACAGAAGCAGAGTTCAAAACCCTAGAAGAGAAATGAAAAGCCAGAAACTTCTATAAATTCTGGCAAAACAAATGATTTTGTTTCTAGTAGTTACAAATATATTTTTTGTGCTTGCCCTCTTTCTTTGCTTATGAATGGGAGATATAAGGAAAGATAAATATCTGAGGTTTAATGCTCTATCTCTCTATCAATAAAGATCCAATTGTAATAAAACATACCTTCCCTATAAATAGCAGAGCATGGATATAAAATGACTGATTGTCTATGTCTTGTTTCTTTTTTGTCTCTGTAAGATAGGAACATGGAAGCATCAAAACGTGTAAGAACATTTCTTTTTCATTTCAGCTTGCTCTGTAACCTGCAATTTATTTGCTTGAATTCAATTAGAGTCTCATTCATCAAACACAGTGTCGCTCTTGAGAGGTGACAGATCAAACTCTGGCAATCACAAACGTGCTGAGCTTTGCCCAAATTATGGCAAAGGTTTCTTGCACCTCAGGTTTCTCTCAGGATAGAGTCTTTGACTTCCAAATCCAAGTGTCAGCCAACCAGTTCTCAGTACAGAGATTAAGTAATGCACAAATTAAGGGTTTGGAGCTGATTCTGTTCCTTCTGAGATAAATGGCAGCACTCCCCATAGCTCCAGAAGGAGAAAGGTCCTCTGCATTACTTCACTGGCTGATTGCAATCCACCCAGGATCGTGCAGAGAGAACTGCCAGATAATTCAGAACATCACGGAGCCCTTGTCTTACTGCAGGGCTTTTGATCATGACACACTCAACTTCAGTCCTAGTCATAAATTACATGGTTTGTAATTGATGAATTAGTTGGAACAGCTGGATGGCAAGTTTTTAACTCATCAGTGGAGTCAGCTTCAGGCTGGAGAGTTTTGTGCTCAGGATGAAGAGTTGGGTCATTTATCGCAGTCAGCTCAGCCAAATCATCTCCCTCACGGCTGTAACAATAATTAGGAACGAGGAATAAAAATCTGTAAACCCCTAGCAGCTAGACTAAGGGACAAATATGGAAGGTGTACATTTGCTGATACAAACTCCAAATTATGTTAAACAGAGACCAGAACTCCCAGGAGATGTAACTCCATGTTCCCTGACTTGGGATTGCCGGCACCATAAGGACCATGAGCAAACAATTGACTGTGCTCTTTCTGTAACAACACTGCTGTACACAGTGGTCCCTCATTAGAACTTGCACAAAATGACTCATGACAGCCCTTTGAGGCAGTTTGATCTGTCACACTCACTGGGAGCCTCTGTGGAGTCCCATGTCATCACTGCACTCTGACAGACACCCCACTCTCACCTGATACATCCTCTGCCATACCCCCGAGCTCTTCTGAAGAGTCATTTCTTGTGTGGAAATGAGATTTCTGGGAATTCTTTGTGCTGCTTTGGCTCTGTACCTGGGATAGAGTGTATGAGTCAGCCAGGAGCAGCCCAGACATTTTCCCTCTGGTTCAGAACTGAGTCTGGAGCAGTTTCTCTGAGGATTTCAGACATTATGAGCTCCTCCTTCTTTTTCATATTTGGATTGTGGGTAGCTCTCTGGTCTGCTTTACTTTGCTTACCTGAATCAACCTTCCTTAGAAAGGTGAGTCAAGAAACTGCAACTAATTTCTGTAATATCATATTAATCAACTAATCACAAGCTTTTCAATGAAGGAATCAGCTAATGAGGAGAGAGGAGGTCTTTAAATCATCTTTTTATATTCCTTTTTTTATCTTCTGGGCAGGGGAATCAAACCCAAACCAAATCAGATCAACCCAAATTAGGAAATCAAACCCAATCAGAAGGTTTGTCCAAAGGTAGTTTTTTGGGTAGCTTCTTAAGTAATGTGGAAGTGTATAGAATGCCCTGAAAAGGTTTAGACCTCACAAATTTTGAGGTCATTACGTTATTCATACATTTGCTACTCAGATAGTAAATCTGAATTTCGAACAAGTAGTCACATTGACTTAGTGTCTTCTAATAATGGTCTAAATATATATACACATACATTTATGACACAAAGGATGACATATTTAAGCAGAATACTTTAAAACCAGACCCACCCAGAAGAAACTCCCAATTGAACTACAAATTATTTTGGGACTAGAAGAACCTCTGTGGTTGTTCAAATCCTTTTTTTAGACAGTACCATGTTTAGCCATGATGCAAAATATATTCTATAATTTTACTTAAGCAGTAAATAAATATTTTCTTTACTCATAATTTGTTGTGTTTTTTTTTTTTTTTCTTAGCATAAAGAATGGAGTAGCATGGACCAAAAGCCAGCCTCTTCAGTTTCTCTCATTTGCTGTGGATTCCTCTGGGTTTATCTTGCATTTTTATGACCTAAATCAGGAACAATTCTGCTGTTTCTCACTGAGCTGCACGTGCCTTTAAATCAATAGAGGACTCTGGCTTGCTTTGTATATTTTTCTTCTGAAAACTCTATGGATACAGCGGTGCCTGTTTTCAATGAGAGTGGAAATTCCAGTATCAGCAGCTAATACTGCACAAACTGAACCCTTGCCCATCTCCTTCCAGCAGGGGCTGAACAAAGGTGCTCCCCAAGATGCTACAGGTTTGTTCCCCAGCGTGTGCACCTGCAGAGGAGATTGCTGGCTGGGGCCATGGAGCCTGGCCACATTCCAGGCAGGAAAGGGGGCTGTCGGCAAACAGGCTCTGATGGAGCTGCCAGAGCTCTGTGCGAGTCATTCATGGTGTGTAAACCCTCCTGCAGGTTCCCAGCCCAGAAAGTCTCTTCAGAGACTCAGCCAGAAAGGCTGATCTCCAACAGAAGGAAATTCTTTGGCCTGTTTTGTCTTTTCCCCAAGCAAACATTGGTGAAATGCCTTCTTCATCCCCTGTGTTACAATGTTCTGCCTTCCTTTCTGCAGCAATATGAACTTCATACTCATGCAAAATAGTTCTATAAATGTCCACACCTACTGCACACATCTCGAAGAAAAGTCATAGAGAACAGAATTTATTCTTCCCCAAATCTTTATCCCTTTATCCTTCTCTCCTCACATCCCACTTTCTTTCCTCTTCGTTGTCTCTGTTCCTTTGAAATGTTTTCTTTCCAAGTGAAAGCAAACAAAATTATCAGCCCACAGTGGTCTTCTGCATTTGTGTTCTGTCCTTTGTTAAGGGGAATTGGAGCAGGGGGTGGGCTTGGGCTTCTGTCCAGGAAAAAGGGGGAAGAGAGGCACTGTTTATCGCTGCCAAGGACTGAAGCTATCCCCAACCTTTTATTTAAGAAAATCTCTCTTATTTCTTTCTACCTCTCATGGAGTAATAATTTTTTAAGTATCAATTACTGTTATTATTTACCTAGGAAGTGTGTGTATGGCATCTGCCATAGTTTGGATATGTCAGTGTTCCTGTAAGTTTCTTTCACAGAAATTACCTGGGTAGCCTCTCCATAATCAGATTCTTTAAGATGTGAAGTTTTGCTGGAAACAAAGTAGGGAAGCGTATCTCAATACTTGTTTGGCTACACTGAAGTGGATTTATTTCACTTTTTTTTTTTCACTTTCCTGTCTTGTGGAGGACTTTCAGGACCAGAAAAATAGCAAAGACAGAGCAGGTAGAAGATGCAGCACGACAAGGAGCTCTGCCAGCTCAGAGCCAGGAAGGGGAAGCTGGCTGAAGTGCTTTTCTTTCTCTCTGTCTCCGTTTTTTTCCTTTAAAGCAGGGTTAAGGTGAACTCCTAAGCAATTGTGCCGTGAGGCCCCACCTCTCCCAGCCTGATCTGCAGGCTCGGGTTACTCTCCTGGCTCTCAGGAGCCCGCAGTGAGCTTCTCGCCTGCCTGCTGCCCCTGCCTTCAGCCCGACCCTGGCGAAACAACCCCCCTTGGAGAGCTCAGACCTTATCACAGGAAGATTTGTTGGCAAACACCAGCTCAAGGATGGAATAGCAGCACTCGAGAAGAGATTCAGCAACCAAACTCCTGCAAACAGTAGCTGAGCAATATCATCCTGTCCACTTTCGTTTCAAAATCGGGAAAATCCGTGTCCTCCCTGGAGAAGCCGTCAGGGGCAGGACTCTGGCAGTGATGGCTCTGACTTCACCTGCTTCTGCAAATGAGTCATGGAGTGTTATAAAAAGCAAGGACCTGCCAAGTCTCATTTCTTGGAACTGAGTGGAAATTTCAGCAAGCAGCTGCTCCTTCCTTAGTTTATACTTTTCCTCCGCAGGTTTCTTGGAGAGGGCCTGGAATCACAGAAACTTTGTAGCATAAAGGACCTGTTGCTCCGTTTGGATAACACAGTGGAAAGGGCTGTTTGGTCCGGATATGATTCTGATCTTCCTAAGGGATCTTGGTGAAGCCTGCAAGGAGCCTCGGGAACGTAATTAAACAGGTGTGTAAATCTTTCTGGAATGGCAATTGAATCTGATCAAAAATCGGGAGCAGAACCTCAAAAATCAGCTTAGCTGTCCTATACACCACCTGAATAGAGGTTCTTTTCATATGTCCGATGCTGATTTATGCTTTCTCCCTTTTTATCTGGAGAAATAAGGCACATAAGGCAAAAACTTATTTGAAAGAGAAATCAGTGAAAACAGGTTCTGGTGGAGCTGCTCGGTTTTAGGAGGGGAAGTGGCTCATTATAGCAATAGCGTGAGGACTCCGGCTACCTGCAGGTGTGCCATAGGGACCATTCATTCCCCCGCTCCCAGCGAAAGCCACGTGTAAATTGTCCGAGTTGGGAGGAATGCGGTGCCAGATGGAAACACCATAAACAGCTGGGAGATTTCATCCGGGATTTCAAGACTTTTGTTCTCGTAGAGCAGTCGTTCCAAAGGTGGTTTAGCTGCACCTTCTTCTTCAGGGAAGGATGTTGCTTTGGAGTCGTGGTAGGTTTTGCGTGTGGCCTCGTATTTAAGAATTTATTTTTTTTTTTTTTTTGGTAAGTGCTTACGGCGATGTTAAACTCCCGCGTTTCAGCCCGGCTCCGGCTGGGCTCTCAGCACCTTTGCACGGCGTCAGCTCCCGGGGAGCGGGAGGAGGGAGGCGGCTGCAGAGCCCGCAGAGCTCCGGGCGGCCGCTCCGCCGCTGCGGGAGCTCCGCGCTGCCGGGCCGGGGCCGGGGCTGGGGCTGGGGCCGGGGCCGGGGCCGGGGCGGGGCGGGTGCCCGGCAGAGGGAGCTCGGCTCCGCTCCGCTCGCTGCTCCGCTGCCCGGAGCCCGCCCCGCTCCCGCACTTTGTTGGCGGCTCGGAGCGGAGCCCCGCGGCCACCGCCGGCCCCGGCCCGGGAGGAGGACTCGGGGAAAGGTAAGGGGCTGGCGGGGCGGGATGGGATTTCCTCCTGGCGTCGAGGCCCCCGGGTTGTTCCACGACCCCAGAAGCCGCCCGGACACGGCGGATTGCGGGGCGCTGCCCCGGGCCTGTCCCCGCTCCCGGGGGCGCTGCGCTCGGACAAGGGGGGGCTGAGAAGTCCCTCCCGGGCCCCACGGGGACGGTGGTGGCTGCTGCAGCTCTCCCCCCGCCTGGCTGTACACCCAGTGTGTGTGTCTGTGTGTGTGTGTGTCTCTGTGTGTGTGTGTGTGTGTGTGTGTGTTCCCCTCCTGTCGCTGCGGTACCACCGCACCTGCCCGCACCGCGCCCGCCGCGCTGGGCATCCTCGGCGGAGGCACCATCCGTGCCCCTGCCCTCCCTCCTCCTGCCTCACCTTCTGCCAGCTGACTCGTCTTTCAGACCTCCCCGGGGTATTTTTTCCCCCCGTGGTTCACCTGGCTTTTCCGTCTCTGTTGCCGGTAGCGGGCAAAGAGCAGCTTTGGGGTGGGATAATCCTGTTGGATGCCCGCGGTTGTTTGGTGCTCTCCCCTGGTGTCTTTCGTCTCCCCCGCTGTTCAGCCCTTTCATTCTCTCCGGTAACTTTCCCTGCCGCCTTTGCTCCTTCTGCCCCTCTCATCGCCATCACTCCCTTACGCATTGCCCGAGTGCGAGTGACCTGGGCACACCTTGGAAAACAGGTTCGTGACATTTTGAGGAATAATTTAAGGTGCTCCTGCCCTCCCCCGACCTCAGTAGGGCTTGCATTGTATCCACGAAAAGCGAGATGTTGAGCTTCCACTAAAGTATGGTTTCAAACCAGCGAGTAGCAGGCAATAGAAGAAAGGGTGGAACAGGTTTTTCTTAAGGATGTTGTTTGGGAACCAATCCTCCCACTCAGAAATTGTGCTTTGCCTTGGCTCAGTGAATCTTGTACCCTCCAGAGTGGTGTGACCTTTGGTGGTGGAGTCTGCTTTGTTTACTTGAGGTGAAGTACTGAAGGTAAAAGTATTGCTCCTCTGCATTGTGTCTGCTGAAATATTAACCGAGTGATGGCTCTGGCATGCCTTTGCAGCATAGATCATATTTTAATTACTCTTCTCCATCATCAGAAATGTGGTCCTCCTCCCTTCCTATTGACTGTCTCTCTTCTCGTTTGTGATTGTGCAATGTCTATATGTCAGCTACAAAAGTTGCTTACATGGGAGAACATCAAAATGACCATTTTTGTTGTTAGCAACTGGAAATACTTCATCAGCATTGTGTGGCAGCCTCCTTTCCCTGGAACACCCATGGAAACGCTGCAACCCCTGCCCTCTGAGGAGAAGAAACCTCTCCTGGGCCAGGCTGGCTGTGAGTTGGTGTTTTCCTCCCGGTGAGAGGGCGGTGGGGACTGCAAAGAGCTTGCAGAGTTTCCAAGGTGCAAGGGAGATGCCCTGTATCTCCTCCTGCCTCACAGTTCACGGGGAGTGTGGCATTATTATCATTCAGGTAACGAGATACTGTGCTCAAGGCTCCAGGGGAGCAGGCGCTGGAAATGGAAGTGGCTTTGGACTCGAGTTGTCCAGCTGGCTTGTGCTGTCACACGCTCGTGGAGGTTGTGGTGCTGAGCTGTGCCTTCTCCTAGCTCCAAATGCGTGACCCTGAGCCATTCTGTAGTTCTGAAAGCAGACAAAGCGTCCCATCAGATTTATTTGGAGGGAGGTAACACCCAGTAATGATTAGGTGCTAGTTATATACAGCAGTAATAGAGAGGGCAAGATTAATCTGAAGTTACTTCTGCTGTGAAATGCACAGATGGAAAAAAGTACTGAAGTTTTCCACTTGGTGACAACTAAATTCATGAAATATGGTTGATTTTTTTTTCTTTTTCTGTCCATAGTCCAGCTGTAAATGGCAAATCAGTCACATTAATTACTTCATTTTTTCCCCTGCGGGTGACAGCTTATTAAAATCTAACATCTGAAGTCAAATAATTGAAGCCCCAAGGGTCAAAATAGATTTAAATATATAAGAAGTCTTTGGTTCTGGGCTACTGTGGGGAGATAAGAGAAGTCTTGAAGTCCACATGACAGAGATTGAGCTAATAAAGCACTCGCTAGCTTTGGTTTCAGTGTCCATCACTTGTTGCTCTTGAATTCCTGGTTATAATTCCTCCATCTCTTCTCATACAGCAAATAATTGGTCAATGCACAAGATTTTTTTCAAGGACAGCTTTTGGCTGTGCCAGACAGGAAAAGGAAGCCCTTTGGTCTGTGACCCATCCACTCTCCTCTCTCTGCTGTGGGGCTGCTGGCCAGAAAGAAAAGACATTTCACACCTTGGAGCTGTGCATCGTGCGTGGCCTGATCCTTCTATCTCCATTCAAAGCATATTTTTCAATGTGAAAATTCGGTTTATAAGAGGCCCACTTCTTGTTTTCAGTGCTAGCTCTCTAGTTTTTCCATTATTAAATACTTCAAAGCAGAAGAAACTAGAATCCCTGATTTTGAGGAGGGGCTGTAACTGGTGCCATTTTATCTTATTCATCCAAAACAATGACATTCTGTTTTGTACAGCTTCAAGTCTGATACCTAGGAATTTCAGTTTTCTACCCTGAATTTCAAGTTAGCTGGTGGCTGTCATCTGAACTTTGTTTTGCCATGAACTTCAGCTGTTAGTGCAGTCCTGAGTGACCGTGGAGGAATTTAGGTATAAAGTCATTGAAAGTTTCACATAAGTCAGTGACACTGTTTTGGGTGTGTGTAGAAAACATTTGCAAAACTGTTTATAAAACAGTGCTCTGCAGTCACTGAAATGGAATGTTAAGGCAAGGTGTCTTTTACAGCTGTTGACACTTGGGGAGTCACAGCCTTCTTGGAGAGACCATGATGATGTGGGAAGCAGCAACCTCCACATCTGTTTTGTTTTTTTTTCTTTTTTTTTCCTCCTCCTAATTTTGTGTCATTGACAGTGGGGGATAAAAAAAAGGAATCGCAAATGGAAATGTTGTTAGCATTTGCTTTTTAGGATCTGTTTCATTTTGAGCTGTGGCCGTGAGCCTGCAATGGCTAACACATGCCTTTGAGTGTAACATCAGTTTTAGTAACGTTTTTAGATATTAGCAGACTCAGGGCCTTGAATTGCTACTGGTTGAATGCCTCCAGTCCTTTCTTCCCTTCCCTCTCCATGCCACTGTCTCGGTAATTAAAGTTAGGCATGCTGTGAATCTCCACAGGGTTAAGATCTGACATGGAAATAGCAAATTACAAATTACTGTCTTTGCATTTATTACTTTTGTCTTTTGATGAATAGGCTTCAGCAACCTTGTACATCCTGAACAGACAAAGTTAGCAGATGTCTCTAGCCTCAAAGGTGCAGAGTTAGTATTTTCCATGAGGTTATCCATTTCTGTGGGATTTTCTGTGGTGTAGTTTTCTGATACATGACGGGCGTCTTCATTACTGTGGTGGTGTGACAGGGGATCCTACTTGCCTTTGTTCTTAAAGCCTCATTCATGTTGTCACTTTGGCCAACCACAGAAATGATTTGGTTCTCTATAAAGCTACAGAGGGAAAAAAAAATAGCAAAAAACCCCAGTATAAACACAAAAATGATTAAACCATTCTCCTGGAATACTGTGAAAACGTTGAGTATTACAACAGAATATTTAATAATAATTAATGATTTTAAGAATAGTATCTCTGAGTGAAGGTAGGTGTTATGAATGTCCAGTAACTCAAAAAAGTTTCATACAGATAAAGTGGTTGTTTGGGGTTGTTTGGTCTTTTTATTTTTTTGTTTCATCATTGATTTTATTTTGGTTTAGGTTTTTTGTTTGTTTTCTTTTTCTTTTCACGAATGCATTGGTTTTACATGAGAGAGAGAGGATTTGTCTTTTACTAAGCCAAAATGTTACAATTCATGGATTTTCTGGGTTTTCTAGATTACCCCTGCAGGTAAGGGAACACCTGATTCCTTTCAAGCTTTCCATGGGTGCAGGAGAGCTCTATTCAGCTGAGTTAATTGTGAAACTGCCAGAGCTGGTTCTTGGGGCTGCAGTTTGCTGTAGCTGCTGGATGCTTCAGACTAAATGTACTACAAGAGTTTCTCTTATTGTCTGTAGCTCGGGAATGTTTGTAACTGGAAAATAAAGAAGTGTCTCCTGTCGGATTTGTATTTATTACTTTGGTTTCTGCTCCTGCATGTAAAAGCATTTTTAAAGATCTGACCAAAATCAGGCACTAGGATTGCTGCTTCTATCAGTATCCCCTGTCCTCACCCTCCAGAAATTGTCTCAAGTGCAAAGAGGAGCTGCAAGTCAGGTGTCAGCAGGACCTGTTTGTTGTCCATTAGATAAACCCACACCCACTAGGAAATGGTTTTCAACACCCCCTCCCCAAAACAGCTGTATCAAACTTGCTCTAAAAATCACGAGAAATAAATGAGCTCACGGTTCATTTGCTCTTCAATACTTGCAAATACCTGGTGAGATACAAGATTATCCAAGTTTTGTCAATGTTTTGACTTTAGGTTGACTTTGATGTTGCTGCGTTTTGCTCCCTTAAAGGTCTTAGCAAATTGTCTTTCACCTGAAATGTGAACTTTGGTTGATGAGCACGTTCTTTCATTCTGGGGTGGTTGAGAGGGCTGAATTCATCCCTCTGAATGCTCCTTTCATGAAAACTGAGGACTTTGCTCTTCCTTCTAATGTACTCTTCCTTCTTCCGAGGCCACTGATCTTTTGATCTGTTTCCACAGTGTCTGAGGTGTAGTCTTCTCTAATTCCTGACACAAAGATCTCTTTGTTTCCAGTGTAAAATACAATTTGAAGTAATTAGCCTGAAGAAAGCTTTTTTTTTTCCCCTGCTCCGTAAGGGCTTAGAAAAACATGTTGTTTCTGGGTGTTAGGTATCTGGTTAATGCAGGGATTTGCTGAAGAGTTCAGTGCCTGTGAGAATCCAGTGTGCATCATAAAAATATTTTTGAATGAGCTGTTCTATTACTCAGAGCATGTGAATGTGAGACCTTTGTACAAAGAGTGAGACATTTGTCTTGTACGTTGTTTTATGCACTGAGATACACGGAGAACTCAATGATCTGGCAAGGAAATGGAGTTACAACTTGAGGGGTTTGTGATACCATGTGGCAGTAAAATTTAGCTTGATGATCTTCTGTGCCATTTAAAAAATGGTGTGGAAAAGTCAACCATTTGTACTAAAGTAATTTTCAGCTTTGCACAACATGTCTTGAGAAGGCAGTGAGTGCATTGTACTGCCTTCAGCTGGAGATAAAAATACACATCTGTGTTTCACATTGGGAATTGGGTGGCAGGCTGTGTATTAAATACATGTGATTTCTTCTTTCCCTTCAATCCCATCTCAGACTCGCTTTTCCCAAAGTGGAATTATTTATCCTCTGCTCCGCTTCCAGCGTTATTTATTGCTTTGCAATTCATCCTGTGCTCTCGAAACCCTTAGTGTAATGTTTCATCTTTCTGCTTCCTTCTCCTCATTTGTTCAGGGATAAAGTCTTGTCCAGGGCTGGGAGGTAGAGGATGGGATCTGCTTCTGTTTCAGCAGCAAACTTTGTTAAGGCTAATAAATCTGGGCTAACAGGTAATTAGCCTCCTGGTGCTATCTCACATGGAGAGGGCAGGACAGCGTGAGGAATCTGGACTTTGTGCCTTCGTGTCTCTTAGGTAAGTCACCCCTGGGTGACAAATGTCCTGTCTCTGCCAAGAGACAGACACAGCTGCACTCACCCTGTCCCTTCTGGTGGCTGCTCAAGTGTTGCTGCCTCCAGAGCCTTGCCTTGGGCTTTGGTCTCACCTGGCCCCTGAATTCCTCAGGTTTTCCTTCCTTCTCCACTTGCCTCAGCCATGTTTCTCCACCATCCTCCATATTCTGGTCCATCCTGCTGTTGAGTCTTGATATAACTTGAGTCTCCTGTTGTGTATTTTTTTTTTTTCCTCTTCTCTTTCTTTATTTAACCCCTATTTTCCCTTCCCATTTTGTTTTACATCACTCTTTAATTGCACATGCTGCTCTGTGTTCAGCTTCATGACACTTCTTGCAGCAAAGCTTTTGCACACTCAAACCCCAATTCTTTTTCTCCTTTTCTGTCCTTTATTCCAATGTCTTCTCTAAAACATTTCAGATCCGCTGTTCTCAGAGGGAAATGTTGTAAGTGAAATTATATGGATAGTTAAGTCTTCGTGGGTTAAGTCATGTCTTCCCTATAATTCTGTGTACTTTGTCAAGGCAATAATTTTAAACTCTCATCATGCAGTTCTGGAGCTCAAGACCTTTCTGGGAGGTGTTAGAGTGTGTGTAGGCATTTGTTTTCCCTATGTGAGAGAGGTGTCTAATACACATCAAAAAAGTCTCTTCAATAAATAGTCCTACTGAATATGGATGTAAGATATTCTCAGAAGTGCCTTTGGTACGTGGTAGAACAAGTTCTTTTCTACTTAGAATTTACAGTTTTTCTGAAAAAAAATGATATATATATATGAAAGCTGAATGTTGACATGCAAGTGGCTTAGGGCAGCTGGCAGCAGGGAGCTGTGTCTTCCCAGGGACAGCACTGATTTATTTTTTTGGAGGAGGTGGATGCTCAGTGCATGAGAGTTTATATCCCACTGGACTCTTTGAGTATTTTAAGCTGTCCTTTTATAACTCTGAAAGTTATTGTCCAGACATCTCCATTCCCTTTTTAAAAAATAATCTAAAAAAATCTCGATTTTGGAAAACAGCTGTTCTCAGTTTTCTTATTTATAAACAAAAAAATGTATCTGACTCTCAGGAGTTTTGTGAGGCTTAATTATAAATATTTATACAGGTTTTTGAAGATATAAAGCAGCATATAAATGCTAAGTAGTGTTATTATTACCACCAGCTGCTTTGTTGTAATTGAAGTAATAAAAGTTCCAGAGCCAGTGGTTGTACTGCTGTTGCCTAAATACAGTTTTTGTGAACTCGACAGACATTGAGGATGGTGGCAAAGTGATGGTGTAGACCATACTGAAATACAGTGTGTGGGACAGCTATGAAATCTTTGTGAAGGACTTAAAAAAAAATTAATTAATTATAATAAAAAAAGGAAAAGTTCATAACTGGAAAAGAATAAACCCTCTTCTGCAGCATGCCAGTGTTCAGAGGTCCCAGGACTAACTGGGGGCTGTCTGTGCTCTGCAGTGTCTCCCAGATTAGGAATGAGCTGGCAGCATTTGCTTTTGTGACTCTGGCATATAAAAGAAGGAGGATCTTTTAGAGGTGATTGATAATTGGTAGTGTAGGAAAAGTAACATGGTATAAATCACAATTGGCCTTTACCATTTATTTTTTTTTAAGGTCTACTTTTGTAAAACCTTCATGACTTAAAGCTGAGCTATTTTTATTAATGTTCTTGTGCTTATCTCACATAACCAGCTTGTTAAAAGCGGATATGAACACTTTTTAAGCCTCTGGCTTATAAATTGTGAGAAAGAGAAAAGAAGATTGATTCCAACAGGCTGGAAGGTAGATTCATTTCTCTTCTAGTTAGCAAAATGAGAGAGGGGGAAGAATTAAATTGTAGACTTAGTGAGCCAATCAGTTTCAGCCAGGTTGCAAATCATTAGATTTAGCTCTAATGTACAATTTCATTGTAAAAGTCTAACTTAAAAGAAAATAAATTCAGGGGAATTTTGTTTTGCTAAATTGATGATAATATCTCTAAGTTATTTTTTGCCTGAAGTAATAAGACTGTGGAAAAAATAAAGTAATAACAAAGGAGCAGTGAGGGGGAACAATTATTTTGCAAACATCTCCTGAGGTTCAGAGGGGGTTACTTGGTCGCATTAAAAGAAGAATATTGTGCTGCTTGAATGTTGGAGAGGATTGATAAAAACTGGTTTGAAGAAAACATCTCTGTTCTCTTTACTGTAAACATTTGAGATAAGATGGAAAAGTTTGGAAGAATCCAGCATCTTCTGCGAGTTCTTTCAGCATTCTTAATTGTTTTTTATGAGATCTTGGTTTGGACATTGGCAGATATTTCTGGTGGGTTCTAGGGGGGGGTCCTAATTTATTATGTTGGTCTGTCAAACTTCCTTTTGCAAGTAATCTGTTTCTAATCATATTTTAATATTTAGTAAAATGCTGGTTTTATTTGTAAGGGATGTTTCCTAGCAGCTTCTGGATCAGTTCTACTTATGAAGACCTGAGTTAGCTAAGGCTCTAGAGAGATCACACAAATCTGGATCATGATTTCACAGTGGCTGTACTGTAAGGACTTGGAAAACAAGAGAGGATGCAAAGCAGGGAACATACTCAGTCCTTTATGATTATAGGTAAGAAAATTTTCAGACAACTTTGAACGTTATTAAACATCAAGAAGAAAAGTCCCCAGCCCTTTTTCCATTTTATATTTTTTCAGTTTTAGGCAAATCTTACTTTAAAAACTACTTTAAAATGTACAACCACAAAGTTGTTCTGCATAGAAATGGAAGCACTTTAAAAGCACAGAGCAATATAGCCCTGAGGCACGTATGGAGACAACCCAAATGCTGAGTGGTAGGTTCAGAAAAGGTTACTGCTCCAAATATTTTCAGTAGCCAAGTGGAAGACAATTCATAGCATTGTATTAGAGCTGTTCTCTCTTTGTGTGAGGCTGGTGACACCTCATTGTGAATAAAAGTCTGGGGGTTTTTGACAGCCGTGGGAAAGAGCAACTATTTTATGCTCACTCTACACAGTGATGGAACAATTAGATGGAATTTCATTTTTCTGTTGCCCCAGACTGTAACATGGAGCAGTATAACTATCTTTTGAAGTACAAAAAAGATCTGCCTCGGGGGCTATCGTTTTAAAGCATCATAAGAAATGCTGATTGAATCAGGTCTGCTCCTTGCACATTTTAAGTGCAAGGAAATGTGTGTTGAGACCTTGCTAATCCTTCATTTGCACAAAGTCTTTGGCTTGTTCCCTGACTGTCAAGGAATTAATGGTGTGCTTCAACGAGATCCTGCATTACAAGGCTGTAATTATTTTCATAAGAGATTCTGCACTGCATTTGGTGGTGCTTTATGAATTATCATAATAAATAGAATGAAATTGCTGTTGTCAAAACATATGAGCAGAGTAATCTGATTCCCATTGTTCGTGTACTCGGTGGCTCATGGAATTAAGTGATACCCAATGGACTTGCAGGCAGTTCATGCAGCTTGGTGAGGTTTGCTGGGTTGGGTTGTGCTTGTGGCAATTTGAACAGGGCAAGGAACAATTCCAGTGATCCAGAAACAGGCTCCTGTTGCATGGGACACCGTGGCTTTTGTGCCTCTCGGTGCGGATGGAGATCCTTGCTGTTGTGGCTTTGCCCAAACCTGGGTATGGTTCTGCACCACAGACACCTCCTGTTTCCATTCTGTGGAAATCTGCACCCAGCTGAAGCAGGCTGTACAGAAGATAGCATCTATCACTTGGAGAGAGTCAGTAATATTCCATTTTGGAATATCTACCCAGCATTTTCCCTTTGGTTTGTTACAAATCTTCCCATGGTTGTAGTCCCTCCAGATCCTACCCAGTGACTGGAGGTTTGTTGTACCAGGCACTCAATTTCAGGGGAATGTTATTATTTAAACATTGTGTCTATTTTTAAGTCAGGTGATCTATAAAACCAGTTTAAAACCGCAAGAGATCATTGCATCATCTAGTTTGACCTCCAGAGTGTACGAAGGAGTAGAGTTTCTGCCCTTCTATTTCTGGTAGAAAAATATTAATCAAGTTTCCTTGGCTTTCCTCTCAGAGGAAGATAGACACAGTAATTTAAACTACCTGCCCCTGGCAAACACTGGCATTTTTCACTAAGTACATTAGTGCATTTTTAGTGGTTCTTTGTGTGTAAATCATGTGAATGCCAGAACGTGGTGCAACTCTCTAGATGCTGCTGTTTGTGTGTGTATGTATATATATAAATCTCTATATATTTTGGCACAAAACAGATGCAATCCATGTTTCTTCCTCTAGATACACACCTTTTCCCCAAAAGCTTCATAGGCTAAAAGCAGGTGATCCTGCTTCTATCCTTCATGCTTCACTAGATAAATTCTGTAAACTCACTTTCTGAACCACTGTGCACTTGTCTGTGTAATCGTTTTTTGCTCACTTGGCAGACTGAGGCACTTGTTTGCACTGCAGTTTTTAAGAGTTAAAGGCCATGTTAGCCTGTGTGGGGAATCCATGGGAGTTTTGGGGAGGTCCTTTTATGGGTTCACTTTGATTTTTGGGAAATTTGTGGCCTCCCTGTTTCCTAGAGCATGCGACTGGTGTTGTACTCTGGGATGTCCAGACACATGCTGTGCTACTATTGCCAGGAATGGCAGCAGTAACATTTTCTTTTCAGTATTGTCACATCTTCCTCATGGCTTCTATCAAACAACATTTATGTTGATGTCACTACAGGCAATTTAGCAAATTGAGTCCAAAAATTGGGTTTCTGTGGGAATGTGGCACAAGCAATGCAAGTCCTCGGTTTTAAAACCTTCCTTATAGAGCTTTAGTGCAGTTGCTCCTTTAGGATGTAAAGAAAAATGTGTGGTAATTTTGCAGATGACCTTGCTCTTTATGCTCCCCTTGCATGGGACTCTTGCTTCCAGTAATGAGGAAATGTTCCGAGGCGGCGTTCTTGCCGCGATGACATAAAATAACAGAGACTTCCAGTTATTCCCCTGTTCTTGCCCTGTAACAGAACTCTGCCTTCAGGGACCAACTGACCTTAAAAATGATGCATATCTGAAGCCTGGGGTCATTTTAGTTGTACAGAATTTATTTTTTAATTTTTTTTTTTAATAGGCATTGGGCTGGTGATACTGCACTCGCTGATTAGAAACAGTATGTAATTAGTATTCTTGATCCAAGTGTGCACTCTCCACTCTGGACACACATTTCCCCTAGAGCTCCTGGAAAATCCACTCAGTTGTTGCTCTGCCAGAAAGAAAAAAGCAGGAAGACTAACCAACAATTGCCTAAAATTTACGAGTCTGAAGGTGTTTTTCAGCCCTGGGATAAAGATTGGTAGTGATGTCCATGAGTTGTTCAGCTGTGGGTTGAGAGGGTTTCTGCAGCATCAGAACCTTGATCTCTAAGTATTTGTTTGTTCCCCTGATATTAATAGAACAAATTGTCTGTCTCCCTGTTTAATGATTTTGAGGTTGGGGCTCAAAAATCTCAAATTAAAAAAAACAACAACCCACGACAAAAAAAAACCTCAGAACCAACCCCAAGATAATTTGTGTGCTTGTTTTGTTGAAGGAAACGTAGATCATTTGGAAATAATTTAAAAGAATTTGTCACCATTCTTGCTATTTTTTTCTGTCCTCATCTTGCTGTGAGACACATCTTTTTTTTGAAGAGTGTACTATTTTAAACAGGCATTATGTTTTCATGAAAACTCTGCTGGGCAATGCCTAACTCCAGACAGAAAAGCAAATAAACTAAGAAAAATCCTCTGTTTATCTGAGATGAGAGGACTTTTTAAGAGGAGGAGAGAGGATCTAAACCAACTTAATGGTCTCTTTTGTCTCTCTTTATGTCCCTTAATGTTCTTTTGCAGTTTTCAGGAATGACATTATCTCATTGGTATGTCACTGGGGTAGTACTACAAAGAAATCTCAAAAATACTCCTGTCTTTAGACTGTACAGTGAAGAAGCAGAAAGTGCTGCAATACACTGATGTAGGCTGATTCTGATTTTACTCTGCAGATTTCAGAGGAGAGGGGGAAATTCAGAATTGATGTGAGTGTTTAATGATTGGTAACATCTTTTGGATGTTTCCTGCACCTCAGTGAAGCAGACCTGAGCACTTACATCTTTCTTTTGAGGTTGTTAATTTTACATATAGAGATCTCTTGTGTGCAAGGTTGGCTATTTGGGATTCCTAATTAATTGAATTTGACAGCTCATCCTTAGTTTTACTACTTGGTATTGCCTCAAATAAAGCTAAGCAAGCTTACTGTAAACTTGCCTGAGCTCTTCTCTGTTGAAATCTGTCACAATTTCCTGTCACTTGCAAGGCTGTTGAGAGAGCTGTCACACAACTGAGTGCTGGAATTGTAGAGGTGGGTGTATCAGCAGTGCTGAGTGGAGATGGAGAAGTGGGGGCTGTGGACTGGGAAATGAGCAGGATGGTGTTGTGTGGGGCTCATTTCACTAAAATCCTCAGGAGCAGACTGTTGAGAGCTAGAATAGCTGCCAGGGTTCCTGCCCATGAGGTTCTTCAGTTTGTTTTCACTCCATTCTTCAGCTAGACTTACCCCCCTGTAAGGGCTAACAGCTAAATGGGAAATAAAATTAACATCTAATTTTCTTCCTTGTGACCCCTGTGTTTTTCATGGCATCCACTGTATGGATGGAGGGCTTGTTTCCATATATTTTTACAGTCTCCAGATCTTTTGTGCTGGCTGCAGACCTCATTGCCAGGTCCTGGACAGTGGAAGCCAAAAACCCCAATAAACCCTGATAATTCAATCCCCAGTGGCGATACCTGGTGAGCCTATGCCAGTGGTACCAAACAGAGGTTTGGAGTGGGGAATATCAGTGCTGCCACTCAGGAAATCAGAGCTTGTAGCTTTTATCCTTCTTTTGCAAAGCCCTGGGATTCTTCTTTTATCTTGGTTCAGTCTGCAAAGTCTTGTGAAAACAATAAACTGGCTCACCTCCAGTACTGTGATTTTATCTTCAATTAATAACAAGTTGTCTTTTCTCACAAAGTGCTTTTCTTTGAAACAAAATTTGCTTCATCTTCTTGAGGATTCTACCATGTTAGCTAACACACTAAATATGGTGGATTTTTTTTTTCTTCTAATAATCCTTGTGCTATCAGGACCTTTGATTTGCCTGGATTTTAGGGAGTCATTTAAAAAAAGAGGTCTGTTTTGGCAATTTGACTGTGATACTCCCTCTCAAATGAGTTACCATTTTGAGAGTGACATCTGAGTCTGCCTGTGTTTCTGCATGACTGGAAGCTGTCACTACTCATTGAAACTTATTAGTGCTGGAAATGGATATGCTGCTTCATCTGCCGGGGAATGAAACATGAGGCACCAGCATCCCAATTTCAATGTTGTTCCCCTGAGGAAAAGAAAAGGTGATTGGAGTGAGGAGAGCTTGGACAGTGAGGGGTGAGAGCTGTCTTGAAGCTCAAAGAGGCTTTGGGAGCTTTGCCTACAGGCTGCTAAAAGCAGATTGTGGCACATTTTTTGATGATTCAAGAAAATCCTGTGCTTTACGATCAAAGTTTAATAGGAGCATACAATGCTTTAGCTGAAGATTATACTGCAGAAGACACTAAATATTTCTTTCAGAGGAACCAAAGTTGGGAATCCTCATTTTGGGGAATGAGCAGTTGAGAAATTAGACTTTTAAGAGGGCAGGTGCAAAGTTTGACTCAAGGCTGAG